>NC_088884.1:15209254-15509548 GCF_037157495.1 Lathamus discolor | reverse complement strand
AATAAAGCTAATAATAATTAGCAGGTTTCATCCTTAGTACAGCTGAGTAAGTTTAATAGCATGTTTTAATTTCACTTCAGTTCCAAATGGATAGCATGGGTCAGCTTGGCTGATCTGCATGTGTGTGTACCAAGAAGACTCAAAGCTGCTTTTCTCTTAATAAACTATGAATTTTCCCAAAACCTGATTTTGTAAAATTTATGACACAGAAGGTGGAATTCAAATACCTTTTGCCCTTCACAGAATATAAGTTGAAATAAAGTTGAAATACAGAGTTTATGGAGCACATGTCCTTGTTAGGTGGGAGATAGGATGTGAATTTAGCACCATGGATAAGGGCTTTTGGAAGATAACTTACAAAGCAAATTGGTCCTTACATTCCTGTCCTGGAATAGAAATAGATCAGAGAGATCTGAGGCATTTGTTTTTGCTTCTATGTTTATTAGAAAATCTAAATTTCCTATACAGCATTCAGAAGTTTTCTTATTTCACTCTTTCATTAATAATTAATTTTAAAAATCTAAATGGGAGCCCTTCTCTTTCCAAGGTGAAGAGCTCTTCACCTCCCATGCTCACTGTGTACAGCATTTTATATTCAGTGTATGGATGCACTGAAACAAGTTTAAACTTCTTATTTCTGAGTGTCCTCCTAAATAAGATTGCCAAAGCAGAAACCTGTGATCAGAAGTCACTGCAGGACTTCTTTTCTTACTATTGTTTATACAACTATCTCCTGTCATCCAGCCACATTCTGGTGGATGCCAGGTTTTTTACTTGAGATCTTTAGGATATTTTCTATTTTAAATACCTTTGGATACAAAATCTTTAAAGTGTTCCTTTGTAAGTTTGGATAGTTAAATTTATTTTAAGTGCAGCTTTCTTACTGATATCATTGTTACCATTGTCTGATCATTAAAGGAGTGGAAGGTCTTGTCCTGCAGGATATCAGTTCAAGATCAGCTCTGTGTATGTATTTAGCTAACTCAGAGGACATGGTGTGGCTCATAGTGATTAACAGTTCTCCAGAAGCTGGCATCTTCACTGAGGTCTACAGTATATCTAATTGAATTGGTCCCACTGAATTTAATCTTGAGATTCCAAACACACCAAAATTAAGCACAATTTTAACTATAGCTATTAAATTATGCTTTCATTTTACTAGGAAATATGGACATGCAACACTTTAGTGATACATGAGATAAAAGATTAATAATTTAGAACAATTTACAACTTTTGTCTAGAAATAGAATAGCATTATTTTTTTTTTAAATGATTATTTATTTATCCAATATAGGCTAAAAGTAAGTCCTTACTTGTTATAGGTCCTCTGACATTAATGAAATCAACATACGTATGAGGATGTGGACTACCATTTAGGCACACTGCCAGCAAAGTGAATGACGCTTTACCCTTGATTTCAATAATACCAAGTAGAGAGCCAAATTGACTATAGAGATGACTGTAATTTAGGCACTAGAATGCCTAAAGATAAATAACTGTTTCATACTTGTTGATTCAGAGGGGTGGCAACGTATCCTTAGAAAGCATATTTAATTAATGGGAAGAAAGTGCTTACCCAGAGGGCAAACAGGAGAGCCTACAAACTGAGCAAAGTAAGAAAGTGCTTGCTGGTAAGTGACAATGGGCACAAAAGCACTCTTCTGATCTCCTGTCCTGGGAGGCTTCCCTGTCCTGCCAAGACCCAGACCACAGAAGCCTTTCCTGAGGAAGGCTGATTCTTTTAAAACAGGACTCTACGGTTGATTAGGGATCTGATAGTTCAATCCCTCCTCAGTTTGAGCAAATTCAAACCTTCCATTTCATCCTTCCATGCCCCAGGATGAGACTATGGAACAATCTGTTTTAAGTAGAGTTATTGTTTAAACAGCACTGTGTGACTGATGAAACCGAAAGGAAAGCAAGCATGGAGGAATTTGGTGTTACAGCCTAGTGATTATAGATCTTTGCTAAGAGGTGTGTGTCTGGGGTATAGCCTACCTGATAAATTCCAGAATCATTGCTGATAATTTTGGACCACTGTCTCCAAGCAATTTCTACTGGGTGACTAGGGGTTTAGTCAGGTTACAAACTGATTGGCCTGTTATCAATATCAGGATAGACAAAGGAACAGCTGGAAAAACTTAGACAATAATTAGTCCAAATCATGAGATTCATGGTAGGATTCATGAATTATTAATCCCAGGGAAGAAAAAGTTTAATTGATTGATACTTCTGACTAAAATACAAATATAACTGTTCAAAGCAATATTGGAGATGTAACGTACTTACACTTGATACATCATTTGACCTAGACTTGTATGACTTTCTGCTTAAGAAACAGGATACAAAAATAACTGTTTAAAGCTACTGAGGTCTAAGTAACCGCCAGCCTGGAACTGTAGGCTCTGAATCCTCATCAAACAGAAAAAAAGTTACTGCAGCCTTCAAGGATTTGTTCTTGGCTACAGATGGTTTCTTTTTTTATCAGTGACCGGGAGGAAAAACAAAATCATTATTGAGAAAGTTTACAGGGACTGAGAGAGCAGTAAACAGTGAGGCTGACAGGTCGCTGATAGAATTTGGATTGTGTTTTTGAGCGGGCACAGGCAAACAATATGCATTTCTGATCAGTTTATTGGCTCATACTTCACCATCAGGAGCTTGGTACTAATGAGCAATCACTCTGACAACGACTTACTGGCCTGGTAATCAGCCAGACACCAGTTCCCAGTGCACAAGTGTGGCTGAAGGGGCCAAATGAAATCCTTCAGTATTTAAACAAAGCCATGTGGAAAAGGAGGAGTAAAGAGGTGGTTTCATTTGAATGTTTGGTGTGGATGTGGCTGCTGCCAGAATACTGTGACCAATTTCTGGTTGGGTCAGTGGTTAAAGATTTAGAGAAACCCATAGCAACAATAAAAAGAAGTTTGTGAAAAGACTATTAAGCCTGAAAGGCTTGAGGAACTGTTTTATTTGAGGCTATTGTTTCATTCTGTCCAGGGAAAAAAGAGTTGTATTTAACTGGAAGATCAGCCTGGTATAGGTCAGCAGAAGGGCTGATGAAACAGCAACCATACCAGAATTCCTCAGAGGGCTGATATGTTTACAGGAAGGATTGGAAATGTAGTGTCTTAATGCTGGGGCTCTGTTGGGATGACTGGGTCTGCAGTAGCAAAAGACTGTGAGGACAGCCTAGATTAAAGAAAGGATCCCGTGACTTGCCCCCTAGTTGCCATCACTGCTGTCACTGCTGTGCAGTGCCAGGTGAACGAAAGAAATAGAGATGGTCAGATTAGGTAATCATTTTAGAGCATTGATGCTTATCTGAACTATATATTTATCATATGCTACTTTAGTCATTTGTATCAGCAGAATTATTTTCTAATCTCTTTAGAACAAAATGTCCTAAACCATTTAATATTTCACATGTCTAGTCAAGCCACCATTCCAGGAGGAACGGTATTTTTCCATATTTCAGCACTAAGTCTAGAAGTGCACCAGTTTGTAAAAATGAAGATGGGGGGAAATCTTAATTAACTTTCTCCATTAATATAACTTAATGCCTAGGGAAAACATTATTGAGGTTTGGACAACACACTGTTATAACTTAAAAGGGCAAAACCGTCACTGATTTTTAGCTTGAAAATAGCAAAAATGCTAAAGATAACATTTGCAATGCAGTAACCCACTGCAAACAACCCTGCATTTTCCAGGGCATTTCACATGCAGGCTGCCTTCCAGTCAGTGCAAGCCAGATGAAGTTTCAAGCACTAAATATTACCTGGTGAAATGATTTTGCACAGTAATTGACCTCCTGCCACATGTCACTTATACAGCGTCCTTTCCCCTAGCTGTGGCCTATAATAGAAGTTTTTGGAAGAATATTAACCTGGCTGTATGTTACTTTCTGGTTCATTAAATATAATAGCAATTCTGGCAAAGCCTTTAGTTGATGAGAAAGGTTTGGCCTCCACAAGAAACATTGTCACAATACTAGATGCTGTATCCTTATCTAATTTACTTACAGCCAATACATTTTTTAATAGAGACATTAGATGGCAAAACCACATATTTTACACTCTACAAAACACTTGCACTTCTCAGCTTTATCTCTGCTGGCAAATGCTCCCATAATCCCCAAAATCTTTGATGCGTTCACTTTTGCATGGAGGCCTTCAGCTCCTCTTCCCCTGCCATTAGTACAAACTGTTTTGTTGTAAATGTTTGATGTTCTTTTGCTGTGAGAATACCGAGGGAGGAACAAGCATATCACTCTCTTGGTGGCTTCACTCCTGTGTGTAAGAAAGACCCTATAAACCAAAAGGGTTCAGGTGTCTGTTTTCAGTGCTTCATCCAGCTTTAAAGCATCTGCTGTTGCTCTTAGACTATCCCTTTCAGGCCATTTGTCACTGTCCTAGTTTGACTGGCAGTGATAGTTAACCTTTGCTTAGCACCCTGCAGATACTTACTTTGTACTTCAATATATTTTCCCTTGCGTACTAATAAAATACCTGCATCTACAGAGGACCTTTTATCCCAAAGGATTTCAACAAGCTCTGCAAGCTATAAATTTACAGCAGTACTGTAGAAGTAATGTAGCTTTTTGCTCAGTACAAAAGACAGTAGCCAAAATCTGGGAATCCTGATGTCACAACAAGCAGCTGCTGAAAACATGTTATTAAGGCAGAGGGATGTGCTTTCTAGGGAGTATTAGCCTAGGCCATAGAGCTAGGTTCAACTTCCTTTTGAACAAAACTTTCATAGGCATCCTGTGTGCCTCAGGAAGGTACTAGTGCACAGTACCCACAGAGAACATAGGCACCTGACATGGGACTTGAGTGGAAATGAAGCACGTATCTCGGTGCAGCCCTCAAAGCTGTGCCTGGCTCCTTAGGAAACAGTACATCTATCAACACCTGCATGTTCATGTTTATGTTGATTAAAAAAAAAATGCATTGTGGCTAATAGTGTGCATAGCCATTTGCAGTGTTCAACTTCATGCCGCCCAGACTGAAAAATTTACTGTTTATCTCATGCCCTTACCCACTCAAGATTTACAGATGAACTGGCCATATCCTTCTCAGGCCCACTGCATTAGGTAGGTTTAGGTCAAGCCTAACGCAGCACGCTAAACAGTATTACAGCTGCATCAGGAGGAATACTGGTTCTGATTCCTGGTCTTGGCAGTGGCTGTCAGAGATGGGGAGAGTGTGTTGCTTTCCATACAGTCATGTCTATGTGTGAAATCAGTAAAGAGCAAGAAGAATGAGGATTTTCCTCCATCTTTGCCTTTGGTCAGTGTAGGGGCTAGTATCACTGAGGCTGAAGAGAGCCTGAAATTTAAGTCTCCTTTCTGAGCAGGCATGCTGACTGTTAGACTGGCTTTTCAGAAGACAGAGGCTGGTCTAAAAGGAAACCATGAAACTAACTCCACCTTTAGAAGAAAATTGGTGGGTGTTAAGCCTCAGAAAAGGATTCTTGGCTATCTGTGCCAAAGGGGTAGAAATCTGGATGCAGATGCTGGAAGGGAGCTGCTGAGCAGCCTTGCAGATCACTTGAGGTGAAGGGTTGAGGGAGAGGGACCTTGAGTTCCACCACAGAGGACATCCACCCTCAGCCCAGACATAGCTTTCATGTCTCACCCATAAAAAACCAACAAAACACAACAAAATCAGCTTTCCCTCTTCACACTAGGAGGCTGCACTGACTCAATAACAACTGAAGTATAAAAACCTGACATATTCAGGATCTGACTTGGCTCTTATGAAATACATATCTAAAATAAGCAGTCATTTTTTTAAGTTTTGGCCTCATATCGAAAATAAGCTTAGGATCACACAAAGTTAGAAAATACAAACCTTTACAATGGATTCATATTGTAAACCAGATGCAAATTATTCCTTTTCCTCATTTGCAGTTACCTCTGGCTATTTAATCCAGCCTTCACTAATTCTCCTCTGCATTATTGGTCTGGAATTTAGTCTACATGATGAGAATAATTTAGTTGATAGCACTTTAAACTCATCTATAAACAGCTTTTGATGACTAATATGCATTTTTCTGTTCCTGCAATAAATTTGTTTCAAGCAAAAGGAGACTGTTTGGAAACAACACCTTAAATTTCCTGATAAATCAAGTACTTAATATTTAATTTCAAATCATATGGGAAAACAAATCTATTTTTTTTTCTTAGGCTAATGTCTGAAGGGAAAAAAGTAAGATAGCTGCAGAAATACAGGATTAGATTTATTTTGATATGGAATATGTCTTAAGCCATAAGGAGAATAATTTTACATGTTGTTTACATTTTTCTACCTTAAAAGACAGCCACTTTAGATTAATTTAATTTTAATTCCTACATGGCTTCTGCAAATAAAGAGATTGAATAACCAAATGGAAAACTCCTTTGCTTATTCCCAGCTGTGAAAATGATTCATTACTTAAAACATTACCATTAAAAATCAGCCATTTCCACAGATGAGGTGAAACAGGTAATTTTTTTTACAGGCATCCTTACTCTGGAAAACCTGAATATCCATTTACTGGCAAGCTTTTGAGAGCTGTCCTTAGTAATATACACACAAAGAGACATCACAGATGTCTTCTGTCCTACATTTTCTATGCCACTGTCACGCTAAATGACATTAGACCTTATCATACCTTTCTTACAGAGTCTTTTTTTTTGTGCTATAACCAGTCCCAACTTGCTTCTCTAATTAAAACCAAAGGAGCTCCTGGGTTTCACCATTGCTTCTTCTGTTCTGTATTAAAAGACAGCACTACTGTCACTTAATGATACTGAATTTACACTTCTGCTCAGTCCTGCCCAGGCACAGGATGTGCCTGTGCCCTGTTCAGCCTTGTATAAAACAATCTATCCCACAAAGGTTTTACTGAGTGTACTTTGTGTTACTGTCAGTGGCTCGGTCGTTGGAGCAGTCTTACATGGCTGCCTGCATTTGAAGTGGGGAAAAAGTTTTCATGGAGTAACAGACACAGTCTGGGTCAGAATTTCAAGGATGAGAAGTCCTGTCCACAAAGGCAAAACCTATGATTAGAGAGGTTTCCTGATGCAGGTGCTGTACAGTGGGTACACATACAGCAGGGGTAATGGTGAAATGGTGCACGTGCAACAGGCATCCAAGACAAGCAGCAGTTCTAAACCCCACCATTCAGGTCATTTGGCTGATCGTTTACTTCTCTGAGGTTTCTCATGATCTTGGGAGCTCTTTTTTAGCCAAAGCACACAGTGGAGAAGTGCTTTAGCTAAAATAGTTCCTGAAGGAGATAAAGTGAACTTAAGACTTGAGTTAGAGCTCAACATTAATATTTTCAAGAGGTAATGACTCAGCTCAGTCTTACCACAATTCTGTTTCAAACTCAAACTTTCATCTTTGTTTCTGCTGTTAAGGTTAAGCTTCTGTGCCAGTGGAATTACAGGTTTGTCTATGCTGTTGTGAATATATTAGGAAAGCATAAGAGATATTTATTCCTCAAAAGGTACCAGATCAATTAAAAATCTACTAAATGGGATTCAAGCCCAACATTAGTACTGCATATGGAGGCATGTGCTCAGTGCTGTGTGGTGGGGCTGGTTTTATAACACTTCCCTGCCACAGGCAGAGAGCCTCCACCTCTGCCAACTAACAGTTGATAATCCTTGCAACAACATTTTTTCATTTATATATGCAAGACTATCATACATAAAAGCCTACAACATTATGTTGATAATTGTAAAGAAAATCCCCCTTGCCTTGGAAGTCAGTCAGCACTCTCAGCTTTTTTGGCACTCTATCTAAAGGTTGAGATACAGGTAATATTTTTAGCTTTCAGGCAGACTCAGAGTCTTACTCATTCTGTGAGGCTGTTCATGCTCTTCAGCATGAAGTACAAGTGATTCATGGCTTTAGTCCACTCAGAATTCTTTGCAATAATATCTACTGTACAGGAACATAATTTCTCTGTGTAATTTATTTCTCCCTCTTCAATAGTTTCATTTGACTGGTATGATTTGACTGGCATAACCTCTGGGCTTTCTGTTTAGCAAAATACAAGTACAGATTATGCATTTTATTCATTCAGACCATTTTAAAATCAGATGTGTACTCTTCTGAGAAGCACTTCAACAAGTTATTATTGAGGTAAATACTACATGCAACAAAAGTAATTTTTTCAGCTTTCTAGCAGGAACTGATGCAGAGGTGGATTTTTTCAGCTCATTTGCAGAGTTGCACTGATTAGTTTGTCAGACTTTGATCAGGCAGATCATCCACATTCCTGTAACAGCATTCCTATTCTCATTCATAATTTTGCCCCATTCTCTCCTGGTAAACTAAAGGGTGGTGTTAAAGGGCCCTGTTTATCAGGAAGACTAATCAGGGGACACTTTCACTAATTTAAGCAATAATTTTCCCACTTGCAGTCCACAAGTTGTATCCTTCATTATAATTTGATAAGGAAAGGAAATGTTGATGTTATTTCTTTCTGCAAGCTTGAAAAATTTGTTTTGCTGTGTAAAACAGCTGGTGCCATCACAGTCAGCGACATTCTGGACCATATCCCAGACATCTGAAAGGCTAGCTTTGGTCAGTAGCCCGCTGTCCCATAGTATTTTCTTTTACCTTTTATGAAGGTACCTCAAAACTATCCCCTTAAGCATTTTCTACAGTGAGTGAAACTGACTGCAGAATAGTCCGGGACTACAGAGTATTTATGTAACATCTCTGAATATTTTTTAATAGTCCTTTACTTCTTCAGTAGCTCCTTATTAAGGCAGGAAATCATTTGATACTTTATCTGGTTATCAAACAACAGGAGATAATCTATGAAAACATTGTTCTTGATTATTGCTACACTTCAGTGATACAGTTGTTAAGATTGCTTCAGAAATAAAACCTCCTGTAGGGAATTCAGTCAGCTGCCAGTCACATCTTAACAGTGACTTAAGGCATAGAGTTAGTTCTTCTTAAAGGCTAGTATTTCATACAGATGTCTCTTCCAATTAAACATATCCATTCAAAACAAGTACTGTTTTCAACAATTATTCAATTGTTGAAAAGTAAGTGTAGTGCAGATCATACTCCTCTTCAAGTTAACATGGTTCAATATTTGCAGTGTTTTGTGGTCAGATTACAGAGGCAGCTTGAGGAGCTTATACCAAAATGCCTTCAGTTAGCTTCAGTTCTCTGGTACAGTTCCTTCAATGACATAATTTCAATTTATTTTAGCTAGTAATAACACCATATGATACTGTGTTAAATGTTGGGCTTGATCTCCTTTATCTTTACAAATGTATAAGCATAAAGCATATAAAACATAAGAAAAGGGTAAAAGGGGACGACAGTTCACAAATTAGCAAGGTTTTGTAGTTAAGGCTATCTGGTTAGCTGTTTTACTATGCAGCCTACACATCCCCAGTGCGAAGCTCATAAGTAGCATCTGCTTTTTGACACAACTTAAAGACGTTGGCCTAAGTTATGCAAAGACTCCAGCCTATGTGTGGGTACGTAGCAAGCATGAAATGACATCTGAAAACCTGTTACTATTAAGTTGCACATTTTCTATATTACGCTTTGTATGTTGATAGTGGAGGCTTTTTGCATCACCACCTCACCTTCACTGCGTAGGTTACCAGAGCAGCTTCTGAGAAGCCAGGCGGTGGTGCATGGCTCTTGTTCCAAGACTTCTGATCATGTATGTTTCCACCAGACCAATTACCCAGAAAGCTCTGTAGAATTGCAGTGTTATCTGGTATTCAGAGGGCAAATCTTAGGTATCATTAATTTAGGCAGTCAGAGCAAAATTTCTGTGTCTCAGCTTCTGTTCCCCAATCCCATTTTTTGTCCCTGTGGAGAAGGAAATAGCAGCAGCTGGAGGCTGTCACCCTACTCTGCTGTTGGAGCAGGACCATTCATCTCTGCACCCACCATAGATGCTGCACTCCACTCCTCACAAGAAAACACATTTAATAGTCTATATTTCTCCTTGGCTTGTCTCAGGCAAAAATTATATGAGGATTTATTTTCACATACAAAATGCTTGCTTATATTCAAAAGGACTGAAACAATTCCTCCATGATTCTTCTTGGCAGTGCCATTGAATTTAGCCTTGCTTCGCAGTGGTGCCTATACAATACCCATATTACATACAACCCTGGAACTCATTTAGGGAACATCCTGTTGAATGAGCTGGGATGTTTCTTTCCTTCTCTACTACAAGGCACTAAGAATAAATCCTATTAAAAGTAATGCAAATTGCTGTCATTAAGAAAATAATCCTGTTTGGACTGCATAGAGTTCACATTTTTCTTCAGCAAAACATTACAGATTCTTGGTTTATATGTTTCTTGTTCATCATAAGCTTCTTGATCTATATGCTTCTTGTTCATCAAGCTCTATATGCTTGTTGTTCATCCAGAAGCATGTAGACTACGCCACTGTTGCTGATAAATAATGCAGTATCTTCTTTTTGTTTTGTACCCACCCTCAAGTTATCATTGTTTTATGCAAAACAACTGTTAACCCTGGAGTCAACCCAGCAGAGTTCGTAGGTGAGAGTCACCTGAAGCAGGGATCACTAGTATCCTGTGCGTGTGGTCTGACACTGACCTAAACAAATTTGCACACATTCATTATACCTCACAGTACCCAACACTAATAATATGTTAATTCTAATAATATGGTTTACTGCATATTATACAGTCATTCATACTGAGATCTTCTCAATGGGGAAATGACAGCAGATCCTATGACAAAAGAATTTCAGGATTTAGAAGAGTGATTACATGGAAGATAACCTCAGTCTGTCGAAATGAAATCTGAAACTGTCAATCTCAATTCACAGTCCTAAAAATACTGTGCTGTCCTTTGTGAAAGTAACCTAAACCATCCCATTAACTCACTCGGAGTATTCTAATGGAGGGTTTAGCTTGGGGATGGAATAGATTGAACAAATTGACTGTAAGTGCTTCAAACATCAATCCAAAATTCACCATTTTTACCAGAACATTCAGTTTTAGTTGGAAACAAGGTTTCAGCTGATGCTAATGCACACTGTTAAATGAAGAACTCAATGATTAAATGACCTGCATAATTTTCCACATGTGGTTCGAGATAGCTTTGTACACATTCTTCCTTCAGGGTTCCCAGACTTCTCAGGGTTCCTGGAAATTCAGCTTACATAGCATTAGCAAAAAGTTATGTGTAAAAAGAGCATATTGAATTAAGCATAATATATAGTATTTCTATATAGGGATGGAAATAAAACTCCTTTTTAATTGTTTATTGGTGTCTTCAAATCTAATTACAGCAATGTTAATAGTACTTATCGGACTTGTTTACTAATTCTTTGATTCTCTTCAGGCTGCATGTCTCTTTTTAGGAAAATGGCTGAGCTACTGGCCATAAACATTTCTAGAATAAAGCAATTATTAAAATTTCTTGTCATAATAGTGCAGGAGAAACTGCAAGAGTGGTGGGACCAAAGGGAGAGAGCATAGGCAAAAGCGAGCATGGATTCACAAAGGGGAGGTCGTGCTTGACCAACATAATACCCTTCTGTAATGAGTGGCTTGGTAGATGAGGGAAGAGCAGTTGATATTGTCTACCTGGGCTGCAGTATGGCTGCTCCCATAATATTTTAACAGAGAAACTGAAGGGCTGGATGTGCAGACAGTTAGATGGATTTAAAACTGTCTGTTCAGCTAGGTCCAGAGGGTGGAGATTCTTGCTACAAAGTTCTGTTGGAGACCAGTAGCTATTAGTGTACCACAGGGGTTAACACTGTGTACAGTCCTGTTCAATATGATTTGGATAATGGCGTAGAGTGTGCCATCAGCAGCCTTGCTGGTAATACAAAACTGAGGAGTGACTGATGCACCAGAGGGTTGTGTTGCATCCAGAGGAACCTTGGCAGAATGGAGAAATGGGCTGAAAGGAATCTTCTGAAGTTCATCAAGGGGAAGTGCAAAGTCCAGCGCCTGAGGAGGAATAAGTACATGCTAGGGCCAAAAAACTGGAAGGCAGAAGAGGACCTGAGGGTCCTGGTGGACACAAAGCTGACCGTGAGCCAATAATGTTCCATTGTGTCAAAGGTTTATCATGCCATCATAAAATCATTTAGGTTGGAAAAGACGTTTAAGGGCATCAAGTCCAACCGTAAACCTAACACTGCCAAGTCTGCCAGTAACCCATGTCCCTAAAATGCACATTAAATATTCAATTCCTGTCTGCAAAAGGAATTTCAATTAAAATAAATAAAATTGCTGAATTAAATTGTAAGCTAGCCTCTCTTTTCTGCCCACAACTTTAATAAATGGTATCCTGGGCTGCATTAGGAGGAGTGTTGCTAGTGGGTTGAGGGAAGTGATCTTTCCCCTCCGCTAAGCACTGGTAGTGCCACCCCTGAAGTGTTGTGTCCAGTTCTTGGCTCCTCAGAATAAGAAAGACATGGACATACTGAAGAGAGCCCAATGAAGAGCTACAGGGATGATTAAGAAACTGCAATATCTATATCTGCTATGATGAAAGACTGAGATCACAGAATTGTAGAATGGGAGATTCTATCCCAGTAAGAGAGAGTTTTACCTGAGTAAGGGGGGAATTTTACCCCCCTACCCATAGTTTTGGTCAGTCTGTTAACGTCCCAGGAAAGGTGAGACCCTTGAGCCCTATTAGCCCGTCAGAGAAGGTGCTCTCCTGGACAGCAGTAGATTAGCAGTAACAGATTCACCCATCAAGTTAATTGTTTAGGTTTCCAGAAACTCACACAAAATAGATCTCAGCTGAGAATTTTTGTTATATCAATCTGTGACAGATAAAGTTTCAAAGATTGCCTTTGACAGTACACTAAGTGCAAGAACAAGTGTGGAAATAAGATACACAAAAGCCAGCGATAGTTAATTACTAAGCATGAATAGAATATAGTTCTTACCAAACTATAGGCCTCTGTATGTGGGAGAAGACAAGTTCAGCCCATTGACTGATCCCAGCAGTTATGATGGCGTTTTCTCCAGCTTCTTCCCTCATAATTTTACATGTTAATACAATCTAATTCAGGTTAGTAACTCCCCGTAACCCTCCCACCATTTAATGATTGATCAGTTAATCTGTATAAAGTTACATTATTTACTTTCTTACTACACATGCTCAGGGAAGGGTTTTTTGACCTGGGCAGGGGTTCTTTTGACCTATGGGTATGCTTTTTAGTATTATAATGAGAGTATAATAAGGATAGTTCATCTAAAGGACATCCTAATCATGTTTTGCTGACATGTGAAGCCGTATTTTGATGGATGTCCATGTGTTGTCAGAATGTACTAGACTTCAAGGGTAGTCCTTCCAGATTGGAGGTTCATTAGTCTGGTTTTCTTAATCCACCTACACAAGGCCAAAGCCTCCTCTCATGCTATTAATTCTCATCATAAATTATAGGATCATAGAATAGTTATGGTTGGAAAGGACCTTAAGATCATCTAGTTCCACCCCCCCTGCCATGGGCAAGGATGCCTCACACTAGACCACACCGCCTAAGACTCCATCCAGCCTGGCCTTGAACACCGCCAGGGATGCAGCATTCACAACTTCCCTTTCAACTGGAACAGGCAACCCGTTCCAGTGCCTCACCACCCTAACAGGAAAGAATTTCCTCCTTATATCCAATCTATACTTCCCCTGTTTAAGTTTTAACCCGTTACCCCTTGACCTATCACTACAGTCCCTGATGAAGAGTTCCTCCCCAGCATTCTTATAGGCCCCTTCAGGTACTGGAAGGCTGCTATTAGGTCCCCAAGCAGCCTTCTCTTCTCCAGGCTGAACAGCCCCAGCTTTCTCAGCCTGTCTTCATATGCTGTTTCTCAGGTCTTTCTGATCTTTTAGGAGGCCCTTATATCTGTTCACGCTTTTTCATAGTAACACAAGTTTCAATTTTTTAGCTAAATGCCTATTTAACTAAATGCGTATTTATTGTTAATTATTGGTGTAAAATGCTCTTGCTTAATAATAAAAATACAGCTCCCTTGTTTAGCAGCTGCTAGGCAGTTTATCAGTGCACAGCACTCTCAAGCTCCTGCACATGCAGGGAGTAAAACAGAGCTTGGCTGCAGTGCCTTCACCCTGCTCAATCCTCTGTTCAGTTTCTCTTAGCATATGTCAAGGCTGCAGGGTTGTCTGGGGACGTATCATAGGGTGGATTCTCTTCATGCCAACCACATTCTATTCTGGAAGTAGCAGCTGCATTTTACCAAAAGAATTCCTTAATATTTTGGGGATCTAGCAGAAGGTTGTCTCTAATTTCCCCCCTTTCCTCAGAGTTTGAGTTGGAAGGGACCTTAAAGATCATCTAATTCAGTCCCCTCTGCTGGGAGTGTTTACCCTAAGGAAGAGATGGCCTGGAGGATCTCATCAGTGTATATAAATGTCTGAAGGGAGGATGTAAAGTAGACAGTGTCAGGCTGTTTTTAATAGTGCCCAGGTGACAGAACCAGAGTCAATGGGCACAAACTGAAACACAGGAACCGCAGGCTGAACATCATCTTATGTAAAGGTGACTGAGGCCCAGCACAGGTTGCTCAGGGAGATTGTGAAGTCGCCGTTTTCTTTCAAAAGCCATCTGGACATTGTCCTGTGCAACCTGGTCTGGATGGCCCTGCTTGATCAGGGAGGTTGGACAAGATGATCTCCAGAGGTCCCTTCCAATCTCAACCATTCTGTGATTCTGTGAACCAGAACTCTCTTATTCTGGTCAGAGAAAGTCAAGAGGAGAGAGTTGTGATGACTTGTGCAAAGACTAAGTATTTTACCCAGTGACTGTGATGCTGATAGTGTGGCACTCCTTACTGTCTGGACTGAGGCAGTCCCAGAAGTAATGCAAAGCTCAGACTCATATGTCCAGCCTCCTAGTGAAGCCTCCACTGTATAGACCTCAGCCAAAAGACTAAGGAATTTTTTTTACTTGAGTCATTCATTTCACGAACCATGATAAACATCTGAGGATAACAGACTTGGATTCATTAGCTTTCCATGCCATGATTTGTGTTTCTTCAATGATGTCAGTTGCCAGAAATGTCAGTTTTCTTGTTTTCTTCACATTTTGTGTATTTAACAGATGGTCATATCTTAAAGATCTGATCCTAAGTGTTCCCTCCTATAGATGTAACCCTGCATCATCACTGTCATTTTTTTCTCCCCAGTGAGGCTTTTTTCAGGCTTGAGGTCTCTTCTCATCAAGTATTGCAGATTTTTTGTTATGTTTTAGGCACAGAAAGAAAAAAACATTTTTTTTCACAGTTGGTAATAAAATCTCAGTATAGCAGATCTCAATGTAGCTTGGCAATGTGTCCTACTGATTTCAAGTGTCTGAAGTGATAACTCGTCCCTAAACAATCTTTGACATTATTCTATGTCCACACCATTAAAGTAGTGGTCATTTCCATCAAGGAATATTTCTGCTTCCATTTTCCTCTTCAGTTAGTTCAGTGATATAAGAGAAAGTACAAAGTCCCAAGTTCATTCAAGATGACAGTAATTTCATCCCCCATAGCAAGGTTTCTTTGTCATTTTATGACTTCCAAAAAAGCAACATAAGCCAAATAACAGTAAGGAAGAAATATCTATAAAAATTAATAACTCATAACAAATTTATTTCCTGATATAGTGTATCAGAATAATAATTTGCATATTTGATGCCAACTGCCATTTTCTAATCCCTGGGATGGTTTTCATCCAACTGTGATCATAACAAACCTTTCCATCTGTGTATTTTTCTGTGAGAAATCTTCATCAGAATTGTTCCTAAAATGCCTTATGGGCTCAAAAATCTCAACATGGTTCCATCATTCTCATAGGAAAAGTGATACGGAATTTAAGAAGTTATAGTTATTCCTTAAGCTTGCTCAGCAATTTCTATTAATAGATCAGCTGTGATTTTGTTCTGAAAACACTGTAGAATGCATATTAGCAATACTATTTCATTAAGTCCTTCTAAGTTCTAAAATATGTTTTCTAACACGCAATTTATGTGGAACATTTGTCACTTCGCATCTACTAAATTCCATACAATTTTATAAACAGCGATGATTATTCTAAAAAATAATAGTTCCACATTTCCACATTTCTATGACATTTCTATATTTTTTCCCAGAGGCTCCAAAAGTTCTCCCCAGACACTGGCAAATTAAACACATCAATGTTCCAGAAAATATGTTATCTTCCTTTTATATGTGGGTAAAATGAGGCCATGGAAGAAAGTCTGCCATTTACTGAGGTATTTCTTACTCCTGGCAGTAGTTGCCTGTGGTGTTGGATATACACATACTTGACAAGTGATTTATAGCAAAGTCCCAGAGAAAATTCTTGTTAGAATGAGAAAAAGATCTAGATATACTGAATCTCAATTCTGTTTTAACCTTAAATTATCATTTGACTTTTATTGATGGAATGGGAACAGGTATAGTAAATTACAGAAAAAGTCTGTATGGAAAGGAAAGATCTTGTAGTCTCTTTTGAAACAAAATTCTCAGAGAAATTAGATTCAGGAAAATACTCCAATGTATGTCTGGACCCATCCATGTTTATAGAAGTGATTTGCAAAAGTGAGTCTTTTGGGTTTCCCAGTTCAGTGCACAATTCTCCTCTGTTCCAGAAACTTGCAAGTAGAGAGGTAAGCGGAACTAAGGGAATGAGAATCTTTCCAAGAAAGAGGAGTATTTAGGAAGGGAGTAAGGATTATCTAAAAAATGCGTCATTTCTTTTAAAATAAGCAGTATTTTAAAGTAGGCTATCTAATAAAAATACACATTTTCCTACTTTCAGACTGAAATAAACACATCGAAAGGAAAATATTTAAGCAAGTTTTAAACTTTAAGTGTGCCTAAGTGAGGTACTGAGTTAAAAGTCTGGCAGAATTAAAGCCCAGCATGGGTAGGGAATTGCTTTTGCAAGCACTAGGACTCTTTTGGAAGAACCCAAGGACAAGCCATGTGCTCTGAACCAGACAGGAATATTAATCTAAATGAAAGATCTGACTTAATACTTTTATTTTTTATTTTCTGTGAAGTCAGCCAAGTAAACATTTTCATATCGGATTTACCTTGCAAATCCAGTAAGACACATTTCTCATGTGAGGCACCTTGCCAACAGTGGAGCAGTAAGTACCGTGCCCTATATCTAAGAGGTAAAGAAGGCGCCATACCAGCTAACATCAACAAGAACCAGTATCACAGGAGAAGGACATCAAGGCATCAAAGAGTGAAGAAAGAAATAACCTTATCAGATGCTATGGCACACAAATAGCATCTAGCCACATTTGCCGGTGCACTCCAGAAACACCTCCCTGATTTAATAGGAGATGTTATCATTTTTGCCATGTGATAGAGGCACATCTATCTAGTCATGTGTTGGGGCTGTGGAGAGAGGGAACGAGGGAGGCTGGGAACACATCACAGGCTGGAAAAACCGTGAAGTCAACCACCATCCTACTCCTCACTCATGCCTGCGGGTGCTTGGAAAAGAGGCTACAGGAATAGGTTGTGGGCTCGGAAAACTGTTAGGCAGGCTGGAACTCTCTGATGGGTCATATTTTGGGGAAAACTGAGCTAAGCTATCAAAGAGTTTTAAAGACAACAATTGAGAAGTTTTCTGGTATTGCTAAGAAGTTACATATTTTTCCATTGTAAGCTCATCAGAGCATACAGACCACCTCTTCGTTCTAACAAGGTGGACATCATTAAAGTCGTGTCCAAAACAGCGCTAAACTAAAATAACAAAGGGAAACTAATCACACAGTCCACAAAGAATTTGCAGTGAAACTCAAAAGGAAGTTGAGGTAGGGAGAGTGTCTTATTTCTGCACTGGGACATGGAAATTTGAGTTCTCAGCCCTTGCACCGATCTCCTGGCTGATTTTGAGACTAACTTCGCCACCCCAAGCTTCTATTTCCCCAGCTCCAAAGTTCTGATAAAAATAATTGTCTCACTTGTTAAGTACTTCTGAGGTCTGATCTTATTGATATAAATCAAGGTGAGTGTTTAAAAAGAGGAGGTGCAAGCAGGGGTATAGTCTGTTGCTAAAATCTTTATTGGAGTTGAGCGTTTTACTGCTCTTTTAATTTGACATTCAAAGGGTGAACCTAAGAATTACAGATCAATAAGACTTAATACAATTCGAGGTCATTCTAAATGCAAGAAACAACTAAAAAGAAAACTAAAATAACCCCACTATGGTAGTGACAACACAGCTCGATCATAAGCTCCAAACACAAATAAACAGGATCTTCCCTCTTACATATATTAGAATTAAATTTTTTTAGGGATAAAGGAGATATTGTTGACATTTATATATTTACTAGTTTTGCTGCGATTTTGAACTACTGACCCTGAGAGAAAGAGTTTGGTTTTGAAAGTTCAAGGCACTTGCAGCTGAATACTCTGGAATGCAGAGGCATGGTGATGGATTCTAGATTAGCCGGAACCATACAAGAGAAATGTCTAGGTATTCTGTTAAAAGTGCGTATTTTAGAGAGCTGGGGAAAAAAATAAAGCAGGTTTCATTAAAAAAGGCATAGAAAATAACAATCTTTCTAATCCACATCCTTGTCTAACCTTCACAAAACAGTAAGCAGAGATTAGGAGGATCAGAAACACAGTGACTATTGGGAAAGAGGGGGGGGTGACTGAAGCCCTGTCAAGGGGGTTTTGTTGTGTATGTAAAAACATCTTGCATGTCGCCAAGTTAGAGTCCTTCACTTCACACAGCCCACAGGCCATAGCCATAAACTACGGTCCTGAAAGTAGGACAATGTCATTGCAGGCATTAATGTCTCAATTTCCCGTCGGACATTGTTGTAGAGCTCATGAGTAAAGCAGTTTAATTTCCAATAATTTCTGTGATCAGTTCGAAGTAAGAAGTACCTTTTAACACTCAGATTGCCACAATAAGTAGGCTACAACTTTCTTTCAACAGTTCATTTGGACTTGCATAATTACAAGCAGTGGTATGCTGATGAAATTTGGTAAGAGACAGTTTTCTCTCCTAAAAGAAATGTTTTAGGAGACTTTCAAGTACATTTCTGGGAACTGTGATTTAGTTTAAAAGTTATTTTACACAGAGTGGGATGGGGGAGTGTGTTGGATGGGATGAATAATATGGAAAAAGAATCATATGACTGCACCAAAGTGCAGCGGATTTCAAAGAGAAAGGTGATCCCCTATAACTTATTTTTAGAAATGTTTTAATTAACCAAAGCCTTTTCTGATGTCTAAGGTAACGCAGCAAATAAACAGTGTAAATTTGGTATTTACTCAGCATTTATACAAGGGATTGTGCACTGTGATATAAAGCAAGGAGAGATTTGATTTGTGATTTTATAACGGTATATCACAGATTCATGGAGCTCCTATGGGCAAGGAGCCATGCTGATTACAAGCTCCTAATAAATGCCTAAACTTTCTTTGATGCACAGAATTTTGTTTCCTTGATAGGGATGTTATCAGACCAAGTTTCATTAGCCATGTTTACTTACTTGATAACTTTAGTCATTAAAAAATGAGTTAATTAAATCAGTGGAAAAAATAATGAATTAAATTATTAAAATTAAATAGTGAAAAAATAATCTATGTGAAACAAAAAAAGATGTCTGGTTGCACGACTCCTATTTAGACAAGGTACTGGCAATATAAAAAAATCTTGTCCCTTTGCAAGCTCTAAAACCCTTTTTAATGTTGCATTAAATAAAACAAGCAAAGCAGCATGCAAACTATTTTCTATGGTATTTTTTACTAGCAGAACTTACCATAATTTTGAGACAGTCAGGTTTCTCAAATTTCAAAGAGCATGTGAATATTTTCAGACTGATCTTTGTCAGGTTCAGGACTCTGCCAAAAATCATAGGTCTGTATCATTAAGACAGCAGCTCTCAGTAAGTGAGAGAAATATTTCTATAAACACATTAGTATGCCTTCTTTGCCCCAGTCTGTAATAGTAAGGCCAGTTCCTCTCTGGGCGCCAGGTCCCCTGAGCCGTAAGACAGAGACTGGAAGCAGAATGAAGCCCCCATAATCCAAGAGGAAATAATCAGTGACTTGCTGTACCACTTAGACACACACGCAAGTCTATGGGGCAGGGTGGGATCCACCCAGGGGTACTGAGGGAGCTGGCAGAAGTGCTCAGTGAGCCACAGTCCCAGTTGAGTGGAGGTTACCAAATGTGACACCCACCTGTAAGAAGGGCTGGAAGGAAGATCCGACCTGTCAGCCTGACCTTGGTGCTGTGGGAGGTTATGGAGCAGATCCTCTTGAGTGCCATCATGCAGCACATACAGGACAACCTGGTGATCAGGCCCAGTCAGCATAGGTTTATGAAAGACAGGTCCTGCTTGACTAAACTGATCGCCTCTATGACAAGGTGACCTGCTTAGTCAGTGGGGAATGGCTCTGGATATTGTTTACCTGGACTTTAGTAAACCCTTTGACACTGTCTCCCACAGCATTCTCCTGGAGAAACTGGCTTGGATGGGTGTACTATTTGCTGGGTAAAAAACTGGCTCGGTGACTAAACCCAAAATGTGGTGGTGAATGGAGTTAAATCCAGTTGGCAGTGGTCACAAGTGGCATTCTCCAGGGCTCAGTATTGGTGCTACTTCTGTTTAATATCTGTATCAGTGATCTGGACAAGGGAACCCTCAGTAAGTTTGCCTATGACACCAAATTGTCTTGAGGGTAGGAAGGTTCTACAAAGGGATCTGGATGGGCTGTGGCCAGTGGTTTGAGGTTCAACAAAGCAAAGTGCCGGGTCCTGCACTTGGGACGCAACAACCCCATGCGACACTACAGGCTTGGGGACGAGCGGCTGGAAAGCTGCTTGGCGGAAACAGACCTGGGGGTGCTGATTGATGGAGCTGAACATGAGCCAGCTTGTGCCCAGTCAGCCAAGAAGGCCAACGGCATCCTGGCCTGTGTCAGAAATAGCACAGCCAGCAGGGCCAGGGCAGTGATCATCCCCCTGCACTGGGCACTGGTGAGGCTGCACCTCGAATCCAGTGTTCAGTTCTGGGCCCCTCACTACAAGAAAGACATTGAGGTGCTGGAGCGGGTCCAGAGAAGGGCAGTGAAGCTGGTGAAGAGTCTGGAGTACAAATCCTATGAGGAGCAGCTGAGGGAACTGGGGTTGTTTAGTCTGGAGAAAAGGAGGCTCACGGGGGGACCTTATAGCTCTCTACAACTACCTGAAAGGAGGATGAAGAGAGGTGGGTGTTGCTCTCTTCTCCCAAGTGACAAGTGACAAGACATGAGGAAAAGGCCTGAAGTTGTGCCAGGGGTGGTTTAGGTTAGATACTAGGAAAAATACTGAAACAGTTGTCAAGCCTTGGAACAGGCTGTCCAGGGAAGTGGTTGAGTCACCATCCCTGCAGGTATTTAAAAGGTGTGTAGGTGTGGCACTTAGGGACATGGTTTAGTGATGGCTACGTTAATGGCTGGACTTGATGATGTTAATGGTCTTTTCCAAATTATTCTGATTCTATTCTATGAAATAACAGCTTGCTTTCTCGTAATAAAAGATGCTGAAGTACAACCAGCATTTTCTAAACTCATTTAAAATGTCTTTAAAATAAATACATGTGCTTATTTGCCTCCAATGCACTATAAAAAGTCATGGCCATATTCTCATACATTTTTAAAAGTAGTGGCATTCCAGGATGCCATGGCTAAAGCACACTGATGCTGTCAGAAATTATTATATCAGTGGCTTAAAGATGTCAAAATGTATCTCTCAACTGATGGGAAAGAAATTTAATGTCAAACATTTTCAAGACAGCAGATGACCACTTTTTTGTTAAATAAGAAAATACTGAGAACTGGGGAGTCTTCAGTTAATTTGGAAGCTCGTGGCAATGTAGCAAAGAGCTGGGCTACAGCTATATCCCTTTGTTAAAAAGAGAGAATTTGTTAATACACACTGTACTCTGATGGAGAACACACAAGGGAGACCTTTGTTAAGGTATTTTACATAACAGCAATTTACCCTTGGGAGCAGCACTTTTACATACAAGTCTCATCCGTATGCTAGTAGTTCTCCTTGGTGGGAGATTGATTCTCCAAGCAATGGCAGGCAGCAGCTGTGTCACTAATCTCTGTGGGCTTCCACTGGGGGACAAAAGCTACGTTTTATCCAGGTTTTGTAGGAGCCCTGCCAATAACACAGAACATCTCCCAGCCTCTGTCCCTCCTAAAATGGCCAGTTCCCAGTAGAGAAGAAGATAGGAAATACAGGCAATGGTTTCAGAGTAAGATTTGTAGCTCTTGTCAGTGCTTTTGTCCACAGCAGACCTTTTTTGTCTTTCTGTAGACTATTTCAATTTCATATTATTC
The DNA here is from genome assembly GCF_037157495.1 of Lathamus discolor. Lineage (NCBI taxonomy): Eukaryota > Metazoa > Chordata > Aves > Psittaciformes > Psittacidae > Lathamus > Lathamus discolor. The sequence goes on along the minus strand of NC_088884.1, from coordinate 15,487,188 downwards.
TTTATCATCCTCTTTTGGGAAAAATAATGGAAGTTAATATTTTCCAAAATTCACCTCATTCTCACATCTGGTATGTTACATTTCTCTCATTAAATATAAAGCCTCTGTTATAAGGATGTTGTTATTAAGTGATAACAGTGCTCCCACGGAGGTATCTACATTTATCTGAACACCCCAAAACATTATTACTGTGATTGCAACCAGTGACAAGGTATTTTAAAATGATCACTAAAAATATCACCCTCACATATGTTATTTTTAGAGTATCTATAGCAGTAGCAAAAACAGCACGGAGAACTGGGCACAACTTTCACAAACACAGTGTAAGATGTGAAATCTAAGAAGAATAAATTAAGTTACTGGCATCTGTTTGTCTGGAAATAGAATCATCTTACAGTATGCTCTGTATAGAGGAGGAAAACACACTTCTAAAAATGAGTCAACATTTTCAGGAAGAGCCTCTAGTTCTGACTATGTCATATTCTGGTTGCTCAGCTCGGACACGTGAAATCTAGTTTGTTCCTTGAGCCTCTCTCCACGTTCAAGTCCTCCATCCATGTGTTTTCTCTTGCTTATAAAATAGAAAGCATGGCCTTGTATAGTTGGAGGTCCCAGGCACAGACTCCATCTATTTCCCTCACTGCTTAGTATTTTCCCAGTGTTGAAAGAAAGGAACTTCTTTTAATTGTGTTGATTTTAACCATTAATTTATCTTAAATGTTAGGAGGAGGGGAACAACCTTTATTTCACATAATAAAACTCCTATTAAGTGTAACTTAAGACTTGTAAAATTGCCTGGGTGGTTGAAAGTCAAGCTAAAAAATTATTAGCATGATCTTCAGAAATTACTGTTATAGTGACAAAATGAATACATGTTAGTGTTAACGGTATCATTTTTCTCAATTTTCACTAAGATTTTCAGATGCAAAACTCCTGTATTGCAGGGTAGGATGGAGGTTGGAAAATCTCAGGAAAATCCAGTTCTCTTTTATCCTTATCCAAAGTGAATTAAATTTCTACGGACGAGTACTTTGTCAAGATGCTAATGCCAACAATTTACCACACTCGACAAGATGTGACAGTCTGAAAAAATACGTCAAAAAAGGCAAAGGCCAAGTTTTGTGATATTTTCAAGGAGCACATTTCTTTTTAGTTTAATTCATGCTCATAACGCTATTTTGAAGATGAAAAATTCTGTGTGCATGCATCACCGCTTTTATTAACAATATTAATTTGTCTTTGGGCAGAAAAAGAAGAAATAATGCATGATATTGGTTATGCCGGAAAAGCAATAAGCATTACAGCTGTCTACTTATTTTTTATTGCTTGATAATATTTTGCCATCAAAATTAAACTTACATACCAATAGCAGCATATCTTCCCTCACACACGTCTTACAGGTTCCTGCCCAAGAAATCATCAGTGTGATAAAGTCTATTGCACTCAACAGGATTTAAACACAAGCTGAAATTAAAGCATATATGTGAGCCTTCATCTACAAAGAGATGGATTTATGCACCTTATAATATTTTTTTAATATAAATTTAAGAACAACTGTTATTTAAGAGTTTATGGACAATTACATCATTTCGCTAGTTACATTCTATTGCATTATTTTGTCTTACACCTTGTACTGCTACCTGCTGTAGAAATACCTGTGTAGGGTCGTAATACCTGTGCTTGGTGGGACTCTGCAAAAGCCTGGAGATAAACTGGTAAGCTCAATTTCAATTGTAAGTATGTTGTGATGAAAGCTGTAAGTAAAATCACAATTTTGCCAGAGAAAAGATGAACTTTACTGTTTGTCTTGGCACCATATTATGTTTCTTCATTTCACTCTAAGTGAAAGTCAGTCATGACTAAGGACAGCATATGAATGCTCTTCTGGAGCAAGCATTAATGAAACCATGTTATTTCATAAAGATTGTCCCATTTTCAGTGTCAGTAAGGCTGTGTTTTTGTCACTGATAAGGCTGTCAAGTCTTGTAGAACTGTATAATTTGAGACCAAGAGAACCATTTATAATCAATATGGTCCAACTGAAATGATTCTAAAAACTTTTGGAATGCAATGAACTATGATAAAGCATTAAAAATTCCACACATTTGGTTAAAAAAAGATCTGTGAATATGCTCCAAATTAAATTCTGTAGAACTTTGTTATTAGGTGAGGAGATTGTCATATCTGGAATGATTTATCTCTTAACATGTAAAATATTGAGAAAAGCAACATAGGCCTGTTATTTTGATTCAGCAGAGTAAGCATTTTTTCTGTATCTCTTATCTACATGATTGTATGTAATTGTTAACCTATCTTCTGAACAGAGTTACACCTATGAAACTTATTCTAACGATTTTCTCAAGCTTCAAGTAAGTACCTCATGGTTTTTGATGGGTCAAATTTGTTTAACTGAATCATGTTGTATGGCTTGTTTTGTTTGATTTGGTTTATTTTTCATAAGTGTTGCAGATCATTGTTGACTGGTTCCTAGGACAAAACCAGAAATACTGGAATATAAATATGAAATTTCATTTCCACTCCCCAGTGAGAAATTAACTTGTGAGATGTGGCTCAGAAGGACGTCTGTGCAGAATAGGGAGTGCAGAATCTTCTCAGACGTAATCTAAACTCAAAAGAAGGATGGAACTGGTTTTAATTCCATCCTCCACAAGGTGAAAGAGGTGTTAATGAAGAAATGTAACTCAATTTCCTCTTGAGATTGTTCCTTGAAGAGTTACATTGTTGATGATGCAAGGTAAGACAGAAAACTTTAGTCATGCTCAAACTATGGAAATGTTGGACTAGTCCCAGAGTTTGGTCTCTGGCATAATTTATTATTACATAATGCTGTTCCATTGCAGTGTAGTTGGACAGGTCAAAACTGCAGATTAATTCACAAATTAATTAATTGCCAAACTGCGAACAGTTAAAACTTGTTACAAGTTTGTCATTTTTAGTAAATTTGCATTAAAATTTATAGATTCATGCAAAGTCATTAAAATGATGCGAATAACCAAAGACTACGTCTCACAATGCCTTTAGACCTCCATTTTCCTACACAAAAATGTCATCCTTAAGATTCATTTGCAGCCCATAATTCTCCCATAAGAAATGTCAGCCTTATTTTTAAACTAGGAGATGGATGGAAGGATGAATGGATGGATGCATGGATATACAGATGGATTTCTACAAATCCTTTTCCTCAAAATATCAAAGTTGTATCATGTAAAATATCTGGCATCAGCTACAAGTCTGGGGGCTGATCCTTGAATACGCCTAATACTTTTGGAAAGCTCTCTTTTAAATGACATGGAGAGAGCAGTGATGAACATTTTACATCACCAGAAGCTCTCCAAACCAGAGTTTGAACAACTCTACTGGCCAAAGGACAGCTGAGAGGGGAAGGAAGCTGACTTCTGCACCTTCACCTGTTCAGTTGTTACTAACAAGGCAAGGAGACAGTCATTACTATTTGCCCTAGGAAACACTACTTATTTTCCTTCGCCTCAAAATTAAGAATAAATTTCTTTCCAACTGATAAGTGACAAGCATCTTTACATTAAGTGTTCTTCCAAAAATAATGTTAGAATGGGATCTCCAATCACCATTTTTCAGTTCTAATCCAAACCAATCTATTGTGAATTGCATTGTAATAAACTTGCTTTTGCAGCCCTTTCTCAGATGTTAATAAGGTAAATTCTAATTGATATCTTCTTTGATTAATCATGTTTCAGACATAACTCTTATTTTTTTTAAACACACTGGCAACATTTCTCTGATGTAAGGGAAAATACAGTGGATTGTTAAATTCATTAACCCTGGGAATGTTAGATGTTAAAGGCTTTGAAACATTTTATGCCCTTCCGAAAACCCCAGACATTTGAACCTCAGTCTACATTTTTATGGTCACTGATACAAGTAAAGGAAAACCTTTCCAATACATTATCCATGTCTGCTGCACTTTCATTCTCACTAACAGCTTCAGAGACCAGAGAATTACAACACTGTGAGTGAAATTCAGGCCCCACTGATTTGGCATTGATTCACTAAGATCACAGATTCTTTGGATTTTTTTTCTGCTTCAGCTTTCCTTAGTTACCTGGTTATGCTGGAAAATTCATGTTAAGTCCACGTAAGTATATTAAAAATGAGAGTTTTCTTGCAATAAAATCTGGACCAAGCTTCTGCAATGGTTCCCTATATGTACTTTTACATAATAATGTACTCGAATGTTTTATATACTCTATTGCCATTGACGTACTTTCAAAAATTGGACGCTTTCTCCCTTCTATAGCAAATACAGAAGAATTTAAAGATTTTTTTGTTGTGGTTCTATCAGATATGTAACTAAACACTCCAGCCATTGTACTTTAGCAGCCAAGCTGCTTATACCTCAGTATGTTTTACAGCTCTGTCTAAGAAAACAGTGTCATCTCTATTTCCCAGAGACACATAATCTTCCCATTCTAGCCTGCCGTATTTTTAGGCCACTCAGTTTCATTTAGTGACTCCTATACCAAGCTGAACAACTCATGGTCTGAAAAGAAATCTAGAAGGTTATTCAGCTCTGTTTCAAAAGTAATAAAAATGATGAACTGAAGCAGAAACAATGAGCTGTCATATGGGAAGATTATGGTGGAGCTGAAAATTGAACTTGGTTCTCCTGGGTCTCAAGCTAACTGCACTAACATCCTCTGTTCCACTCTACCCAAGGCAGCTTCCAACAAAGTAAGGAAGAAACTTCTCTGAGAGGTTAAACCATGTTAGAGCTGATGAAATGTTCCTAACTAAATGCCACCTTGGCAAGATCAGAACTTTGCAAAAAATTATTCAAGCTGGATGCCTGCCAAAACTCACCTAAATGCAAGCGGTCTAATTAAGGCACTGGTGAAGCACTTTTCCCATGGATTGTTTACTAGATAATGCACCAGAGGCAATCAGAAGTGTAGGTTCCCGGTGGTTAGGAAAACTGGGTCATTCACATAATTTTTACTCAGAGATCCTGGGTTTTGATACCTTGGGCCCCTCTTCATTCACAAAATGTATAGGAAGGGTAGGCTGCCGACTAGCCTTAGACCAAGGCAGTTCTATTTCTGGAAGAGTTCCCATCTACTCTCCAATGAAGATGCAGGAGCAGTGTGCATGGCAGTGAGACATACGTGTCAGATTGCAACAACTACCGTGTGCCTTTGCTTGGCGATCCTGGAAGAGCACAGTGTTTGGTGGATATCTGAGAGGGCACTAGAGGCTTTGGCTTAGCCTATGTATTTGGAGATGAAACAGCAAACTTGTTTGGCTTGCCCTGAAGCACGCTCAGGCTAAAATACAAAGTTTTCACAGGAAATTAAAACAACGAAATTTATATTCTGTCAGCGTGGTGTCTCCATAATCATGCTTCTTTTTTTTTTTTGTCTTCCTCAGGCTGTTTCGTGCATCCAGCTGAGGAATGTGGCTGGGCAGTGGGGAGCTCTGTGGGAGGAAAACAGAAGTTTTTCTTCGAATGCCAGTTCATTTTAACTGCCTCCATACTTCCTCCATGGAAGCTGGATATTTGGCTGGTCACAGTTGTGCACAGGGCTCCCCTGTCCTGTTTTCTGCCATCTGTGCTGTTTGATCTGTGTTTGTTTACAGTTTATGGGTCAGTATAGTGTAAATTTTATGTAAAATAATCCAGTGGCTGTATGGCAGAGAGGTAACCTCACAGACGGTGAGGTGGAACCAGAGGAAGGGAGGAAAAGATGGAAAGAAACTGCGCTTTCCTTGAGCATAGCTGTGCGTGTTCAGTTGGAGGAAGCTTTGGGTTTGCAGGATGGGGTGGGTAGGAGGGAGTCAGCACAATCCAGGAGATACTTGGAAGGAGCAGGACACAGAAACGATGTCAAGCTCAGGGGTAGTGGGAAGCAGGAAGCTTCCTAGGGAAGCGCCTACAGAGGGAACCCCTGGAAGTTGCTGGGTTGGAAAGCAAGACTGTAAATAAAGACTCGTCCTGCAAAGATGCTGGGAGATTTGTTTTCAAATCCTGGTATTTGATGTCTCCTCCAGTTAGGTTCTTGGAAAGTTAACTGGCTGTAGTTTATAGTCTGCATTATGCCAATGCTGAAAGGCTTCTGATGTGTTGGTGCGCTCACCACAATGAAAATCCTACTTTAGAATTTTCTAAATGTAGAAAATTACACAAACTGACCAATTCTACTCCTAGGCTTTGTTAATGGGGTGCTGTCATATTCTTTTTTCCTAATGTGGTCAGCAAGCTCTTTGTGGACTTCCAGTTGTAGCTATATGACAGTGTCTATGGAAAGGGTTTTGTTGATTGCACTTTGAAGTGCACCACAAAATTATAGGGCCTGTCTACCTTCTCTTGGTTTGTTTGCTTTTTTGAACCAATAAAGCTTTACAAATCCCTACTGCCGGCCACACCGAGAATACAGATATTTAGCGTTTTCTATTTTTTTTTTCTGTTTATTTTTAACTTGCTTTTGTGGTGGTGCCAACCAAAGCTGCTCTGTCACTGCCCTCCTCAGCTGGACAGGGGAAGGAAAATATAACCAAAGGCTCATGGGTTGAAATAAGGACATGGAGAGATCACTCAGCAATCACTGTCACAGGCAAAACAGACTCAACTTGAGGAAATCAGCTTAATTTATTACCAACTAAATCAGAGTAGGATAATGAGAAAACAAACTCCAAAACTTAAACGCCTTCCCCACACCCCTCTGTTCTGCCTGGGCTTAACATTACTCCCAGTTTCTCTACCTCCTCCCCTCACAGTCGTGCAGGGGGACAGGGAATGGGGGTTGTGGTCAGTTCACCACATGTTGCCTCTGCAGCTCCTTCCTCCTCAGGGGAGGACTCCTCACACTCTTCCCCCACTACAGTGTGGGTCCCCCGCAGGGTCACCAGTCCTGCAGCAAACCTGCTCCAGTGCGGGCTCCTCTCTCCATGGGGCCACAGGCCCTGACAAGACCCTGCTCCGGTGCGGGATCCCCGTGGGGTCACAGCCTCCTTTAGGAATCCCCCTGCTCTGGTGTGGGCTCCTCCATGGGCTGCAGGTGGAGATTTGCCCCACCATGGACCTCCATGTGCTGCAGGGGCACAGCTGCCTCACCATGGGCTGCACCACGGGCTGCAGGGGAATCCCTGCTCTGGTGCCTGGAGCTCCTCCTGCCCTCCTTCTGCACTGACCTGGGTGCCTGCAGGGCTGGTTCTCTCACAGATTCTCAGTCCTCTCTCTGGCTGTAATTGCTCCTGCACAGTAACTTTTTCACCTTCTTAACTATGTTATCGCAGAGTCATTACCACCATTGCTGATGAGCTTAGTGTTGGCCAGTGGTGGGTCTATCTTGGAGCTGGCTGCATTGACACAGGGAAGCTTCAGACACAGGGAAGCTTCTAGCTTCTTCTTACAGAAGCCTCAAGCTTTGCCACAGAAACGACATACAGCTTTGTAACTCTTGGGACAGAGCTTCTTTTGCAGGTAAAGATAAGTGTCAGAATTTCTGCTGTATTGGGACCAAATCACTCGAGTTTCATTTTGTGAACAAATGCAGTTTCACAGATCATTGCTCAGACAGTGCACAATGGAGAGGACAAAAACGAGCAAACAAAGGGAAGAAATGTAGCTATTAGTAACCCTGGTGGTACCTAACCAGAAAAGGGTTTGCATTCTAAGTAGGGATGGCAATTTCCCCGATACAGAGCTCTCAAGGTGTGCAGACAAGGTGTTGCCGCTTCAGTTAAGCAAATAGATTCAGGGACTGTTTTCTTCCTTAAACCGTCAAGAGGCTTAATTTTGTAAACCTTTGTCCTTTAATATCTTTGCAAGTGAACAGATGCAAGGCAAATTAAAACAGCTGAGACTGTATCCAGACTCACTTCAGCAGACTGCGGCTTTCCACAAGGGAGTTATACATCAGCTGAATAATGCAATTTATAAAGAGCATGAGGTGATCTGCATTTATCTACATTCAGGAAATAACTGCGTAAAATGAGCCTGATTCTTCTCACATTTACTCACTTTTCAGATGAATTCCAGTGTGATTTCTCCTTACAGCACCCTGAATAAGAATCAAAACCCATGGTTTCACATAGCAGCAGTGAATCCAAATAAGCTGGTCTGCCTTTCAACAGTGTCAAAAATGGGCATGTGTTTTTAGGGCATCCATGCAGCTGCCATATGCACATTATACATCCATGTGAGTTTGGTCAGTGTAAGGGATGGTATTCTAATGGGTGGTGCTTGTAAGAGACATGAATTGTACCACAAACGCAAGCTCACCTTCTGCTGCTCCACCAGGCTGGGGAGTAAGCAGCGATGCAGGCCCAGCCTGCCCTTCTCTTAGGTCCTTCTTATAGGAGGTGGCCTCCAGCTGAGCCTCTGTCAGGGTGACAGCGGCATTTCAGTGCAGCAGCTCAGGGTCCTGGGGAAGTCACCGGCTCTCCATGGGTGTCTGCCAGAAGTGGCTCCTGCGTATGCTCAGAGCTGCTCAAGAAACGGCTCCCGCAGAAAACATCAACGGTGAATGCCTTGAAAATGTCTTTATGGAGATTTTTTCCAGGGAGCTTTTTGGGTAGAAATACTTCTGAAATACTTCTCTTGCATTAAATGTTTGATGCACTGCTGTTCACCTCATGGCCTGTGGGAATGACTTTTTAGTGTCCAAGAGCTGTTCATGAGCAGACCTATGACTGTGTTCCTATCTCCTCCCATGAGCTTTCATATCTTCTCTCATCTGTTAACATCTTGGTTAATTTTCCAAGGAGATAGAAGCAAGGCCTTACGAATGATAAATGCTACTGAAGATAAAGGGGGAGACTTAAGAAGACAGGCTCAGCAGACAATGTCTATTTTGCTGGGATTCGGTTCTACTGAGGCATGCTTTCCTTGTGGATATGACTAACAAGTCATCACCTTTTCCAGATGACAGGAAAGCGTAATAGCTGGACTCTTCTCCGGCTTTTCTGTGTATGTGCTCTTTACTTTTTGCAAAATGAAATCCCTGTAAAAATGTCACATTGCAGCACTGCTCAAAGGCTATTTAATATTCTTCTTCTCTTTAAAGAGCCATGTATTCGCTGACATCTGAGGTTCTTTAATCAGCTCTGGAGATGGCCCATCTTCCTCATTGTTTTTCTTGCTGACTTAGAAGGAAACACACACACACAAAAAAACCCTAATCTGTATATTTCCCATTTGACTTGGGGAAATAACTAGCTTTGGGAGCAACACATCAGTTCCTGAGGTTCTTCTGTTGCCTAAAATGTTACTAAAGATAAAGGATTTGGCCTGGTCATGTTTTTAAGAACTACTTGCTAAACTAAGAGTTTTACAGAATCTGATTCACTATCTTCAAGCTAACAAGGCACCAAACATGTCATTATAACCTTCTTGTTCGGGATACGGAACATTTTCAGGCTTAAACTGGTTTTAGTGTGATTTTTCAAACAAGCAAAATACAGCCTCTAAGAAAACAGGATGTTCATTCCTGTGGAAAATGTAATATTTCACACTGTTTCACTCCGAACAGGGATAGAAATGTAAACTGGAATTGTGTTTATACCGAAGTACTGTGATTTTTTAATATTGGAACATGTAATATTTTATGTAAGGATATTATAAAGTATTTGGTATGAAGAAATATATTCAGATACTCTAGCATGGAAGTTGAGTGAATGAAAATGATAATTGAACTAAGAACTTTATCTCATAAAAATGAGCCATTTTTCTCCACTTGTACTTAATTATATTTAACAAATTTAAATAAATTCTCAAAAAATGGAAAACCATGTTTTACTAACACTTAAAACCAAATAAACCTATAGTCAAAAGATGTTAACCAAAAACCTTTCCGATCAGTTCTAAAGTAAAATAATCATCAAAATACCTGCTCAGTTTCAAGTTTCAACATGTGTTTTGATCCTGTGAATTAAAACAGGCCACAATTTTCCATGTGAACAATTTAAAATGGTGTGACTATACCTCTCCGTTTCCAGAGGAGCAGGTAAGGACAATAACCGTATTTAACATTGCTTTACGGAGCCATGTAAGCACTGTTGAATGTGTTGAACTGATTTTGACTGATATTAAAGAAAAGCCAAGTTATTTTCCTTGCCTCCACAAGTATATCTGCCTTCTAGAGCTCTGGAGGGCAAAACACTATATCTCCATTATGTATGTCCTATAAAAGCCCCCACAGATGCTAAGCACAGTAGCTGCTATGTATATAAGTGCATCCCATAGCAGTTTATTGGAGTGAAGTTTGGTGAATGTACAGCAGGATCGATGCATCTTTGCAGATTCTGCTATTCTCCAGGACAAAATGCAAGAAAAGCAACACCTACAAAAGTTGCTTGAGTTACAGTATATGATCACCAGCAAAATAGATTCACTACTACTTCTGCAAACGGCAATGAAATTCCCTCTGTGGATCCTTACAAGAAATTCCATGTTCACTCCCCAGGAAAATGGATGAGGATAATACCAATATAGTCTCAAATAGTCTCAAATATTATCAATAGCCTAGTTGAGCCAAGTTATATATTCCATTTTAATTTTTCCTTTCAAAATTAATTATTTTTTCTAATAATTTTTTAAATCTTCTTGGAAGTATAAAGGTTGTAAAAGTAAAAATGTTATAAATATTTTTTACTTAATGGTTATATTTGTGTTTATGAGCAGGTGGTATTCTATATGTGCCATATTCAACAAGTTATTAGGTTGCTACCAGATCAGCTCCATTCTGCTAGGTATGAAAAGGAAAACAGAAACCAAAATCCTCATTGTTTGGTTTGTGTTTTGCAAGTTCTAAACATCACATTTATTGTAAGTTTAAGAGAAAAGGAGGATGGCAATTGCAAAGATCATAAGGATGTTTGGTCTGTTGAATGAAAAAGGTCACAGTTCCTGGAAGGCAGAAAATCTGTCAGCTTTTTCATTCACTCATACTGAAAAAGAAGAACGCAGAAAGACTCATCAGTACCTCTTCTGTGACATACTCTAGCCTTAAAGTGAACTTAGTTTAGCAGAGAGTTACAGAAAAAAATGTGTTAAGTGCTACGGAGGAGCAGCAGTGAGTGAGTTAATAGGAAAGGGGAATGGGCAGCAGGCCGGAAAAAACAGGCAAATAGCTTTATTATATTGAGATAATAAAAATAACAATGAATATATATATATATAACATATATAAATGATATATAATATATGCAAAATCACCTAATGCCACTCCTTACCTGCCAGATAGCAATGCAGGGAATCTGTGGGCACCCTCAGGGATTGAAATGGCTGTTTCTCAGCTATTTGATGCTTTTCTCAGTCTGCTGTTTCTTCATATTTCTGACATAGAGTTTAACCCTGTGCATCTATGGGAACCTGGGTTTTAAAGAGCATGAACAGGTTCCTAAAATTGTAATAGGTTTGTTACTTCAGGGACCGGTGTGTATGCATTTCCATATTGAAGGACATATCAGAAGTACTGGGAGTTAAAGTTAGCATATAAGACCAAAGAAGGCACTAAATGGACAGACTTCTCTAAAGGACTTCTTTTTCTTGCTGAAGCATCAGATCCTTCTTCTGTTCTTGCTTGTTGTAGGGCACCTTTAAACCGTATTTGTAGTGTAAAGCACTTCAGTATCATTTGGAATAGATCCCATACCTCTTTAAAAGTTGGATCTCGTTGAAAGAATAATTCTATAACAACAATGCTGTATTTCTTCCACTCTCTCCTCCTCTCTAGAGCCAAAGTATTTGTTGCACGATGCTCTTTAGCTCATTCTGCTATCAGCAATGCAGAGCCATTACAGCAATCAGATGTAATCTGCTTTATCACCAGCAAAGCAGTTGCCAGGATTACCACATTTTTTATACTAATTCAGTGAAAGTGTACATGGTGTTTAAAGCACATCTTGATTTTGAGTTCTGGAGTTGTATTTTAGGGACTGTAGTGATAGGACAAGGAGTAACAGGTTAACAGTTAAACAGGGGAAGTTTAGATTGGATATAAGGAGGAAATTCTTTCCTGTTAGGGTGGTGAGGCACTGGAATGAGTTGCCCAGGGAGCTGTTAATGGTCCATCCCTGGCGGTGTTCAAGGCCAGGTTGGACAGGGCCTTGTGTGAGATGGTTTAGTATGAGGTGTCCCTGCCCATGGCAGGGCGGTTGGAACTAGATGATCTTGAGGTCCTTTCCAACCCTAACTATTCTATGATTCTATAATTTTCAAGCCTAAAATTTGGGCAGCTTAGCAAATTTGTTTTATTGGGCGAGTGCATACTTTGTACAAATTAGGAAGGCTGAGTATGAAACATCAAGGTAGAATTTTTAGGAACCAAATTTTGCAGTCAGGCGTATAGCCAAAAGCCAGACTATTAAGCTGATTTTCATTACATCTTGAATCGGTAGAAAAGTGTCTGTGGGCAAAGAGAAAACTTTGCGTGTTGAGCCTTATCGCTGAAATATCAAATGACCTTCCCTGTGCAAATACAACCACTTGTACTGTATTCCCACGACTCCCTCTGGTGGCAAACTTCTCTATCCCAGGTGCTGGATAACATCCCTCTGTTTTTGATTGATGCTACACATGGGCTAGAGGTATCTTGGTGGATTCTCAGCTCATTCCAGCAGTGGAAATGCTGTTAAAATTTCTGTTCAAGTTATTAGATGTCTTTTTCTTACTTTTAGTTATATATCTAACAGTTTGAGTTATCAAACTACTGTTAAATCTGCGTAATATTGAAAGCACTGCAGAAAAATATTTGTTTAAATAAATATTTTGTAAAAGAAATAAGATCTCTGGTTTACATTCTTCCCTTTCATGTAGCCAATCACTGTACAGACACCTCACAAATGGTCCTGATTTGTCTCAGGCCAGGCTGCTGAGGCAAAGAGCAGCATCACAATAGGGAGGCAAGTGATTTTCCCAGTTTGACATGCCAGTGCCATGCTGGGAAAACCTGGAGTTTTGTCTTACCTGGGGCAGCATACCCCACCCAGTTATATAAAGGGTCTGTAACATCTACTAATTCACTTTTATGTTCAAGGTTTTTCTTTCCCCACCATTGGAGACAGCACTTCCTACCAGCTGCCGTCCTCGCCAGACCATCCCTCACTACCTGCCTGCTGCCTAGACATGGAGCAGCGGACCCTGACAATCTCTGTGTGTCCAGAATCCTGGCAAATGTGGTAGGAATTTGATGAGAGAAGACCCATCAAGGCCTGCTCATCCAACTTTACGAAACTGATTGGTACCAAAATTATGTTACATAATTAAGTCACTTTAATGACAGCTAAATTCCTTTATAAACATTGCTTTGCAGCTTACTTTTTGCTTCAGACTTGTCCTTGTGCACATCTGACCTCACTTTCATCAAGCAATGCCATCGGCACTGAAATATCAAGAGAAATTACAGATTTTAGAGAAAAAGTAATCATGCTCTAACTCAATAGCTGAAAGGAGGATGAAAATATTTCTGTTTATCCTGCTGTCAAATCAACTGTGTTTTATTTGTTACATTATTCAGATTAGTAACACGGGTTTTCCACAAAGGCACTATGTTGGTAAGTTATACTCCATGCCCACACCGAGCATGTAATTCCTCCTCTTGTCATGAATAAACCATCTTAGCTGAGTACATAAGGATGATGTGCGAAAGCATCACGACTCGCCCAAAAGGTAGAATGATACAGGGATATGTCTGTGGAACAAAATAGGAACCACTGTAATGCATGATGATGTGCCGGTGATCAAAATAGAGCGTGCATTACAGGGAGACTGGGAAATTAAGGAGGTCTCTTATGTCACCTCTGCTAAGCAGGATGCTACTATTTTTAACATTTGAATTCAGGTTAGAATTCAGGTCTCTCTTCCAGACACACACGTGTCCCTGCCTATATATATGTACACGATATATGTGCCATAATTTTCTGTTGCCTCAAATGGAAATTTTTTATTCAGTGATTTCTTATTCCGAGGCTGTTCTGAAGAAAGGTAAGTCCAGTTATGTGATCCTAGTAAATTTATTATGACTAAGGCTCTGGTCTTTATCTCGTAAGTATCTAAGCATGGGATTTTTATGCTTGAATTTTATTTCTTTATATGAATCATACCTATTGCAGCTGCCATGAAGTGGAGGCATACCTGGCACTGTTGATGTGGGATCAGAATAATGGAACCTGGACACATCGGTCCTGCCCCTGTCTGACAGAGAAGAATAAACCCTTGCAACATTTTTTCCTGTTCAGGTTTGCCCTGTATTATAACTTCTAAGAGTAGATTGACAATGGTAATACAAACGTATGAGGACTGCCACCTATACAAATTCATCAACACCAGAGGCCATTCCCATCCCAGTGTCATAACTATTTTGTTGTGTTTCTCCTTCCTGAGAAGGAATCTTCATTTTCTAGCTGCAGAGTGGATGAACTACAGCTGAAAGCAGAGCTGCCTAAACCAGCTAAAAGCCAAAGCATTCTCCTGGTACAGGGACAGAATTGATCCAAACACCTACATGCTCAGGAATGGGTAGAAATCGGAGTTTCCTATTTCTGGGTAAGTGCTCCCAAAAGTCAGGCATAAATATGATCATTCAAGTGATGAATGAAACAATACTGCCTGCAAAGCATCTGGATTTTGCCTCAACCATTCAATACTGGGGAGCCCTAAACTGAAGTGCTCTGTGCAGCATTAAGTTACGGGCACCATGCTCTGTGAATGACATGAACCAAACAGAAAACATGATAGCAATGAGAATGACACAAGGGCTAAAATCCAGAACTTGCAAGGGAGGTTAAGGAAGACTTACGGTTGTTGTTGGAGGTCATGATCAGAAACTTGGGTAGCTCAAAGACTGCTGCTAAGTAAGAAGGATCTGTTACCCACATCTGTGGTGACAGGAAATAGTAGCCTTTGATCAAAGAAAGGGTAGTTAGACTACATATTAATGCACATTTTCTTGCAGCAAGGTAATTATGCACTAGAACAGCTCAGCAGGGGAAGCAGTAGATCTCCATCACCAGAAGTCTTAAGCAACAGGCTAGATGCAGATACAAACTCATCCAGCCTTGGGCTAGCAGAGGGTTAGATGACCTCCAGCTCCAATTTTCAGTGCTATTTTTCTAGGTGTTAGGATTCTCAGAGCACATGTAAGGGGTGAACCTCTGGAGTGGAAAGGCATCCAAACTCTGGATTGCAATAGGTTTTTGTCAGGAAGTAGGTTCTGCATGTTCCTGAGTGAAGTAGGTGCTTGTATTTAGGTGCCTGAAGAGCTTTCAGACTGACCTTGTAAACATCTCTAGGATAAGGCAAGGACAAAGATGCTCTCTGCAAAGATGTATTCGACACCAGGTTTACAGCCAAGCATGGTAATATCCATTCACAGCATATTGGCATGTGACAAGCAGAGAGTTACAGAGTTTGGTGAGGCATGACTAGCTAATAATAACAACTGCATAGTTTATTTATGGATGTAAATTTGCATAGGTTCCTCAGGACCAGTGAGGTCAAGAACCCAACAAATTTTCTTTTCCCAGATTTGTGACAAAATCATGCAGTTACGTATACAAGATATGCAGTTAACTTTAGACATATAATGTCTTACCCAAGCAGTAAATGTGTACAACTCAGGTTTAAATACGGTATAATTTAGGTACAAACTTTTCCATACCTGTGTGAGACAGAGTATCCACAGCCTGTCTGTTCCACCACTTCTTCGTGCTCTGCTTCCTTAGTAGCCACTCCAGCATTCACCCTGTGTGTTGTAGAGGCAGCTCTTATAAATTCTCCCTGAGTTCAACTGTCTGAAAGAATAGAAACCACCATTTTTTATTGTCCATACCATGACTTCCTTGAATATCCCTGGTTTTAAGTACTGTATATGTTAGTGGTGCATCTTCAGCTAAAACTACAGTATCCAGAATTACATACATTTAAGCAGTCATCAAAGGGTAGGGTAAGCATAGATTCACGGTTGGATTCATCTGGGGTTTTATGTACACAACTCCCTGAGCCATTAGCTGTCGACACACTCTTGGGTAAAAGTAGTGATTAGTGAAACTTAATTTTTTTTACAGAAACACTTATATCAGCAGCACCATGTCACCAGCTGTAATGAAGACACACAGAATGTTGTTTGCATGATACCCTTGTTCTTCTCTGAATTCATCTAAAAGTCATGTGGAATAGATATAATTAACATTGTTCATGTATTTTATTTCTCCCTGGGATTAAAGCACTAACCTTGCCATGTTATACCCCAGCCACTATTCCTAGCCCCAGGCCTCTGTCTCCTCACCCTCGCACCCCTCCTCCTTCCCCTTCCTTACTGCACCCTCAGCCCCATGCTGCAGCCTGGCCACAGAGGCATGACTGCAGCCAGCCAAAGTGAAGGGTCTTGCTGAGGGTTTGCAGGCAGTGGATAGAGAGGTACTTACCAAGGCTCTGGCTTTGTTCATTTCCTTTTGCTGAGAGCCTGGTCCCTGGTCCCACTGCCGGCTGGCACCAGGATGCTGCCCCATCTCCCGGGTCCTCTTCATTGCTGGGGTTTTAACCCCATGAGCTGTGGCTCATCATGCACATGTGGCTATAGGTCACGGTTGCATGTGGGTGAGTGCTGAAGTGCCAGAACTTCTCATGGAGGTCCATGGACATTCCTGCCAATGTAGCAACGTTACTGAGACACCTGGAGGAAGGGCTCTTGTTGGCATTCTGCAAAAGCACATACTGCTGCTAACAGGTAGTCAAATGATTAAAAGGCAGTTGTTTCATTCCTCTTAACTTGCTCACTGGCTCAGTCTTGCAGAAACAAAGAGTACAAAGAGGAGAAGACTTCAACCATTTTTTTTCCATAAAAGGTCCCATATTAGTTTGCCAGGGTTGAAGGATCGTATTTATGTACAGGTTGGTAGTTCTCGGAATACTCTTTGCTTGGTTTTGTAGTCAGATAGGAACAAAATCTGCTTCCCGTATGTATGTTTTTCCATCTACCAATGTAACCTCTTTCTCTGAGGTACTCATGAATTATCCTTTGTTCATCATCTTCATTTCTCTGTTTTTCTTCAGTCACTGGATATTTTATTTTTTCTCTTACTGCAATATTTTTCACGTACAGTCTCAATCTATTTCTTCTTAAACTCCTTGGTGATTTAATGAAATTCACATGACTTTAATTTCTTTCCAGAATCATAGCCTAAAATGTATTTCCTATCCTCTCTTTGATGTTTTGCTTCAGGGGAAGGTTCTTTAGATGGACTATTCTTAAATGGCACCCTCTGTGAAGACTCTGTTCTTTTCCGTAAGTACGTTTTAAACTCCATCTTAATAACACAATCCTGTATTCGCCTTCAATGTCACCCTGCTTATCACCTCAAAGCAACATTTGTCCATAGTGCTTCACTGAGGTGTAATGAGCAGTATATCTGACAAATACCCAGTGATTTCCATGTGAGTACGCTTCAATGTGGTTTCTCCTGAAATCACACGCTGTCCAAGACAGA
Organism: Lathamus discolor; assembly: GCF_037157495.1. Taxonomy (NCBI): domain Eukaryota; kingdom Metazoa; phylum Chordata; class Aves; order Psittaciformes; family Psittacidae; genus Lathamus; species Lathamus discolor. Next base: position 15,469,707 of record NC_088884.1, on the reverse strand, counting down.
TTCTACCTTTGCTTTTTACAAATAAGGAAATTTGGCTCCAAGCTGAAATAACAGGGTCTCTTACCACGTTTCTAGCAGGAGGACTAAAACTCTTCAGATACATGAAGCCTGGAGAGAGCTGAGCTCCTCCAAAGCCTTCTAGCCTGTCTCCTGGGTGGGAATGGCTCTCTTGGAGCAGCCGTGTTATTCAGCACTGTTTCCCCAAGCACAGGTCATATGGGCCCCTGCACCACTATTTATGTGGTCACTGTCCTCTCTGCTGGTGTCTCACTACTTGTGAATCATCGGCAGGTCAGATATTTCAGATTAGAACCTCACCAGAGATGACTGAGTATTCCCGTAACACATCATCCCTCAGCAGGCAGCTACCGCTGTAACACGGGCTGTTCCAGCCCTAAAGACTAGTTCTGAAATAGTCTCTTCCCCAGGCAAGCACCTCCCCAGTTGAAGAGTTCAGAGCACCCAGGCAAGGGCAGACCACGGAGAGCTGCTCCAAAGGCACCTTCAGGGCTAATGTGTTTGACATTGTTTTGCTTACGCTTCCTGCTGCAAATCAAGATGACACTTAGGAAATTAATATATAAAGCCTCCTTATTGCTCCACCACATCCCGTTAGCAGTTCAGAGACCAGCTGTGAGCACTTGCTTGCCAAAGCCTCTTATTGACTTCATGAAAGCATGGAGCGCTTTATCAGACTCTACAGAGACAGGTTTTTAACCTTTTTTCCCCAATTCCTTCTCACTTTTCCCTCCCCAGTGCTGCTGGCCTTGGCTTTTTGTAACCCAGCAAACATGCACTCTCCTTAGAAGGATGAGACAAACCCATCAAAATCTAGTGCTCTGCCCCATTTGAAGCCATTCAAGAAACAGCAGTTACGAAATGAGGCTTTGTGTTGTGGTTTTCAGTGAATAAATATGCATCAGAAGGGTGCCACAGGGGCACTGCACTAAAAATGTAATGTTTTGGGAAGGCAATATATACATATTTTCTTTAACAGAACATTTTCTGTGCACTTTCGTCAGAATAAACTCGTTGGTAGAGATCATTTTTCAAAAATAATTACTATTGGAGCTGTTCACAATATTAGTTTTCATAAATTCATCCGGTTATAATTAATATGTGCCTTTCAAGGGCCTAAAAGGGAAGGCATTCAATATTTCTTGTCTCTAATTTTAGTATGATCTGATTTTCCTCTGGTTGCCTTTCCAAACACCTGGGGCCAGCCATATGAGTAAATTAGATTGTGCTAAAATGCATATTAATGAAGCTCAAGCAATGGCTCCCTAAAGGGACAGTAAAACTATATATAGCTCCTTTTTTCCCCCTCTCTTGGTTAATGTGCCTTTCAACATATTTAGATCCTAGTAAAATAACGCCATTTTGGAATAGCCAAAAAATACAAAGAAACCGTTAAAACAAAACCTCAGAAGCGCATTTATTTCAAGTGTATAAATGATCGCTCCCTTTAGTACTTGTGTTTTAAAATTATTTCCTATTAAAAATGGATTTACTTTTAACTGACTTATGAGAAAAAAACTAATATTGAGGCCTCTGGGGTAGGAAGAAGTGGCATATTTGTTAACTGCCTACAGTGATTGGTGCATTTTCCTCTCCATAAAAACCCATAGGGCTCATTATAACAGATAGCAGTGGAGGGTGACAACCAATTATCACATGTGACCATCAGTGTACAGAATGGAAGGAGTTTTGGAAATGGGCACTGGAATAAATCCCTTTTCCTTAAGGAAGTCCTGTGGTGTTATTGGGGATTGTCCACAGCAGCATTTAAGTCTGGACCAGGAGGGTGGTTTTTAAGAGAATCAGTGCTGATAGTGCCTTGCTTCACACCACAGAGCAGACATACAGCACATGAACCAGATTCATTCAGGAGAAAACGAGCTGGAAGATAGACTGCAGAGGCACATTTAAAGTGCACTGACTGCTAATAGGCATTCAGCTCATCAAAAGAGACTAAATGAAATCCAAAATGGAAACCTCCTTACATGTGTGTACTCGGTCCTCAGCACCACCACTTTTGAACCAGGTGGATGCAGAGGAAATGGCTTACATTACTAGGGAAGCCCAGGTTATCATACCAGAAAACAAAATGGTTGGGTAATTAGACCAAAGGCTTAGAGAGGATGTGACTCAGTGATAAACAACAGGAAGGGAGAAGAACTACCGAGTCACAAAGCAAACTGACACAAAAACAAGCGAGTATTAATTGCTCACGTCCTAGAAATTAGGAGGAAGATCTAAACACAGAATTAGAAAGAAGATCTGAACAAAACTGAACTTTTGGAACAAGCTTTCAACGGGGATATCATGGCTTAAGGGAGCTCCAAGTGCTTTTAAAATGCAGTTTATGGAAGGAAGTGTATCATACGGCTTCTTTTAAGTGTAGGGGCAGAATCTGACAGTTTAATCCATTAGAAAACAATCTTTCATCCCTAAGCATTTTCAGAGCACTGATGCAAGTTCTTCATATCATTATACTTAAGCCACATTTTAAACAGGTTCAGATATTTTTTAAGAGCCTTTAAGTTTCAAAAGAGAGGGGAAAATATACAGATGACTTCTCACTGTAAAACAAACAAAAAGATAAGAGCAAATCTTTAGGATGGGGAATAATGTCTGCTAATTTGGGACAGAAATATTGAGAGTGTCATAGCTGTTAATTGCCTACAGCAATGTCTGCAGTTTCCTCTTCATAAATAATGCAGTGCCCACTGTAATAGATAACAATTGCAAACAGTGTCTTTACAAACCATGCAAGAGTCATGCAACTGCAGCCTGTGGATCTACAGGCCAGTTAGCAGTCCTGCCTATTTATGTGTTTAGTTTTATTGCACCGTGCAAGGCGTATCAGAAGAGGCAATCAAGAGCAGAGACAGTCAGAATCAGTGGCTACTTCTCCAAGTGTTGCCTGTCAGCCAAGGGCTTTGCCATGCATGATTTTCAATTAGAAAGAGGAGATGTGGATTCAGGAAGCATCCATGTAGTTATTCAGGTTTTCATTTTCTTCCAAGCACCCCTTCAGAGTCAGCAATTGAAAACACAGGATGAGAGCTCTCTCTGTATTTAATGAACATTTACTTTCCCCATTCTATTCTTTCCTGGAGAAATAAAATTGTAAGCGTTCCAAAGCCTTACTTGTTACTTTAAAAACAGCATTTAATTTTACAGCTATTGAAGTTTCATTCTGAGTGTTCTATTATTCCTATTATTAGCTTTCTTCCTCAAATATCTGTGCTAAGTTTCCTTCTCTACCCTCAAATATCCACCCTCTTGCTCATCTCTTTGAAGACAATCCCACCCTCTGTGACAGAATCACCCCTTTGCCACCATGGGCAACATTTGGAGTCTGTTGGTTTCCAGCACCAGAAACTGCAGGAATAAATATTCCTGCTACCTGCCTTCCCACTGCTACTCATCTCTAGGAGCAGGCAAAACATACCTGTCTTCTCCTGAGGCTGAGCAACAGTTCTTGAGGTAGGATATCCTGGCAGGAAGTGATTAGTTATTTCCACTGATTGCTCTGGACACCCAAGACATTTGCAAAGCTTGACTCACTTAGGTGCTCTCCGTCCTTGGTGTGGATAGAACTGGAACAACACTGGCCACTCCAAGAAGGAAAGGTTTTCTGAAGGTTTTGGGGTCACTCATGACAAAATGGACAGCCAGTTGGTAGAAGGAAGGTCACCCAGATGCAGGTGCACAGGCAAAGGATGCTCTCATTCAGAAGCGGTCCATGGGTGCTACAAAGGAAAATCTGTCATTTCAGTATGTTCAGTATGTAAGAAAGGAACATTAGTTCAGGGCTCCCACAAAGTTTCCTGCTTTTATTCTGTAACCACCGGATTCAGTTGGGCTCTGAAAAATTAAAATGCCAAATATTAAGGTAGTGCATATATTAATAAATGTAGATTTAAAAACTAGAGAGAATGGTAAGAAAGCACGATTTTAGCTAAAACATTCCAACTGCATCAGGCAGTGTCTTTCTATAAAGGCAATTCCAGGTCAGTTAAATTGCTCTTACAAAATTTAAATTTCATGCATAAAATATGCAAGACCTTTAACTTCTCATCTTTTATGTTTTAATTGTGTGGTAAAACATGATTTTGTTCAAGTAATTTTGTTCATTTAACTTTGAAGCACTTTTAAAAAGTCAGTGACATGGTTTTAAAATCCAGCACATCAAACGATATTTCCATCAACATACAGCAGTTGCCATAAACAGCCTTAATTTCCAGTCTAAATTACTGATCTAAACATGTGCAGACAAATTAATGCAATGGAAAATTGTAGAACCCAAACTGCATATTTATTTATTGTGACACGTTTCACTTGCATCTCATCTGCCATTCATACAAGGTTACTTCAATTTTCCCCCTTTTCATGATCAAATTGAGAGGAAAACTTGTCTCCAAATGTTCATAATGGAGTTGGACTAATCTGCTCACTGGGCTGTTATTTTCTATATGTCATACATTACAGTTTCATTGTTACAACTGTGTTCAGCTGTTCGAGACGTCAAGTAACTGAACAATAAGTAAAATTGGCCTTTCAGGTTACGTGTCAGGTGGCTTTGAAGCAGCCAGCCATACAAAGGGCACCGAGGTGCAGAGAATAACCAGCGTACGTGTGGTTTTGTTTCACAGCCTGTCTCCTGACGACAGCTTCATAATTGGTTTTGGAGTGACACACGGCACAGGCAGTCTGAACCAGGGCACTACTGAGACCAGCTTCATTGAGAAAGGGTTGTATTCATTGAGGACAGGATTTCTAATAGCAAAAAAAAAAAGTCTTAGCTAATGATATTCCACTAATCATCTGAGGCTGGGACAATAGAAAGTAGATTAGCTCCCCCTGCAAGCGTTAATGCTGGAAACCAAAAGCAGTGAGTGGTAAAATTTATTTCACAGTCTCCGAGAAGAAAAGGCTTCTACTTTACTACAAATTAAGACCTGGTTTCTGTGAGACAGCAGACTGTCCTCTCATTCTGCAGACTATTTTAAAGTTGAGCCTTTTTCTCTTCTTTTAGACATTGCAACATACTATGAACAAAAAACCTTAATTGTTCAGTGTGTCACCTTCTGTTTGACAGGAGGAAACAAGGAGCGATTACTGCGTCTGTGGATTTCACATGGAGCCAGGGAAGACAATAAAACAGTGAAGCAAGATTTCTTCTTCTAAGGGAAAATGAAAAGAAACTATTTATGAGCAGCAGAATAAATGGCTGTGTTTGATATTACTTTTCTTCTTTCTTTCTCACAATTGGATTGCATTAGACTCACCTTCTTTCTGTTACTTCTTAAATCTCTTGGCACACACTGATACTGGGGGCTGGGAGTGGGAATGGGACCAACAACACACTGAAGACCGTATGCCCCTGCATGACTGTGTGAGCCAGGGAGAACTACCCTGCTCATCCCAGGGAGGAGGCAGCTTTGTGAGCACCATGTGCGGTGTGCTGGCCCCTTGTAGAAACTCAACACCCTTGAACATCATTAAACTGATTGCCTTGCCAGGTGTGGCTAATAGTGGTCAAACAGATCAAAAGCTGTTCAAGGGGAGACGAGGTAAACAGAAAGCATCATATGGAACTGGGATGAAAATACAGAAAGAGAACAGAATTACATGCAGTAATGAGGAGTTGATTACAAACACAGCTGAGTCAGTGCAAAATCAGCTGGCTCTTCCACACCTCCTATCCCTTCTGCATCACCTCTGCCCCAGCTTCCATTCACCTCCTAGTCCTTTCAGCTGACAAAAATACTCACTTCGTGTCACGTCTGACAGCAAATACGAATGATTCAGAAAACTCCACCTGGCACTTGTCAGGAGCAGCTGCCTGCAAACATCCAGCTTAGCCCTGGGCACAAACTGGAATCTGACATTCTCAAAAACACAGAAAGCTTGTGGTGAATCACTTCCAGTTGTGCAGCCAAAGGCTGGCTGGCTGCAGTCTGTCAGAGCAGTGAATACGTAGCAAACTGGGAGCCGCTGTCTTGGGACACAGGTAATATTATTCATTCGGTCCGGAACAGTCCTGAACAGATGTGTGATTTTTCGTAAACAGCGGAAGAGCCATTGCTGCTGGCACGCGGGTCAACCATGGACACACACACAACTGATTTGTATGAGCAGCGTAGGCTTGCCCAGCCCAAAGTGTACAAAAGCTCCCTTTTCAGAAGTCTTGCAACTGCAAACACACATGGAAAGCCATGTGCTCTTCATGCAGTGCATGGCACTCAAATGTAGTAGAGGAAATTGTACTTTGACATTTGGCAGCCCTAGCAGCAGCTGTTCTGCCTTGGAGGCCCTTTCAAACCAGCACCCAGAGCCTGCACCTCGCAGGTGTGGGTCTTGAGGTGGCACTGAAAGATGCACTGGTGCAGCCACAGCATTGAGAAGGTCAGAGTCAAACTTTCAGCATCTGATAAGGCCTAAGGAGGAATGATTTTGGGGTCACAGACTGAGGAATGAAGCCAGAGATGTCTGCTGGCAGTGCAGGAGGGAAGCAGGGGCTCGTGTGGGAGCAGAAACCCCACAGAAGTCATGCCAGATGGGAGCAGAGGCAGCAGAGCCAGAGCTGGGGTCCTGCACTGGCTGAGGGGGCCAGCATGCCCCTAGGCCCTATGTGCATTATGTAACAGGGACAGTTTTGGTGCCTGCGGCACCAGTGCTGTGAGATGCACCAAACCACCCCACATACCTCTCCTTGGGGTATGCTTGGTTTGACTGGCAGCAGCATCCAGGAATACGCAGGACAGCACTTGGTGCCCAAGGAGACATCCAGCACTTGCCAAACTCAGAGTAATGAGGCCCCTGACAAGAACTAGAGCGAGTCACCTCAGCTCTACTTGTCCTGTGCTTCACGTGTGCTTTTGGATATGGCAGCCTTCTAAAACAGGCTCTGGGAAATGAACATTCAGTGGACATTTTAACCACCAATGACAATGAATAGGTTTCAGTTGTAATTTCCTTCGATAGAAAAGTTGGACACAGAGAAAAACTGGGTTTAGGCCTGAAGAAACAGCTTAAAAGAATTGTTCTATTCAGGGTTGGCAAAACATCATAAAAGCGGGTACAGAGGCAATGCACAGCAGCAGCCGCCGCCAGCAGCATGCCATCCCGGATGAAGTGATCCAGCATGGATCTTCCTCTTACAAAGGTGAAACAGATGTAACAGCAGCTCTCCAACAGAAAACAGATTTGCCCCAAAGCTTCGTAACAAGCTTGAAAATGGTTCTCAGACAGAGCTCTGCTGAAGCACATTATCTTCCCTGCCTCCCTACCGTACCCAAAAATAACAGCCTGGAAAAACGAGCGGCTCCTGTAGTTACTCTTGAAGACGGTTGTATTCAGGTTTGGGGGAAGTAAGGCAGAAGACGTTAAAGCCACTGAGTATTTGAATTAGTCTCAGCAGGTCAGTTACTACAAAGATTTTCTGCTCTAGTTGGTTGCAGAGAGATGTGCACTTCTTAAAATCCCAGCCCTTTTCTGTTTAATTTGTTTGCAGAGCAAGACATAACAGTGTAAAAAAATCAATTGACCAAAACAACTTTATTGGCGTTCACATGCTTCAACAAGGTGTACGAGCACAAGACCTCGAGCGAGACAAGCAAGCAGTCCTGTAGCTGCTTTCAAAGCCCTCTGCTGCTCACAGCAGCATAGGCTGGGCACACCAGCAGTTTAACAGGTTTCCTCCTTGATCAATTATTTAGTTTTTCATTCTATTTTGCTGAAAGTGCTTTTTTTTTTCTCTCTTTTTTTATTTAGTACAATCACTGCCTTTAATAAAAGGTGTATCCCTGCTACTTAGGTACATTTGCATTTAGAGCACTATAAATCCCTGCTTTTATACCTCCGTTTCAGTGGTTCCTCTCTACCCCCGGTAGTTTGTCAGGCAGGGGCAGCATGAGAAGCCCATAGAAGATCCAGCAGATCAAAGAACAGGATCTGTCAGGCCTCTGCTGCCTCCACATCCAATATTGTGTTGCAGTCCTCAGGGGCCAAAGCAGAACCTTTCATTTGAGAACTTGCACTGAAGAAGTTCCAGAATAGCAAAAAATGGATGAAAGCCAACGGAAGTCTGTAGGCTTGAGATGCGCAGGAATAAAGGGAGAATTAACACCATCACACACAACCGTGCTTGCTGTCATTAAACCGAGGAGATAATAAAGAAGATGTCTGAGGATGATTAGCTAAAACTGTACTGTAATCTTCAATAGAAAAATAGATCCTTTACAAAAACTCCCCCCCAGAAGTCCTGGAGCTTGTATTTATTTCGACACGTTAATAATCCTTTTTTGCTTTTATTCTATGTACACATTAGATGCAATTGATATTTAAATTTTGTTCAATCCTTATGAGGCTCAGCGGACAGAAGCAATTCAATCAGAAATAAAGAATGATGTGAAAAGCAGCCAGGGACTGCCTCTTCATTCGACATACAGAAAAAGTAATACCCACAGAACAGCTATTAAATAGGGCAGATTTTGTTTTCCTTGTTTGAGTAGTACAGCCACACCAATTTAATATCAAGCATTATGTGCTCAAGAAAGATGGGCAACAGAGATGAAATTTGCTAAGATGGGGCAAGGGAGTAAGTGTTCAACTGACCTGTAATGATAAATCCTACAGTAAACCACTAATAGCTGGTACCTTACATTAATGATTTCTGCTTTGTTTTTTAAAAAAGCTGGTTTTGTCAATACAATGCTATACAAAACACACTTGAAAAGTAGAGAACGTTGAGTAAGAGATAATAATTAGTCAAGTTTCTGTTTATATCCCTGTTATAAGGAAATTACCTTCCCATTAATGATCAACAATTAAGGAAATAGCCCAGAAATAGTCTTCCTTAAAGAGTGCAGGGCCAACAGTATCAGAGGGAAACTGGACAAGCAAAGATGCAGAAGAGACACAGGCACCTGCAAAAGCTGCAGATCAACAGCAGCCCTCAAACCCCAGTGTCATGGTTTAAACCAGGACACCCAACCACAGTGTAGGCCGAATACCAATGGCTCCTCTAAGCTCAGCGCAGCCAAATCAGGGATTAAAATACCAGATAGTTACATGCCACCCTCTTTCATGTCTGAAGTATGAAACAAGGCATTATAACTGCATGAGCTAAAGCTGGAAAGGAGAAACAGGAGAAGCCCCAGTCCGGGGAGGACCTTTCCAACATGCTGAGCAGAAATACAGGTCTGATCAAAGAAACTGGCTTCTTTGCAAACTCTGAATGTTGAGAAATAGATGAAATCCAAGCTGCTGAAATAGTTCCATTTTCTGATGTGTTGCCTCTACATATCTTATTCTCAGCAGGCAGGTTCTGCATAACAGCACAGCTTTAAGTCCTGAATACAACTGTCTCAAAGGGTATTTAGAAGTACAGGCTAGGAAAATACCCCTCCACAGCTCTAACGCAGACTGGGGTAAAACCACCCTTCCTTAGGGATCCTGAAGCTTCTGGTGACATTGAGGTCACGTAACAACCTCTTCATCACCACATCTAATCTCTCCTCCCACAAAGGGAGGACTACATTTTCAGTATGTTATCACATGAAGTTTTATAATTGGCTTGAACTAGGAGGGTAAAATGGCCTGTTGTTTCTCATCATCTAGTGAATGCTTCTGCCAGTTCAGGGCATTAAAATTATGATGCATTTTCCTAGTACTTACATAAAAGGGTAAGGAAGACACCAGCAGAAAAAAATCTAAACTCTTCAAAATTCCCCATGCCACATTAGTGCACATTTCCTACTGTGTGGAAGATGGATCCATATTGCACAAAATCCACAATAATGCAAGAATTAAATTCTGGAATAGCCGTTCCACCCAGGCCTAGAATGAAAAATGGAAAATGGGCAGGGGGGGAATTGGAAAGGAAAATGTACATGAAATGTATTTTCCTAGAACAGTGACAGAACTTCGAAACAGTATTTGAAATTCTACTTTTACAGTTGCACTTCAGTTTCTCACACATTTTGACATAATCATTATAGGAAGACAAGCTATTTTAATTTAAGGTTGCATATGAAAACTCCTATAGAGTATACAGATGTAACACCCCAGTGTGTTACACATGCTCATGTGATGGCTGGCTTTGTGTACAGTGATGACATCCTATATGATATTTATATTCTATTAAAGTGGCTGGTAATAATAATACAGCTTAGATAGATCCTCAGTTCTCAGGTTGTTGGATAACACAGTTATTGCTTTAATAACTTCATAATGAATCTACATAGAGATGGTGTGCTGCCAAAGAAAAATGGAAATGAGTTTCTTCTGTATCAGCACTATAAAATTTGGTCTCCTTTTTAATCCTGTGTCTGGGCCACACAAACATAACCTTTATACTTGCTTATAGGTCATTGATAATGACACTTCCTGCTTTCATTTTGTTACTGTAAGGCTTATAGAAACAGGAAAAAAGGTATCTAAGTACTGTGCACACCAATTTACAGATGCATATATTCTTAGTTATGAATGTACAGTGCTGATAATGATTCTAAGTAAATTATATATATATTTCTTACTCTTCTTTTAGAGCTTTGTTTTCATGAACAAGTAATTACTGTAAAATTTTCCTTTTGTCAAGTTTTCTATCAAGGTTGTGGAAGAATGCAGCCATGCAATCACCGATTAGTTTGTAGTAAAAGACCCTGCAAAGGAAATCAGAAGATATATGTTGCAATTCTAACAGTTAAAACCCAAACAAACAAAAAACCCATGCAAAACCACATTCACACAAACCCCCAAAACGCAGCTTCAACACTGTAAGAAAACACTAGATTTTGCTGACAGTTTGATAGCTGGAACAAGAGTGAGAAATAACACGACAACTACAAGTAAGCATGGGAAGGTAACGTAAGGAATGATATCTGATCGCTGATATGTAATCAGAGCTGGTAAAAAAAGATACACATTTCACATGCTGATTTCTACTGAACTGAAAGACGCACTGAGGGCTCAGCTTGGTCCCACCTAATAGGATCTGTCAGGTGGTAGAAACCACATGGACACTGATCATCTTCCCCATTAGAGCAGAGTCGCTGCTAAGCAGGAAACAACAGAAAACGTCAGTATGGTCCCCAAAAGCCCATACGCCTTACACACGTGCAGAGCACTGGCTCTGAAGAGTCCATTGCTGTTCTGTGCAGCACAGCTGTATGTGGAGGACAGCAAGACCCTGCTGAACATGGATCTTCATCCACAGAAGAACTGGAGTGGGTCTGAGTAGCAGGTTTTTCCCATTGTCAAGGAGGTATCAGCATCCCTTAAACTGTTCTGTACTTCAGCTGGCTGATAAGAGTGCTTTGAAACCTATTTTCTATCAAAAGCTGGCCCCTCACACTCATAATGCTTATGAGGGTAAATCTGCAGCACTAGAGGTAGCTAAGCAGAACAGCTAAGCCACCTCTCCGGAGCCAACAAGGTGTAACCCAGCTCTCGCTCCCTCTGTTCTCATAAATATATCAGGTTTTAACTTTCCTTTGCAAAATCCCCCAAACAACCCTTTCACAAGATTTCTGGGATGACTATTTGAGAGCAAATAAACAATAATTTTACTGTTCTAATCCCTTCTGTGGACACACATAGGTTCTCTCTGGATAATTTTTATGGACATTAAATGGAACCAGCAATCTCCATACACCAAAACTTTGGTGTAATCTTTTCAAGTTTCACATTACTGTGTCTTATGAACTGGCAGAAGTAAGAAATGAGGTTTTGCCATCTTTAGAACACGGACCAGCAGATATATTGTCATTGAAAAGGACTGTCCAAAGTGCCTATTGCCCATGGTGTAACATTAAATTTTAGTAAAATAGATGATGCTACTTAACTGCATTAAACCCCAGCAACACAGACTCAGGAGTGGGAGAGACCTGAGCTTAAGATGTATTTGAACACTTGTTTATGAATTACTGCATAAACAGAACCATTAAACTCCAGCAACCTCTGATTTCTGTCCTAACAAAACCCACCCAGTCTGTAAACCAGACAAGTTCAGTTCAAGCTTGAGAAAAGCATTAAAATTCTAAAACCTGATTTTGGAAAACTTTAAGATGGGCGATGGCTGAAAAAATTGATGCTTGAAAGAAGAGTCTGGCTCAAGTGTCTTCTCCTGGCTATTTTTAGCTGGTGAGATGCTCTGGAAAACCAGCGGCTCCTAGAATCAACTGCAGAATATGTTGATTCCAAAATGATCTTCCTATACAAGCTGAGGGGAATATGAGGTGTAAAATAAACGTTATACTACCTTGTATCAGCTAATCAATGTTATTAGGGCACAAAGCAATTTAGGTGATAGGCTGAAAATTGGCCAGGGCAGAATGCAAACAAGACCCAATTAAGATAAAGAGCAATTTGAGTTTACTGAATAATCTGTACGAGCCAATAACAAATTACAAAAGACAGAGAAAATTACAAGTAGGTTTTGTTTTCAGTGCACAATTAGAAGTATTGAAAGAAAAAAATAGCATTACATTACCAAATGATCAGAGTGGCATTACTTCACTTTCAGTCAGCAGTGGTGAAGGACAGAAAATGTATTAGCAATCTGAATAGGTTTCTGAATAAAACCAGCTGCTTTTCTGTTAAACAAAGGAAAACTGGGGCTCTGGGGTACTGATTCCACAGAAAGACAGAAAACATAGCCCCTTCATTTCAGATGTTGGGTCATAAGCTGTGATTCTTGCCCTGTTAATGACCCTGCGGCTGGTATCCAGGCTCTCTGCAGGTGGACAAAGCCAGTTTACTGATCAAGCTGGCTTAAGGGTTTCTAATGCCAAATCAAACTGCATTAATACAAAACAATACATCAGCCAAAAGATCTTGTAGGGTTTGTGCCAGCAGTTCTCCTGCTTGAGTAAATGTGTGCACATCCTGGTGTGCTTGTGTATGCCCCATTCCCACTCAGGGTGTGGGGATGTTGGGTTTTGTCACCTTCACCTTCTCTTAGCTGTTAATTTAACCAAGCAGACCAAAGCTTCCTTTCCCCCACCACATACTTGGAGATACAGGACCTCTTGCCGTAAGAGGAATAACCAATATGAATTCTTACAAGCCAAAGATGAAACCAAAACAACTGAATTTGTAACTGGAAGATTCAGGCACTGGCTCTTGTGCATCTTTCCCAAGGCAACTCATCCATGTGCAAGAAACACGGGTACTTAAATGAAGGTGACTTCTGCAAAGCAACTGACTCCAAGGCACTTACCTGCCACAGCTATCACCATAAGAGCCCTTGTTTCATTTATGTGCTCCATCACTATTAACATTAGCAGCTACAGCCTGAAATAAAGTGTCCTGGTTCATCAGACTCCTCCTGTACAAAGCTACAAAAAGCCCAGTAACATTATACATTTCTGTTGGCATTTGCATTTCACCATATTCAAAGTAAACTCTGAGTGCTCAGTGGTGCCAGTGGGCTGCTACTGGAATTCCCGAAGGCACTTTGGTGCCTTGACTGTTAATTGAAAGGATAACTTCAGAAGCTTGGTTGCAAGTCAAGCTAGGAGCTATTCTTCAAACCTTCAAACAACTTGCACCACCATAGCACAAGCAAACATTATCTCATCCAGCATAAAGTCTGCAGGCATAAATATAACCCAAAGGGCTCTTCTGAACTTGCAAAGTATTTTTTAAGTCAGGAAGTTGTACCAAGCTGAAACATGACCAGAGAGAAAAATGAATGGTCCTTTTTTCCTTCCCAGATCTGAAAACAAGTTCTAAGAATTTAACTACTCGGTAATAAATTACTACGAGTGAGTAAAGATGGTGCTGAAAATACACAAAAAATAATGATTTGTGACAGGATCATCAGTGGCTGATTTATATGTGAGTACGCATTAGAGCAGGCCTATACCAAAGAACATAAGTACTTAATGTTTTAGTATACCTATTTCTTGAGGGAAAGAAGCCATATTATTGTTGCAGTACTTAGTCGAATATTCACTGCAGTTGCTTATTCCGTTTCTATTTTAGGTAGGTCTTCCCTTATCAGGTAAAAGAAAAGAAAGGCCTGTAGGAAATGCTTACTAGGGCCAGGAGCTTTCTTATACGGAATATAACATGTGACATTCATTTAATCTCCTTCTACTTCAAAATATGTTGCAAACAGATTATGATTTTTTTTCAACACACTACACAAAACTATTCAGGAATTCATTCCAACAGTAAGTCCCGCCCTGAACCTCATTACCCAGTAGTTTGCTGCCATTAGTCAGTATTGAAACCGAACTGCTTCAATAGAGTAGTCACGTTGCATTGTTGGGCTTTTTTTCTTCATTTTTTAACTGGATTGCGCAGATGTAATCAGACAATGAATTTGCCCATGTGAAACAAGAATTCAGCACTATGTGTCACCAATATTTTGCAATAGTCAGGTAATCTCTGTTTTGGCAATCACTCCTACTAGCTAACTTACTTGCTCTCCTTGCAGAATGTGACCACCAAAACAGTATGAAAATAGGCTAAATAAGCTTCTTAACAAACAGGGTAGCTAAAGCCTCATCCAATCTTTATTCACTGTAGAGCCAAATTAACCTTTGGGGTTTTTTGGTTTGTTTGTTGGGGGGGGGTTACTTTGTGTATACAATTACGTGAATGTCACAGAGGCACCAATGGGGGTATCACTTTCTGTGTGTTCAAGTTGCTACACAGAGACTGCCATGGCAGAGAAGGAGGCACAAGGTTTCTCCATTTGCAGACCAAGTGTTACCAAAAGCGGAGTGCAGCTTTGCAATTAAAGCTTCAGTGACAAATAAGGTGACTCGACAGAAACAGGAACTCCCCGAGAGTAGCATATTCCACAAAATCATATTTAGTTTCTCCTCCTTTATACGTGTGACTTCTAGAGAGCCGTGCTGTGCTGGCTTTTCTTCAGAAGCAGGGAGAGGACTGCAGGACTTCACCTTCTCTGCTACTGCAGCTTCAAAGAGCCCATTAAGGACACAGAGCCCCGCTTTGATACCTTTGCCTCATTCTTGAAGATGGTTAGATGACGATCTGTCCTCCAGGTCATAGGAGCAGAGTCCCTGTGGGTCACACAGACAGGACTGCCCTATGCCAAATTCTGGGAAACTGAACTCTGCAGCTTCTATTATGAATTGTCGTTTTGTTCCTTAGAAAGTTCCTGCCTTACGGGAACAAGCCTCAGCATCTGAAGATCCACCTCAGATAGCAAAAGACTTACTTGGGTAAGTGAACGCACTGACCATTCAGGAGCTGTTTCAGGGAGTGGCAGACACAAACCCAGAATATACTGCAGGGTTAATTTTTGGCTGCATTTGGTATAAGTCAAGAGACAACAGTTTACATGCTCGAACAGTCATTCGAAACACAGTGTTTCCTCTCTCTTTTTTAAAAGCTTAGTAGAAAAAAAAAGGAAGCAGTAGTATATGTAATGACTGTTTTTTCATTATCACGTGTATCTGGAGCAATCGGTCAGTTCTGAAGACTTGACAATCTTCATCTGTCAGATGCTAGCAGTAATCCTTGTCTGTAGTATTCCGGACTTCAGGTCAGTTGTGAGCTGAAGTTCGAAGATGGAACTTGTAGCAAGGTTTTTGTACAACATTGCTCATGTGATTGCTAGAAGAGGGTTCATCTCTGCTTCATAAACAGATATGAAGCAAAAAGAAATCTTTCAGTCCTTACTGCTCCTTTCTGATAAGATGTCTTCTTCATCTGCTACAGTCTGTGCTAGAAGACAGCGACTAGACTTCAGAAGACCCAAAAACTGATGTCAGACCAGGCTGAAACACAAGTTACAGCTGTTCTTCTGCAGAAGAGGGTGTCTCCCCATTCATCACTCAGCCCCTCATTGTAGGGAGGCAGAGCTGAAGCTTGGATTTCAGCCTCTCATGACATGGCTATGCCAGCCCTCCCCTAGGCTGCAGGGACATGACCTTTCAGATGTAAAAATAGAAGGCTGAATTCCCTGGACAGAGAATACAGCTTGAATTTGAGGCAGGAGGACATTTAGCTTGTTTTCCTATAAAGCAGATAGATGCCTTAGACTACATACGCCCTTCAAGCTCTCTTAAGCTACTAACATTAAAATCTTAATTGGTAACCAGCTCTTTCTGCTTCCCCCAGGCAATTAAAACAACGGAATTAGACTCAGGTAGCTTTGACATCAGCCTAACCCAGCGCTCTCCAAGCAGGTCTCAAAGCAAAAACCGTCCATCAGTTTGATGAAAACAGCGCTAGGATTGCTCTGTGGAGGTCAAACAGAGTATGCCTACAATAATCAAGAGTTACACTTTCTCCTTGAAGGCCAACTGCTGCCTCATTGTTTATGCTACAAATCTCTCCACTCAGCACTTGAACGCCTCATCCATTCTGACCCAGAAATTCTGCTGATCTGCTTGGTGTAGCATGAGGTTGACCTCGTTCTTGTCTTGTTTCACTTCAGCCCTGCTTTTTTCCCAAACACTGTGTTTCAAACACATACCCGAAGCACAAGAGATCAGGTAGCAGCAATTCTGAGCTGTGTTCCAGCAATCTCCCCTGTATTTTCTCTTCGGCATGGGCAGGATGTCTGAGGACGTGGTCTCAGGCATCAGTCCTAATAAACTTGGGGCTATGTTATTAAAATAAATCCTTAGCCTCTTGACTCTTAAAGGAAGCCTGGGATAAAGCTCAGAGGCATTACTGGGGAGAGGGAGGTGTCTCCAAAGCACCACCCAGCCATCCTGTGCACTGAAAACATGGTGTGTTGCATAGTGGTTACGTTCACTGGCTAAAACCCTCTGACTTTTCTGTGGAACAAGAATTTCCTTGCTCTGGGGAAGCAGCCCACCCCTAACCTATCCCCCTAGACTCTAACCTATCTGCTCCACAGCTGCAGACGGGATGGGAGGTGCCTCCCCTGGTGAAACAGGCAGTTACCAGTGGATGTTCCCCAGGCTGAGCACAGCTGATGGCCTGGGCTTGCACCCCTGCCCTGGGCTCTGCTTGGCTGCTATGGAGAAGCTGGGAGGCACAACCCTACCAAAGGCAAGTCTTCTAAAACTATGTGTTTGCAGACATCCAAAACTGGGTTGGAGCTCTTGACACAGGTTCACAACCCCTTTTTTCAGGCTAGGCTTTAAGACTCAAAAGAAGGGTTCAGATAAACACCTGTGCCCAACATCCCCATCACTAACTTGGAGGAGATTCCTGCTGCACAAGGTCTGGGCCAATCCTCCTCTCAGGCACTTAATTCTTCCAATTTCCTGTACAGGGAGGCTGTATGCTCTACTGTATGATCACACTTTACTCCAAGCACTCAGCATTTGGGCACTGGAGCACTTAATTCATGGGTACTAAGCCCTTTATTATATCTGCTCTCCATTGGTAACTTTCTGACACAAGCAAATTGATATACACAAGGGTTAAAAGGATTAACGGAAATCTACATTAGAGATTAGCACCAGATGAACCAGACTGATTTTTAAATCCACTTGATTAAATGGGTGTACTTTTTCAAGACTGATGATTCATTTAGCAATTTCTCCCTCAAAGGCTTCACTGATATTTCACATACAGCAACTAATTACTTTTCAGAACACTGTGTACTTGTTCTCTGCTTCTTGGACTTCAGTGACTTCTGCACAGTCACTACATCTGGGTAAAGTGAGTATAAAGTGCTATTCTGCTTGACAGTATTTCACACCACTCTGCAGGGATGTACACGGGATCACAAAAGGGGCAAGAGAGTGTCTGATGACTGCTGTTGGAGGTAGAGATGCAACCAGTGGAAAAACACATTGCCAAGGCCTTCCCAGGTGGTGGGACCATTATACTGGCTTTGTAGGGTGAATAAAGTGAAGGCAGGAGCAGAGTCTAGCGGTGGTTGAGCCCTTGCTGTGAAGATCACAGAGCAGGAGGAGAGGGAAAAACACAGCCCTCCACCACCTGCCCACTGCCCCATCACCACGCCATAGGGTACAAAGCAGTCCCCAGGATACCTGCAGGACAGCTCTGGCAGGGCTGGCATCCTGCTGCCCTCCTTCTGACAGAGGCCAATGACAAGTGATGATTTAATACCTGCTCTTGCCCTGTTTAACATTCATTTTATGCTAAATTCTTGAACCCATCTGCCCTACCATTGCACCTGGGGGTTACCTGCCTGCCCTTTCTTAACTTTGTAAGTGGGTTTTGTGCAGCTCTGACTCAGGTTTTCATAGCTGCTTGTTTTTTTTTCCCCTGCCTCCTTCATGTAAGAGTGGATTTCAGTATAAAAGTCTGCCAAGTCCTCAAAACTCCTCTGAAAATTCTCCTCAGTGACGGCATGTCAGTATGAAAGCCTGCAAAGTCTCGTAAAGCCTACTAAAACTTCTCTACAGTGATGCCCACAGAACTCAGACGGGCTGCAGGTTTCGCTGGTGGTCACACCACTGCCCATCACAGAGTCACAGAATCACAGAATCCCAAGGGTTGGAAGGGACCTCAAAAGATCATCTAGTCCAACCCCCCTGCAAGAGCAGGGTAACCTACAGTACATCACACAGGAACTTGTCCAGGCGGGCCTTGAATATCTCCAGTGTAGGAGACTCCACAACCCCCCTGGGCAACCTGTTCCAGTGCTCTGTCACTCTTACAGTAAAGAAGTTCTTCCTGATGTTAACGTGGAACTTCCTATGCTCCAGTTTACACCCATTGCCCCTTGTCCTATCACTGGATATCACTGAAAAAAGCCTAGATCCATCATCCTGACACCTACCCTTTACATATTTGTAAACATTGATGAGGTCACCCCTCAGTGTCCTCTTCTCCAAGCTAAAGAGACCCAGCTCCCTCAGCCTCTCCTCATAAGGGAGATGTTCCACTAGTTTTCTCATTGCCAGCTTGTGCTCCCGGCTCCTTCTTAATTTATGTCATCGCTGTGCCTCATCTTACACAGGAACTGTTTACTTCATGGCACAGGGGCTGAATTTATGTTGTTTGAACCACATAGATTTAAAGGTTCTATAGCTATGAAATACCTGGTTTTTACCATCTACCATTTCCTTATGCAAAAGGGGATGTACTCAAAATAGTTCCCTTTGGGTTCTCCTCCCCATGGATTTGAGGAGAACAGGGCTTGTGGACCAGTCACAAGATATGTTTGAACAGGACAGTTAGACCAGCTGAGGTTTGCGCCTGCTTTGACAGGGATATCTGCATTCACTTTTCTCGTGCTTGCCCCAGTGGCAAAAGCACATAGGATACAGTGCTGGAAGAGCCAACATAGCTGGATGTGAGACAGCACAGCTTTGTTGACTAACATGGGCACAGTGACAGCCTCAGAAGGGGCTCCAACAAAGAGGTTCAGATCTCCAAATTCATCCAAATTACGGTAGTCATATGCTGCCCTAAATTCACCATCTTACTGAAATTAATGCACCATACTAATGTACTTATCTAACACCAGTAGTCTCATGCTGCCAGTGCTGTCATGAGCAGGAGGAAGAAAGCCTGTGGTGAAAAGAAGCCCTTTAGAAAAGTGTATAAAGCAGATCTTATTTCTTAAACGTCATCACCTTGCTCAATGTAGTGGTTTCACTCTCATGCCCCGTAATGCCAAGAGAAGCAAAACTGGGACAGAACCTCCCCAGAGATATGTCTGCAAAGAACTGAGACAATCTTTTGCACTCCGTTGCAGTGTAGGAAACCTGGCTGGTGTCTGTGGTGTTAGGGCCGGTTCATCCGAGTGTACACAAGAGGAGGATGGTGTCCGAAAGCCTCCCCAAGCCAGACTTCTCATTTCAGAGCTGACCTTCAGGATCCAGTTGCTCTCCTGCTTGGGAGCTGCTAGAAACATGAAAATTCACTCTGAGCATGTTCACAGATGTTACAATGCTCTGTACTTAAGAAACAAGATGATCTCTGGAAAATCCATCGCTAGGCAGGGCTGGAAGGCTAGTTTATGGTCACCACTCCTCTGCATCTTGGAGGCAGCTTGAAACCAATTCTGACATTTCCAGGGTTGTTAATGCCACCACATGCTCCCTGCTAAAGCTGCCAGAAGCCACTAGCAACTGGACTTGACTTCTGTTGTGACCAGTAGAGTGAAATATACATCTTGGTCCAAATGAACTCCTTCAGTGAGGGAGAGCTGTGTGCCAAGCCCAGTTCCAACTGGACCAGAGCAATCAGAGCAACCCCAGGCACAGCTACAGGTTGGGCAGAGAAGAGATTCAGAGCAGCCCTGTGGAGAAGGACTTGGGGGTGCTGGTCGATGAGAAAATGAACATGAGCTGGCTTTAGTGTGCGCTCACTGCCCAGAAAGCCAACCGTATCCTGGGCTGCATCAAAAGGAGCGTGACCAACAGGTCGAAGGAGGTGATCCTGCCCCTCTACTGAGACAAGGGGGGCACAAAATCACAAAATAGAATATATAAACCTTTAGAATTAGTTTTAATTTGAGACAACGGGGACACAAAATCACAAAATGGAATATATAAACCTTTAGAATTAGTTTTAAGTAATGTTATGTTTGACGGCTTTGTAACAGTAGCTATGGAAAATTACTGAGGTGCATGATACATAGAAAAAAATAATAGAGTGCAGCTAGAGAACATACTGAGAATTCTTGTACAAGATAAATCGTTATAGTTGACATAGTTTTAAGAAAAACAGGCTAGAAGAACAGGACACAGGGATAAGGAGTATCTGGGAACGCCAGGTGTCCAGGATGGGCTACAGTTAAACTAACTGATAAGTAGGAGGATAGGAGTCTCTGGTGCTAACGAACCAATTAAACTGGTATAAGCACCTACTGCGCGTGCTCCAAAGGCTGCCAGAAGTGATGAAGATTGTTGGAAGAAGTAAACGACCCTCAGAGACCACCACCACAATTCTGTACGCATGCGGGGAGCTTTCTGGAAAATGATGTAATCAATATGTAAGCTCATGAATATGTATGCATGCCCAGGGACTATAAAAGGACAGCTTGTGTGGCAACTGGGGAGACACACGTTAGGAGGAGCTATCCCCCATGTCTCCCGGCACCGCAATGAAGAATACCTGCTTGTCAGCTTGAAAACTTTGTTGGCAAGCTTGTTCCTGGAGTTTTCTCCAAATCACTGCTCTGCTCTCATGAGACCTCACCTGCAGTATTGTGTGCAGTTCTGGTGTCCTCAACATAAAAAGGACATGGAACTGTTGGAACAAGTCTAGAGGAGGGCCACGAGGATGATCAGGGGACTGGAGCACCTCCCGTACGAAGACAGGCTGAGGAAGTTGGGGCTGTTCAGCCTGGAGAAGAGAAGGCTGCGTGGGGACCTCATAGCAGCCTTCCGGTATCTGAAGGGGACCTATAGGGATGCTGGGGAGGGACTCTTCGTCAGGGACTGCAGTGACAGGACAAGGGGTAATGGGTTAAAACTTAAACAGAGGAAGTTTAGATTGGATAAAAGGAGGAAGTTCTTTACTGTAGGGATGGGGAGGCACTGGAATGGGTTGCCCAGGGAAACTGTGAATGCTTCTTCCCTGGCAGTGTTCAAGGCCAGGTTGGACAGAGCCTTGGGAGACATGGTTTAGTGTGAGGTGTCCCTGCCCATGGCTGGGGGACTGGAACTAGATGATCTTAAGGTCCTTTCCAACCCTAACTATTCTATGATTCTATGGACTCTGCTGATGGCTGAAGGAATGACATTCCTGTCCCAGGGTCCCCAGCTACAGAACAGGTATCTGCCTGCACTGGGCTGCTGTGATACTTACAGCACAGTGAAAAAAGTGTAAACCCCTGTTGTACATTAATCACTGACTGTAACATTGATGGTTAAGGTGTGAAACACAGTGGAGATCAGTTAAGTATTTCTAGATCATTACAAATACTAAGCAGTGGAAAGAAAGGTCATTCCTAACCTCAAAAAGGCAGTGCTACAGAGGCAAGAGCCTTTCAGGGTGATGTAGCTACACAGGAAAGGAAAGACAAAACAAGAGAAGGGACAAGAAAGGGGAAAAAAAAAAGTATGAAAAATTTATTAAGAAAGGAAAAATAAAAGAACAAGGAAAGGAAAATTTCCCTTTTCAGAGGGAAATTACACATAAAAAAAAAGATTGAGGAAAGTCAACACATAAATAAATTAAACAAACAAACAAACTACAAAGGAAAAATAAATACAGAAATAAAACCTGCCCATACATTTGTAAGAAGCCTTTCTCACAGCACTGTTCTTGATTCTTCCTGTTAACACTTTGTGGACATTCCCAATTTACTTTTAAAATCATAAGACCTGATTAAACAAATATTGGTAAAATATGGACACCCTCCTTACTAAAAAGCCCAGGAAAAATACCATATAAGGCTTATGAAAAATACCATATAAGGTATCTGCTCTTCCCATTAGCCCCATGGATTTGAAGGCTAAATTAATATGATTTCAATACATAATGATTTTATTACTTCCTATTCCCAATGAATCATCCATTAGACTCCCTAAATATATTTTGCAAGGCACCACTCTTCAGAGTTGACAACAGTTGATAAAATCAGTTATTCATAACATTTCAGTAACTGCCATGAGATTAATCTCAGTTTTGAGGTTGTTCTCTTTTATGACTGACAAGGTTAGCACTTCCATGGTCCCTCCTCTTTGCTCATATTCTGACTGGACTAATGGCAGTGACATGACATAGATTTTTTTTGCCCTACCTTCTACTTCGGATAGTAATTCACCTCTTCCTCTGACAATTAAGATATACCTCAGAAAATTACTATTCTACACACTACAGTGAACATAAGTCAAAACAGTTTTCAGTTCAGTTTGCAGGACCCAGAGAAAACTGCTAGCATATGCATATTGCACCCTCTATAAATGAATGCATGAATTATACATCAACATTATACGTCTCAATTCTTTTTAGATTATGAGTTGTTTATAGAGCACATTAAGATTATACCGAATTTAACATGCAACATGACCCAAAGCTTGTCTTGCAAGTCAGTCAGCTTGCAGCGCATAATAAGGGTAGCAGGACCCATCTTCAGAGAATACAGCTGTACTATTTACAAAACCAGAAACAATGTAAAGCTTCAAAAAGCAAAATAGTTCACCTGCATATCAGAAAGGCTTCGTGGCTCCATGAAGAGACCATCAAAAGAAACCAGTAAACACAACTGTATCACTACAGGCCTTAAGCCTATGAGTCAGCACTGTCTAGTCTAGTCTATTAAAACATCTAAAAATCAAATATTTCCCTGGAAATCTGTGAAAGTTACCATTAGATGCGGGTTTTCCAACTGTATATTTTTTTCTGGTCATGAGCCAAAGCTAGCATAAACCTGTGGGAGACTAAATTACACTGACTAAAATTTTATGATCCTGAAATCAAAGATTGCAAGCATGAGAGAATCCACCTTCCTGAAAACCTAATCCCAGTGATCACAGTTTTCCTGGCATAACATGAAAAGATCTTTTTCAGAATGCAAAAGGCTATATTCCAAGAGACAAATTTCAAGGACTTCAGAAAGTGCAAGAACATAAAAAAAAATGAGTCCATGTTAGTAATGCTGGGCAAATGGGTAAGAGGATTATGAAGAGCTTCACCAAGTACCTATGTGAAGAAGTACCGGGCATAGGACCAGGGCAGAAATTAACAATGATTCAGAAATGGCTACAATATCGAACACAGTCTGAGCATATGGTAAGGGAAGATGAGCCACGAATGTAAGTAGATAAATGGAAGTAAAGGAAAACATGAAGAACGCCACATTCAGATGAAGGGCTAGGAAAAGAGCATCAGACAGCTTTCTGCACTGCTCAGTATCTGGGGAGAGCAAGCAGTGAAAGGACAAACCAGAAAATAAATATAAAAACCAAATTGGTTTTGAAAACTTGCATCAGATGGAAAAAGGCACTTTTCAGCTATGATCCCTAAAAGTCTATTTTACTATTCATGAAAAAAGGCTGCCACTAATTTACCAGCACAGTGGAAGGAAATGGATATACTGAATACTAGAGGTAGAAGACATTTTCAGAGATCAGAGATTATACTGAGGAAAGGCAAATCTATGAAATCTGGAAGGAATTACAGCTGGATTGAATTAAGTGAATAATTTTAATGCCTTTTTAATTAAAACAAGTTTCATCCCAAAATAACATTTTCTTTTCCAGTCAGAAATATATATTTAATATTGAGTAAATCCAAACAATTTTACACCTGAGTTTTATCCTTGCCCCACACCAGAATCCATTACTCACACAGGTCTGGTAAGTACCTTTTATTCAGACTAAAGGAAGGAGTAATTAAATATTCCCATATGTGATGACACCTGAAACAGAAACTCCTGCCCAGGGTTAAAGCCGGTATGGTAAGCAGTTAAGCCAGTTTAGTAAATAGGCTTCTCTGATTTCTCACTTGATGGCAAGGCAATGGGTTGAAGATGCATAAATGTTTTCTGCTTCGAATTATTAGAAGCTGAGGAGAATCAAAACACTAAAAGCAACCCAGCAGAAGGCACAAATTCTTCAGGAGCAAGTGGAGGGCTCAGTGTCGTACAGGACCAGCTGGAAAGTCACACTTGGCTACCACAAGTTCAAAAGTTGGTCATGGAAGTCTATTTGGGTACTGTGTTAGAGCAATTAAGCACACAAAGTTGCAACAAATAAATACCAAGGATGATTAAATTCTGCTATCAACAGAGAAGCCAGAACAGCCTCCAAACATTGGCAAACCATTTGCGCCAAAGGCCAAGAAATTACTATGAGGCCAATGTTCAGGAAAAAAAAAAAGGTGAAAAGGCACAAAGCCGAAGAACCAGATCCTTGCAGTACTCATGTGAATTGGCCTCCTCGGGGACAGATGGGGGGAAAGATGCATAGAAGATATTTATATGTGTATGTATGTGTAAAACCCTTCCTTCTGTCTTAGACCAGGCTTTTGGAAAGACAATTTGCACTAACAGTAGCCCTGCCTACTGAATGCAGCATTCAGGTTTCTATGACATTTTTCATGCCATGCTTTTAAATCACAACACAGCAAGAAAAAGAAAAAAAAACCCAACCAACAACAAACCAACCCACAGCATCTGTCATGTACAGAACCCATCCTATTTTTCCTGATAAAGCCGCCTATGTGTTCATTCATCATCAAACCTGTGGCATTTTATACATGAAGGCAGGCCTCGAGTTCCTCTGCTATCTGGCACAGAGTAATGAGATTAGAAGTGATCCTGAATCAGTCTCCAAGAAGGGGCTGCCTCATCCCCTGACTTTTCTGTTGTGAGTCAGATCCATTGTACCTGAGCTGACAGCTGCTGTCTGAACCCAGATACATACCATAAAATGTGTTCCTTAAAGAAGAGGAAAGTGATCCTGAACATAACATATTTATTTTGTGGAGAGAAGTAAGACTGTGACGGCAGGACAGGGCATGTGCTCATGGGAATTTCTGCACTTGATGAGGTATATTTGTGACTGCACTGAAGAAGCCAGGAAAACAACTCAATCTGTGTTACAAAAGGCCCCCTTGTCTGGGATTCAGCCATCAGCAAGGCTCCTCAAGGGCACAAAACACTGAAGAGCAGCAACACTCCCTGCAAGCTCCCATTCACATCACTAGAAACAGATCTTTCCCAACGTTATCCCTGGCTTTGTTGTAGCTTGTGTCCAATATAAGATGCTGGAAAACAGACAGCAGTAGAGCTTGAATGCATCTGACCTAATTTAAAAATAAAGTAAAAGAAAGCTAACGATTGATTATGTTCATAAGTATTTGTCTTTTAGGGGAAAAAATCCTCCTCAAAAGCAGTTAGTAATTGAAACGTTCAGCTTTTCAACCTTGTTTCAACTGTTTAAACGTGCTGCTTTTCTCATGTAGAGAAGGCCCATAAAATAGTGTTGTTTAATTCTCTTATTGGATATTTAATAAGAGATAATTATTTACTAACTACTTACACCTAGAAGCAACTTCCAGTTATCAACTCTTTCAGCTATTTAGCCTCCTCCTGCTGTGGAGCAAAACTGGGTTATAATGTCATGCAGTTTAAAGACTGTATACTTTTACTGGCATTAGCCACACAGCCTCTACTCGGACACTGAAGCAGGATCAAAATGTGCATGACATCCCATTGGTATTTGACATCCATGATATTTCTATCTATACAAGACGAGTTAAAGATGTAACATCCAGGGACAAAGATCGAACTAGCTAAGGGTCTGCTTTTTCCAAACTATTCGTAAAACAACTGGACAAACACAGAGATTAGATAATTCACAGCTATGCTTACATAAAATAATTATGCTTCTTTTATTTTTTTTTTTTTTTTTGGCTCACTGTTACAGAGTCCAGCATTTTCATGTGCTACATACTGGAAACACTGCAACCAGTGTTTGGAGTTAGTAGATGCAGCTCCTAATTACATCATCAGCTGTTTACCTCATTTTAATCCAGTATATTTACATCTTACCGTACCGAGCAAATGGCCAGATACCTTGACCTAGCAAATGTATTGATCCATAGTAAGCTACCCATCTACTAATCATAGAATCATAGAATAGTTAGGGTTGGAAAGGACCTTAAGATCATCTAGTTCCAACCCCCTGCCTTGGGCAGGGACACTTCACACTAGACCGTAATTACTGAGGCCCATGTTTTTAGGTAAAGCACATTTTGTGATTGATATGCTGCTATCTCTGTGCATGGAAAGACGAATGTATTACTAATTTATGTTTGTTCAGAAGTAGTAATTCACATGCCGTGAAATTCTGGAAAAGAGTAACTTGTATTTTTAAGAAATGCTGGCAGCCAAACTGATATGAAGGAATCTAGTGCCTGCGTTTGATGTATCTGACAATTTTCTGGTGACGCAGGAAATACCTAACTGGCCTGAAGAGGTACATAAGGCCTCTCTTGAAACAGGGCAAATCACCAAGAGCTCATTGAGAATTAAATAGCAGTACAGCTATTTCGATTTCAGAACATTCCGTGTGTTTTGTATCAGTAATTGTCTCACATGACTGAAATATCATAGGTTATTCCAGGCCGAGGAACAGATTGTAGTCTCAGCTTTTTCTCTCTAGCCTGAAATTCCGTTGCTATTTCCACAGGAATGATTCCCCAAAACCTCAGGATTACTGTCAGCTGTCTAGGATTCCAGAGATTTTGCAAAATCTTTTAAAACCTGGACACAGTACTCCCAAGCGTAAACAAAGCTGCATGAAGCAGAATTATTTTCCTGTCCTTAAAAGTCATACCCTATTTAAATATCTGCTACAGTACTCATTTTTTTTGCAGCTTCATCACATTGTGTGAACTCCTGTCCAATTTGCTCTCCATCACCCTCAGGTCTTCCTCTGCATTACTGCACTTTAAAACTTTGGATAAGGGAACTGCCCTTAAGTAAAAATAACCAACTCAATCAGCCCTTACCCAGAATTTTGAGAATTCAGACAATCCAACAGAATATTCCCTTACTCTCCTAACTCCCTCTTCCCAAGTCACACTACAGATAACCACGTTTACTCCCACCACACACTAATCCTATTACAATTACTTCTCAGAAAACCTTTGCTGTGGGTTGAGAGGAAACGGAGAAGAAAATACATAACTGTGCCAGAGGCTCCAGTCCCATCAGGGAAAGGTAAGTGTTCCTTCCAGCACCTGGTGCCAGCCTACCACTCTGTAACTGCAGGAATAGAGAATTGCTGCTTTGTTATAATCACCTCTGCTCCAGTGTCTCATTAGCAACGCCTCTCTGAAGCACTTCTCCACCATCTACAATTTCCCTCAAAGCTCCGTACAGTTGGAAACCTCTTGCTTGGTGGCAAGTGGGCATTTTGTTCTGCATGGCAAAGGGGCTCTAAGCTATTAAATTTGGGACTATGCTGAAGTCAGATTTTACATTATATTTCTGCAATCAATACTGCTAGAAACTTCCACACAAAGCAGAGTAAGATGACATTCTTAGTTGATATGATTCTAAAAGTTGATGCTTCATGAAATTCACCAAAATAAAATAAAAACACATGCAAAACATTCCTTCATGATTTACTTTTGCATCAAGGTTACCTGCTGCAGAATTAGCTTCTGGATTTACAAGACAGGTTACTCAGTCTCTCCTCTCCTGACTGCATTTCTACCAAGCAGCAAACTTGTGAAAAAGGAAAGCCTTGAACCATAAGGCTTCTGTTTCTACTCATGTTAAACTGCACATGCTGACAGAGGCTGACAGACCTTCATCCAGAGTCAGCTAGACAAAACCATGGCTAATCTGATTCAGCTCCCGGACAAGTTCTGTTTGAAGCAAGAGATGGGGTAGATGATGTCCACAGGTTTCCCCCAGACCCTTCTGGGAATCTTGTTTGTGAAGGCAGTAGGGAAGTCAGTTGTATCTCAGCGCTTTTTAGATGTCCAATACTGAAAAAGGGAAGAGGAGAAAACACATCTTAAAATAAAAACAGAGTCAAAGGATGCTTTGTTTTTCCTGTCTCACAACAGCAACAAGAGCCAGGACCAGGAAGAAAAACCAAAAGATCTTTTTTTCTCTGGCAGCTTGGGTGGGTGACTCATAGCAAGTAATGAACTCCACATACTGCTCCTGTGAGTGCCAAGTGAATTTCCCTTCTGAGCCCTGACCTGGGCCATGCAACAGCAGACAGAACGCAACAGCTTGGCTTCTTCCTAGCAGTTTTGTCAGTAAGACATAATGCCAAGGATAGGTGAGGACAACAATCACCGGAACTCAGCCTTTGCAAAGCAGCTAAAACCCAATTGACAAGAAAGCAGGTTGAGAAAATACCAGCCCTCTCACATCCCACAGCTGCTGTGAATTGCAGTGAGCTGAGTCTCTCACCAGCATTCCCACAATTCAGAGTGCCTTTGGATCCCATTAACCTTTACACTTGCCTACTGCCAGCCAGAAAAATTACGATGCATGTTCTTGCATTCCCCTATCAGCGAAGTGCCCCACTGAAAACTCTGGTTTTCCTTGTGACTTCTATGCTGCAAACCAAACCTGAAGATTAAACAAAGGCAGCTTTTTCATGTGGGGAGCAGGGAAGAGAATTTGAATATGATTTTGCAATTAACTTTTTTTTGTCCAGTTACTATAAACTGTAATTGCATGCAAACAATGAGGCACTGAAGGCATGTTTCATTTAGAGTACTATGCATTTCCACAGTGCTTACATATTCAGAGAAGGTTGTTCATGTTCTTTCACAATAATAGGAAAACAAAGTCTTGCAGTAAAGATTTGTTTTTAAATTTTCACTTGTGCTTTGCAGAATCAATAGATTTGCATATCAGCTAAGCCTAATATTACATTTATTAAACCCAGAAAGTTGAACTGTATTTCACCTGACCTTCAGCTATGGACACTAGCTGTTAGTCTCCACAGCTCAGCCAGCCTTATACTAGTGTCTTGCTTTTCCATGTAAATAGTTTTTTCCCATATATCTTACACCTAAGGGCAATGAGCACTATGGCTGTGACATCTGCTGCCAGTGCAGCTGTGGCTCCAGCTGGTTTTCTTCCCTGGGGTAAATGAACAGCACAATACTTAGATTCTGAGGGGGTTAATTTATTGCAGCCAGTATCACCATAACCATCAATCATATCAGTTATACTTCTTGAAACAAGCTGTTTCACAAGAAGTATGATTTAAGAAGCATTCCCAAGATTTCTCAAACTTGAGAATGACAAACCTGTTTTTTCTTGTCTTTACTGTATACGTTACTGCTTACTTGTACACAAGACAGAACAAGAGCATCTTATGCCTGCTTGTTGTGTTTTAAGCCCAGGACACTGCTTCACACAGCTCAAGGCTAAAAAGAACCATATCCACATGGCAAAGGCTTTATGAGTGGAAGTTTCCCTGTTGAATTTACCAGTACAAGCGGCACAGTGACTGTTAATATTAACTGTAGGGTTGGTAGAAGTTTCAGTTCAAACTCTGGGAATAGAGATTTCTTGGCCTCATTCTGGAAATGGATCAGGAAGTAGCAGTGCATTTCCCTCTTTCCTGAAGTCTTCCTCCTTTATTTTAAAGAAAAAACTCCTTTGATACTGCAAGAGGTACTTTTATTCCACACTAAACCAGTCCTTCCTAAGAAGTCTTTTCCTCCCTTATGCTTTCTGACCTCCTACTTCAAGTCTACTTCAGTTCAGTTTTAAGTGCAGCAAGCTCACAGTTGCATGCAAAGTAGAATGATTTGTGGATGCTTGTGAAGTACACCCATACCACAGGATCTCCTGTGACTGTGGTGGACTAGTCCTATTGAATGTGGTGGCTCCTTCCACAACTCATAAAGCAACCTGAAGATGCCATTAGTAGTCTAGCTGCCACATAGGCACTTGTCCACTAGGAACTGTCCCTGACAGATAGGAAGCTATGGAAAAGCAGTCATGATAAATTAATTCTATTTAATTCCAATTTTGATAGATTTAATCTGTGACTTCAGGGTGAAGGAGAATGAGTTCTGTGACTGTATCTCCTACTGTGGGACGTGCTCATGAAAGCTGCATGGTATCAACAGTTGACTCCTTTCTGACAGCAAGTCTTTCTGCTCAAGGTCATGTAAGGGCAACACAAGTGAATGTAAAAGTAATTATTTAGGGAAAAAAGAGGCAACATCAACAAGATTTGAAATTTTAGCTGGCATGAAAGGAGGATATGCTTATCTTAAAGATGCAAATGTTGGTATGTAAGCACATTTGTTCTCATTTGAAAACAGAACCATTGACCTGTTTGCTCTTGTTGTGTTGTCTAATTGATTACCTAACTGGCTGATTGGATTAAAATGTGTTCCTGGTATGTGCCCTTTCCTCCTCTTGGTTTCTATTACTTCAATTTCTAGACCATATTAAAAATCAGTTTAAAATTATTTTTCTGATCACAGACTACCCTTATATTATCTTTTGCTGTTTTAAACACATTGCGAGCTTTAGAAAAAAATGTTTTATTCATCTGTTATGTTTTCAGTCTCTAAATGCTGTATTTACTCAGTCACTTCCCATTTACTGGTACTTGGTTCTTGTAAGAAATCTACACTTTTTACTTACAGGAAATCTGCAAGGTCAGGTTCACTAGTATAAGTCAAACAACCTTTGTGAAAGTACAATCTCATAGATATTATCTTCATTTAGCTTCTAGACTTAAAATCAATCTCGTGAAATCTAGAAAGACAAATATCCAATCTAGATTTCAATTTGTGCTTTTCTTCTGTGATTCATTAGGTCGCCTCCCATCACGTACAACAAATCTTGTGCATTTTTTCAAACTAATCAATACTTGGTTAAAGTTGCCACGTATGCATTCATCAATCACAAAGTATTATTTTGCAATTAAAATACTGAATTGTGAGCCAGGAACCATACAGTATCAAGACCAAAACCTGACTTACAGACCAGTTCTTTATTACCTCGCTCTGCCTTAACGTTCTGTTGGCAGGCAGCAACTCCTTTCTCAACTATTCAAAGATGGATGGCTCAAAACTCGCAGTGCAGCTTAGGCCCCTTGATTAATTTTGGAAGGTGTCCTGTGAATTACAGGATCTCTGTGGCACTCTAGCAGAGGCTATTCTGTGCCAAAATGGCTGAAAGATAAAGTCTTATTTTCATCTCCACATTGAAACCAGGTGGCAAGAGGACTTAAATAAACAATCCTCTGAGATAGTAGATCCAACACCCTATATAATGCAAAGTGCCATTTTTTTCTCTTAGCGTAAAAACTGTTCACAAGTGACTACACAGTGTGTGGCTTGACAAGAAACAGATGACTCAGTTCTCTTCAGTTATAAAAGGTGATGGAACTCGACTCAATTTCCCTCCAGTTACCCTTAGAGAAATGTCCTTTCTTGAAAGTGATATTCTGATGAGCACTAGCTTGAAATGCTACAGGCCAATTTACCTATGGCTTGTGAGATGATGCATTTGCATCAACATCTTATTTTCTTCGAGAATATATAATTTAAAATATAGTCTTGCTGTTTGTTAAGAAATCCTTCAAAGTCTGAACCAGGTACAATTAATGATCTGATTTTTTTTGCCTGGAAATAATCACAAAGAATGATACTGAACAGGGGAACAGCACTTAATCTGGGGCTGTAGGATTCTTAGAACCCAGTTTTTCCTAATCCTGATCCAGCTGTAAACCTTAATTTAGTCACCGACCTGTCAGATTTTCTAGGTTGTGTGTGACCTTCACTCAATGGGTCTTTGCCTCATGCTTCCTTGAACTGGTGTCAAAATTGCACTTCCCTTCAATGCTGGTAATCTCCATGCTAGACATAGCTGGGCAAGCTGTGTCTGCTGTGCCAGGATAAGAGATGCTGGAGCCAGGGAAGGGCCACAGTAGGATGGCAGGGGTCAGTGAAACCAAAATCAGACACTACTTCCTACACATCAGGAATTCTCCCCACTATATGATCCTGAATTTGGAATCTTGCACATTGGCCAAGATAGCAATTCTGAGGCTTGCAAGTTGCTCCTATGGCACTCGCAACCACATTCAACACAGTTACATGAATGGTAAAAATAGCATAATGTGCCAACTAATTTATATATAAGATCAAAAAATTGATTCTTTGGTTTTGGCTTTATTCAAAAGCTTAGTTTACAAATCTCTTCTGGTTACAGTCTCTTCTGGTCTTATTTAAGGACTCATCTCTACAAGTTAGGTTTAGAAAGAAACTTACGTCAGACTTCTACTTATGTGAAACTATAAAATCACAGAAGAAACAGTGAAGGACTGATGTGAGAAAATGCTTCCTCTGAGTATAATGACTACTACGCCTGCAGTCAGAATTAAAGCTTGTTCCAAAACTATGCGGCTATTTTGTCCATTCATCAATTAAGATTTGCATGTTTACACACCATATGACAACATGCAATCCAATGGCTGTTACGGGTTTTGCATTAGAGGAAAGACAGATTACATCAGTCTGTCTGAAGCCAACTGTTTGTAAAACTATTTTAAAAAGAGTATATGTAGAGTAATAGTGATCGCAAATCAGTTACTATGCATATTGGACAAAGCCTTGCCACTAAATTTAAGAGTCAAATTTAGACCTGATAAGCAACTGCTGTCAGAAGTGGTAGCTGCTTACAACAGTAATCTCTGATACTCAGCAAGCACATGTGAATTCAGCAATCCCCAGCAGCAAAAGAAGGCTTCAGACTATAGCCATTTGCTTGTTACCTTCATTTAGATGCTAGGTTCTATAGAAAGAGAAGTCTCAGAAACATTCACAGATGACCTGGTAACTTGAAATATCAGAACATCAAGTATTATAGTCACTGAGCATATACCCCAGAGTGGAGAAAGTGTAGAAGATAATTTATTTAAAACAGAATTCCATTAAAAACGTGACTCACTGAGGATTAGCTAACTCTTTTGGAAGGCTCTTACACCATACCAACAACACAGGCACCTGGTCTTGCAGGCGGGTTGGACTAGATGATCTTTTTAGGTCCCTTCCAACCCTTGGGATTCTGTGATTTTGGAAAGTCCCTCTCTTTACAGTTTTAAAAGTCTCATCAAGTTTCTCAGATAAAAAAAGGAAATCCTAGCACTTCTATAGAAGTCTCAGCAATGAAGAGCTTTAAAGTTCACCTTTGTGTTGGTATTTCTCTTATTCAGGATAAAGGAAGAATTGATGCTGGAGTACAATTGAAAATAATAACAGGATCAGCCTCTGTATTTTCTCAACAGCCCAAAGATTACATGTTCCCATTACCTTTGGGGTGTGTTAGAAAAATCCCTAGTGTGCAATTTCCAGCTAAGCTTCTACAGGAAGAAATCTAGGTCCTGTCTTCCAAAGGCTTTAAGTGATGTAACTTAAAGAACATCAACTGTAAAAGATTCACAGGCAAGAGCAATTCACATCACAGAAACACTTATGTTGTGCTCTTAACTGCTAACTGAGGCAGACCCATTCAGTCCCCAGAAGCAAAACGTTCCTTCAGCAAACAAAAACTGGCCAGGGTCCACTCCTGTCATCTGCATGAAGAAGCTGTCACAAAACAACCAACCCAGGTGTGAATTTAAAGTACAATAGCCATTTATCTGGTTTCTCTTAGTGCTCTGGTTCCAGCAGGTTACATTAGGGTGGCTACAGAAGATGCTGTTCGCAGCTGGATGTGTGCCCCTAGTTCAGACGTTTCTGCCTCCATTATAAGGCTAGTTGATGAAGCAGCTGCTGGGCTGCCACAAATTACAGACTAAAATCGAGGAAACCCATCAGGCATAAAACACAACCAAGAATACATCCTCATTCTAAGTAATCCTAGGCATCCTAAGCAATATCAAGGCCACAGAATAAATGAGATCTGTAGGTAGCCTGAAAAGAGTTGCCAGCAAGGATTCATAGGATGCCTTGTGCTGAATCCAGCAACAGGGTGAGATTCCGAGTGCTTGTAGAAGTCCTTGTCAAACATGATTTAAATATAACCAGTGTCCATACCAAAACCCAATGTCTTTCACACAATCTAATTTGAGCTGTTTCTCTCATGAGTCACCAGAGACCAACAGAATACTGTTTGATTCTATGATTCTAATTGGATTTACAGGCAACTTTTGAAATAGCAAATTGTGTAAAAATAACTATACACACAGACAATCCTCTAATAACTGAAAAGACAGTCAGAACTTTCTATATACCTATGGGTGCTTAGACTTTATCCTGAATGGTAAAAAAACTGAGGTAGCCTTACCAAAGGGAAGTACGACCTAAAATACTTCCAAACCAAAAATGTCTTCCTACCTTTTCACACAGGTTTTAGTATTGTTTATTAAAAAAAAAAAAAAAAGTTAATGAAAAGGCAGGCTTCAAACTTATTTTTAAAATACATTTTTGGTCAGGTTGGTTGTATTTATGTAGAAAAGCCTCCAGGAGACCATTCTGAAAACGCAAGACGGCAATGCTTCAATTATCTGTCAGGTTGTGTGATAAGCCTCACGCTGCATTTTGCTGATTACGTCTGGCTCCTAAAAAGGCCAGTATTATAACTTCATAATATGACATTATGTTTGTGCTGAGCATGTGACCTGAGAGCTGACAGCCATTTCACCTGGATTTAAAGGAGTCATTCAACAAAACCCCACCTTTCACATTCCTGCAAGAAGAAGCTTTGATTCTGGTTCTTACAAACTTCTTACCTCCTATGTTATAATTTTCCCCATTTTGCAGTATGTTGTCATTATGGCTTCCAAAATGATGTTGTTCCTTCCGTGACCAGTTCAGAAAAGCGAGCAGCCTAAATAGACAGTCTATTATAAAAGCATTCTTAATGTTCTTTCTCTGCAATGAAGCCATCTATATTTATAAGGAATGTCTGCACCAGTTTGAAAACTTTTCTGACAAAGAGCACCTATGTGCGATGTGTTTCAAGGAATGAGTTGAAATGGCAAATGTGAGCACGTCAGTACTGGATCCCCACCAAAATCTTAGCTGCTTTTGAAAAGCAGAACTACATTTTCTGTAAAGATATAGATGCCGCTTGACAACCACAACTCTAAAGAATTTAAGTATTTGCAGTCATCTCTTCCCCTCCCATATTTTTTAATTAATGAGACAGCACCTGTAGGGGCTGAAAAATGTGTTGTGGTTGTAATTATGGAACCATTCAGATCATACTGCTGGGATTCTGCCAAAGCCAGATGAAGGTGCAGGCTGCCATGTGGCTTGAAGGTGCTTCTTCCCCCTCCTGTTAGGATGTCACTGAGATTACGGTTGTGCACAGAAACGTTTTGAAGCTGCTGGGGAGAAAGCACAGAACTGCTGTAGGTCTCAAGCTCCAAAGGTTTGTGCTTTGTGGGGGCTACCCTAACTTTGTGTGTGTCTGCACATGTGTGTCTTCTCCGTGGTTTGCTGGATGTACACTTCCACATCACCCAATCCTTCCTGGATAAATGAGCCATTCTTGTTTGCAGCACTGCCAGCTTTCCTGACAGCAGCAGTTCAAACCTTGCCATGAGGCAGATGGCAGCTCTTCCTCAATGTATTTTCTCCTTCCTCAGCATGGATGCCACCTTCCGTTTTGGACAAATGGGTTTACAGCAGCCGTTTCACCTCTGTGTTTCTCTGTGCGGCTGCAAGGCCGGGCTTCAGCACAGGCACTGCCATCCGCTGCTTTTAGTCAGACTGAAATTGTGTCCAGCAATAAACTGATGGGAGTTGTGGAAATCCTAGAGCAAAACAGGAGAAAGACAGCAATGAATAGTCAGGATGCAGGCTTGAAGGGATCTGAGGGGGCTAAGGCATGGGGAGGACAAAGGACTGGTGCAGTGTTGCTGCTGCAGGGGCCCAGGTGATGAAGATGGTGAGAGCAACACAGGACGTGCTGTGGGATAGAAAGCACGGCAGAGGAGAGTAAGCTCTGCATGACAGCCTGGGGCAGAGGTGCTGCTGCGGCTCCCCATGCAGGAAATGTCCAACAGAAACTGGAAGAAGGGTGCTTGAAGATAGGTATTTACTTCCTTGCTGTTTGACAAATAATGTTTTTAACCTCTAATGATTATATGTAGCTCAAACACACACATTTTAAATTATTATTGAAATGTTTACAGTGTGAGAAATCATTAACAAAACTTAAGATTCCAACCATAATTATAGCACTCAATAACAGAAGCTTATTAGTCTGAAGTGTTTATTATTTTTTTTCTTTAGAGAGGAGTTAACAAGATGGTTAATGTCCAAGAACACTCTTACATATACAGAGAGGCTACAGAAATTTTTAGTAGCCAGAAATCTGAAAGACTACCAGACTAAAATCTGAACATCAGTAAGAAATGTACGTCTCCATTAACTGCTACAGTAGCTTTCTGTTCTACTTCCTAGTTATTGAATGCAAATAATTTATCAGTATATCCTCAACAAATTGAAACAGTTATTTAATTCTATCACAACTCTACCTATCTTTAAATAAGCATTTCAGAACTGCTTTCTGCTTCTGCAGATTGTAGTCCCGTTCACACTTTGGGGCAGATGCTATCAGATCATCCTTAATCCATAGTAATAGGAGACGAAATTTCTAAAAATGTAGATAGTGTGGAGAACGCTCACTTCATGGTATTTGTGTCACAGTTGTTTTATTAGATGTTCCAGAGAAGAAAAGAGAAACCATTCTTCTAACAGCAGATAACCTTTATCTGTGGTGCTCATATGGAAAAACTATGGCAAACTTTGTGTATTTACTGTCAAGAATTCTGATACAGCTTTAATACTTGTGGTTTCATTTGTCTTACCACCATTCTTTAGGCTCCTAAGTCCTGATCCTTCAACTGATGAAGAGAGTACTAATCCCTTAAATTTTATTGATAATATCTTAGGCATTAGCGTCACTGAAGTCAGTTAACCAAACCTAAACCATGAACTGTGCACAAGCCAAATACAGTGTGTGCAGGGTAGGCAAGAGCTTTGGCATTTCTTGCTCTTCCTAAAGTACATTATACTGCCTGCAATATATTGTCCTGAAGATAGAGCTCTGTTTGATGTTGTATGAACAGACTTTGTTATTGTTCTCTCATCTTCTTTACTGAAAATCAGACTTGACCTAGAGTAGAGTCCCAAATAAACAGTATGACAGTATTCAAGAGGCAGGAGAAATTCAAAGGAGTGGGGCAATCTTTGGAACAGATGAGAACAGTCTATGCATACTAGAGATGTATAGGTCATACCTAATGATGCCCAAAATATCTTCTCCTACACCTTTCCAGGACTTAGGAGGGTTAAAAAATGAGAACAGTGAAATGACGTGGAATACCACCACCTATCCATGGCATCACAGCAGAATATTCTCCATAGATTTAGTCTTTCTATCTCAGAAATTCTAATGCAGCCTAGCCTTTCTCTGGGTGCTTTTCAGCTCCAGTAAATCCAATCAGACTGTGAGGTCATCTTAGTTTATGAGTCAGGCTATCATACTTGCAATACAAGATTACAGGATACTGGAGTGTTTCTCAAGTTGAAAATGACCTAATGTACAGCTACATTGCTATGGAGCTGAACTGGAATTATACATACCTGACCCATACAGAACGACTGGAATTTG
The DNA here is from genome assembly GCF_037157495.1 of Lathamus discolor. NCBI lineage: Eukaryota > Metazoa > Chordata > Aves > Psittaciformes > Psittacidae > Lathamus > Lathamus discolor. Next base: position 15,431,723 of record NC_088884.1, on the reverse strand, counting down.
AATCCCAAGAACTGAGAACATCTTTAAAGCTATCAGGTTCCACTGATGCATGAATAATCAAACATTAAAAGTTTTCCTACTAGCACTGAATTTTCCCAAAGTTGCTGTGTCTGAATTAATTACTCAGCAGGTTTATGCATAGCAGCTGACAGAAACATGGATCAGTACTAAAACCACATACTATTTTGACTGACATTGTAAAAAAACCAGTTAGACCTGCTGGATGTTTTGACATCTCTTGCTAAATCAAAGTGATTTTATGAGTTAATCTTTTATGGCAGCAAGAAATCAGCTAAGAAAAAACTCGATCTAGAAAAAGTTAGCTAGTAGTCCCTGTTAAAGTAATCATTACATTGACTCTCTCCATTTAATAATTTATATATGCCAAATAACAAGGGAATGTGCTCAGACTAAAATCAATGAAAAAAACCCAACAGATTTTTGAGGTAATTCAAGATTACTTTTGTATGTTTGTATTTTAATGATCTTCGTTGATAGAATATTAAGTATGTTTGTGAGGCTCATGTTGCAAAGCAGTTTACAATGAAGTACAGCATTTATTTGAAAAACGCATTATCTGTTCTCAGGATAGTTTGTTTTCTATACATGCACATAACATTCAGAATAAGTCAGGTATAAAGTATTTAGCTGGTTTCCCCTAAGCATTTCAGTAGTTCCATGGAATTTAATTCCCACTTTACTATTAGGCAAGTGACACACTGAAGGGATTAACAAATTCTTAACTTTTCCCCCATGTTGAAAGAAACAGCTCATTTCCATTGACAGACACAGGTGGGATCTGCTGGCCACAATGGATTCAATGAATGTACTGTTTATCAGAAATGCTGGCTACTGTTAAAATTATTCCTACCTTATTGCAACACAAGCTAACAAGCAAAAGACATTATTTCAATAAATAAAATCTCCTATGAGCATCTAATTTTCGTGGTCTTGAGGCTACATAATTAGACTCCACAATGAGCCTCCACACATGAGGGACTTCAGTCTTCTTCTGGTTGGGTGACTCTGCCTACTTAAGGAGCAACTTCAATAGGTCCTTCAGTAGAAGAATCCTCTTGTTTTCCAGAAGCAAAATATTTATTTCGGTAAATACTGGGACTTTGGATACAAACCAAAGTCAATATCAAGTCTGTTTTTCCCACTAAAATACACAGGGGGCTAATTAAGGAGACTGCTGATGTAAACTTACTTTTAGAGGTGTCAACCTCCACATATGGAATTCAGGATCTGTAGTTATAAAAATACTGTTATGGGGTAGCACTTTTAATTACTATGTAATTTTAATTACTAAATTACTAAAGTGTGCATAGTCTGAAGAAATGTAATAATGGACCAGCTCTTCATAATTGCATCAGTGCAAATTCAGGGCTGTGACTCCGACTTTTAAAATCAAATTATATTACTTTCCTGGCTTATACGAATCCACAATTAATGAAGAAGAAAAATCTTAAATTCAAATCAAATACGCTATTGTTGCCTGCTTGCCTTCCCTTTGGATACATGTAGCAAAACCAGTTCTGCATCTAACAAAGACCTATATTACCACAGTGTTTCAGTATTCCATTAAAATCATTACATGCTTTTGGTAATATTTTTGCAGATTACATTGCATTAGAGACTCTTATGATGATGTCATTGCACTGGAGAGAGTGCTGCCTAGAAAGGTTTCTTCTCTTTGATGCTGTCTCATTTTTTTGGTTCCTTTTCAAAACAGCCAGCATCTGTAAGATAGAAGGGATGAAGAGCCTGAAGAGATTTGATTGTCCAAAGTACCACTGAAATAGGGATGGAAGCAGAGTACTGCTGATTTGCGTAGCTCAGAAAGTTTTTGTTACTTTTCTTCCACAGTTTCCCTGGGGAGAAGGGCTGAAAACACAGGCTGCTGTCACTCTTCCCTCGGGAAGGAAGAGCACTTCCACTTTGTATAATCTCATAGTGAAGATGTGGGTCCAGATACCCTCCGGCAGAGCAGGGATGTGAACTGGTTTTCCCACATCCTCAGTGAATGTTCCAGCCACCTGAGTACTAGAAAGGGCTGGGGTTATTCCTCCTCCTGGCCTGTGAATTGAGGCTTTTGTTTCTAAAGCTATTAATGAAAAGTGACGGGAACTGAAACACTGCAGAAATGTGAAAAGAAACTGTTCTAGTCCACCCTAAATCAGCCAATTTTTTTTAGAAAGTAACTAATACACAGAGGATCATCTGTCCATCTTCCACATTTGAGATAGTAAGTCCAGCTCCTGAAAGCAGCCCTTTCCCAGATGGTCATACTGCACCGTCCCCATCAGGACAGAGGTAGTTTATTATCTTATCTCCTCAGAGTAAGTGCACGCAACCTTGCTTGTTCTGCTCTTGCGCCTCAGGGAAAAACCCAAGATTTATATTCATCTTCATTTGTTCCTTGACTCTTCCTGTACTGTGTTCAAGAAGTGTATTGAGCACACGTGTTTTCACCACTGTAACAGAGCACTGGGTCATCAGTTCCCGGCCTGCCAGAACCGGTCCCACTTTAATCACCTGTTCCATAACCAGCTCCTCCTTCACCCCCCCAAAATCTCCATGCAGTGCTACAGGGAACTGCCTTCTCCAACCACCTTGCGTTCAGAGTCTGTCTCTGGGAGCCATCTCTCACCACATACTCTGTTGTAAGTATCTGTGTGTCCTGAAAACATAAAGCCTCTTCCTCGAGTATTCTTTTATTTTTGTTCCTGGACATACTTGACATCTGGTAAATGCTGTTTACTTGCTTACTGAAGCATTAAAGTGCTAAGCCACTTCTTTAAGAAGGAAAAATGTATTTTATATCTTGGTCTACTTTCATGTAGAACCACTTACGTTAAAAAGTCAATACTTCCCTATTTCCTGGTTTTTTAATAGCTTGTACACCAAGATATGAAAAGTAATCTGTGCACTTAAGTACTGAGTGAGATTTTCTCCCTCATAGACGTATTTATAAAATATCAGAAAATAAACAACATACTGAAAATATAAAGCAACATAATTAACTTTTATTAAAAAAAGGAGAGGTATGTAAAAATGTAAAGTCCTAGTAGGAAAGTATGCCTACTAATACTGTAAGTTCTTAAATAATTGTGATAAAGCCACCTTGTATTTAAAACCACTTTGTCAGTTTTAGCAAGCACTCCTGAGAACTAAAATCAAAAGAACATAAATTAAAGAGTAACTGTTTATTATTAATCTGAGAGAGTATATTTCACTTATGTGCAATTTCCCCGATTTTCCAGTTCTATAATTAGGTTTCCAATTTACCAGCACAGAGATACACTCATATATTGGCTGTGTGCCCTACACTTCCAAGTCTGGATGCTCACAACTGAGGGAGTGGGGGGCTTGGTGTCAGGCCTCTGTATCTTTTCTGTCACTGGTACTCCTACTCTTCTGAGAAGACACCCTCAGTGCTCTCCTATAGGATCATGCTGCACATAGAAGACCATCTCATGCGTTTTCTCTTCATTCTGTGCTTCCCCAAGTCCTACACAATGTAAAAGTGGAAGGAACATCAACCGCGGTGTAGGATCCTCCTTAACCAAAAGGTTCCTTGTAGGTATCCATGTAATCTCTTTTGCACTGTCTTAATTCTTCTTGTATGGACATGCATATAAAGCTAGTAATAGAAATATTTCAGAAAGCTATCATTAACCCCAGCAATCAAGTCTTCTTTCTAATTTGGATTTGAGCTCCTGGACTAATCTGGTGAATATGAAATACAATAACCCCTATAAGAAGCGGATTTCCAGATGTTTTCCAAGTCAAATTAATATATATTGGTGTTATTTTTGTTAACACATGAGCTTTTTTTTTTCAGTTTCAAAATTAAAAGAAAAATCTACCTGAAAGAATAACTCAATCACTACACTTCTCTTTCCTTTCTTAGTGCTGATGTTGGGAGCAAAAAATTTAATTCTCCTTTCCAACATTCTCCCATATTTTAATTTTAAAAAATAAATATTCTGATAATAAAATACATTATGGCATGTAAATACAGTGACGGAAGATCCAAACTACACTAAAGTTTTGTAAGCATTTACTGAAAAATAACAGTACTTCCCCCTGAGGAAGCTCTCGGGAGAACTGGCTACACAGGATTTGGAGAAGGCTGAGGTTCTGAATGACTTCTTTCCCTCGGTCTTCACTGGCAACGGCTCTGACCGCATCACCCAAGTCCTAGAAGGCAGACACAGGGACTGTGAGAATGAAGACCTTGGGCCCACTGTAGGAGAGGATCTGGTTCGAGACCACCTTAAAAATCTGAACGTCCACAAGTCCATGGGACCTGATGAAATCCACCTGCGGGTCCTGAAGGAGCTGGCGAATGAAGTTGCTAAGCCACTGGCCATCATATTTGAAAAATCACTGCAGTCAGGCAAAGTTCCTGATGACTGGAAAAAGGGAAATATAACCCCCATTTTCAAGAAGGGGAAAATGGAAGACCCAGGGAATTACAGACCAGTCAGTCTCACCTCTGTGCCTGGCAAAATCTTGGAGCACATTCTGCTCGACAACATGCTAAGGCACATGAAAAACAACAAGGTGCTTGGTGACAGCCAGCATGGCTTCACTAAGGGGATATCCTGCCTGACCAATTTGGTGGCCTTCTATCATGGGGCTACAGAACTGACAGACAAGGCTAAAGCAGCTGATGTCATCTACCTGGACTTGTGCAAAGTGTTTGACACTGTCCCACATGACATCCTTGTCTCTAAATTGGAAAGACATCAATTTGATGGATGGACCACTCAGTGGATAAAGAACTGGCTGGATGGCCTCACACAAAGAGTTGTGATCAATGGCTCAATGTCCAGCTGGAGACCAGTAACGAGTGGTGTCCCTCAGGGATCAGTGTTGGGACCGGTCTTGTTCAGCATCTTCATTGCTGACATGGACAGTGAGATTGAGTGCGCCCTCAGCAAGTTTGCCGCTGTGTGGTTCAGTTGATACGCTGGAGGGAAGGGATGCCATCCAGAGGGACCTTGACACGCTTGTGAGGTGGGCTGATACCAATCTTATGAAGTTCAACCATGACAAGTGTAAGGTCCTACACCTGGGTCGGAGCAATCCCAGGCACAGCTACAGGTTGGGCAGAGAAGAGATTCAGAGCAGCCCTGCAGAGAAGGACTTGGGGGTGCTGGCCAATGAGAAAATGAATATGAACCAGCTTCAGTGTGTGCTCACAGCCCAGAAAGCCAACCGTATCCTGGGCTGCATCAAAAGGAGCGTGACCAGCAGGTCGAAGGAGGTGATCCTGCCCCTCTCCTCTGCTCTTGTGAGACCTCACCTGGAGTATTGTGTGCAGTTCTGGTGTCCTCAACATAAAAAGGACATGGAACTGCTGGAACAAGTGCAGAGGAGGGCCATGAGGATGATCAGGGGACTGGAGCACCTCCCGTATGAAGACAGCCTGAGAAAGTTGGGGCTGTTCAGCCTGGAGAAGAGAAGGCTGCGTGGAGACCTCATAGCAGCCTTCCAGTATCTGAAGAGGGCCTATAGGGATGCTGGGGAGGCACTCTTCATTAGGGACTGTAGTGACAGGACAAGGGGTAATGGGTTAAAACTTAAACAGGGGAAGTTTAAATTGGATATAAGGAGGAAATTCTTTCCTGTTAGGGTGGTGAGGCACTGGAATCAGTTGCCCAGGGAGGTTGTGAGTGCTCCATCCCTGGCAGTGTTCAAGGCCAGGTTGGATGAAGCCTTGGGTGGGGTGTTTTAGTGTGAGATGTCCCTGCCCATGGCGGGGTGGGGGGTGGGGGGGTTGGAACTAGATGATTTTGAGGTCCTTTCCAACCCTAACTATTCTATGATTCTACTGAAACAGCTGGACCCTTAGGCACAATGCGTAACCCCCTGTCAGGGCATTGGGTGTGATGCAGTATTTGCCCACACAGCTCAGAGTGAAGTGGAAAAGGGATGTCTTTGCAGTCAGCAACAATGCAAAGCTTTTGTTTGGACATTGTTTTTTTTTTGTCTGGATAATTGTACCTTCAAAAAGACATTTATCAGAACAGCAGAACTCCACCCTGTTCTGTGATTAGCTGTAATTTTTTTGGCAGGACTGACACATTGCTGATAAGGACCTGTTATACACCCACTGCATGTGTCACTGACTTCTCATTAGGATGAAATCTTGACCCTACCCAAGTCAGATTTGTCACGGATTTAATTGTAGCCACAATTACCTCCTTAATGTTTTCTAACATCTTCAGAGGAGACAGTCAGCTGCTTCTGGCCAAGACAAACAAGCAAGTGACTTCATGGCAGAGTTCCCTGCCATGATCTTGTGAGGAGTAGTTTTGTCTGTCCTATTTCCAACGACAGCTGAAAGAGGGAACTAAAACACTTTGGGTCTGGAGAAAGGCTGCAGCTGGCAGAAGCTGCAGACAAAGGTCTTTCCCTGTAAGGGGCAGTTTTGCTGGCTGCAGTTGTTGCTTCTGCTCCAGCAGTGTATTTCTGCACGAAAACTGTGCTCTGCCCAGGAACAGGCCCAGCAGCACCATGTAGACAGAAAAATGACGGTACAAAATGGCGCTCTTCGGATACCTGCATTCATACCATGGACACCAGCCTACCAAGATTTGCTTTACCTCACCTCACTGCAGTTTGTTTCTGCACAGTCTTCTGTAGGCCCAGGGTGGGTTTTGCCATCCTACTTCAGAGGGAGTCACACAGACTTTTATAGGGGTCTCTAGGCAGCATGTGTGCTGGGGTAATGCAGGGAGGAGAGAAGAGCCCCCGCTGCATCCATGCCCTAGAATCACAGAATCCCAGGATGGTTTGGGTTGGAAAGGACCTTGAGATCATCCAGTTCCAACCCCCTGGCTCACACCAGGCGACATCGCTGAAGGCTCTGTCCAACCTGGCCTTGAACACTGCCAGGGATGGAGCACTCACAACCTCCCTGGGCAGCCCATTCCCGTGCCTCACCACCCTCATAGTAAAGAGCTTCCTCCTTATATCCAATCTAAACTTCCCCTGATTAATTTTGAACCCCTTACCCCTTGTCCTGTCACTACAGTCACTGATGAACAGTCTCTCTGGAGCATCCTTGAGGACCCCCTTCGGATACTCTCTTCAGGAACTCGCAGTGCCCCTGGACCCTTCATGTTTTTTCACCTACCTCCCGCACCAGTCCGTCAAGCACCCAGGGCTACCTGCTCCGTACCGGACAAAACCTTGAAATCCGCCAAGCCCGCAGGCCCGCAACTTCCGCTGCGCGGCCAACCCCGCACCCCCAGCCACAGGCCTCCCGGCGCTCAGCTCCTCGGCCCGCCCTGCGGCGGCGGACTCCATCTCCCGGCATGCCGAGCGGGAGGAGCAAGCGCATGCCCGCCCTCGCCATAGCGCCCGGCGCTCACGCCTCCCCCTCAGCCGGGCTGCGCGCGGCGGAGCAGCACTTACACCATGGAGGCCGTTCCGCAGCCACGGCCGCGGCCCGGTGGGACTGCCGCCGCTGCCGCCGCCCCCCTGCCGCCGCAGCAGCCCCCGGAGCAGGAGCGGAAGCTGGAGCAGGAGAAGCTGTCGGGGGTGGTGAAGAGCGTCCACCGGCGGCTGCGCAAGAAGTACCGGGAAGGTAACCGCGGGGGACGGGGCCGCCCCCTCCGCGCAGCCCAGGCCGCTCCGCTCCGCACCGCTCCGCGTGGGCGGGACGGGGGTGGCCCGGGAAGCAGCCGCTGTGCAGCGGCGGTGGGAGGGAGCCGGGCCCCTCGCGGGCCGGGCTGTGCCCCCGCGGACGGGCCGGCCCGGGGGCCGCAGCCCCCGTGGGAGCTGCGAACCGCTGCCGAAGGGGGTGTGTCGGGAGGGCAGCGGCCGGGAGCTAGCGGCTGCGAGCCGCGCCGGCTGCGCTTCCTGCTCCTGCCCGCGAGGCCGGGGGCTCGGCTGGCACCGGCTGCCCGCAGCCGCCGCCGGGTCTGCCGGGGTCCTGCCGCCTTACTGGAGCTCTTGGTAGCGGAGAGTCCTTCCTGGCTCGGGAGGGCTCGCAGTGCATCTCCCGGGGGTTTTCCTGTGGGTTGCTGTGCAGGGTTAATGCTGCGAGGTGAAAACGTGCTAAAGGTGTGCTACCTGTGTGTGGACATGGGTCCCTCCGAATGGCCCTACCTTACTGCTCTGTGCGACTTCGAATAGCTGACAGCTAGGCCTTTGGCCACCGGCAGCTTCTAAGTCATACAGCAGTGTTTTCCACACTGAGGATCTGCAGGAGTGAGAACAGTCAATTGCGAATGCCAGGAGGGATTGAATGGTGATCTGGAAAGGCATGGGTCTTTGTGAATTGTTTGTGCCTTCTGGCTTTCAGCTGTGGAGAAACAGTTCAGGCTGGAGCAGTAAGCAAAAGAGTTGGGAAAAAGCTGTTACAAAATAAATTACTCTGAGTCCTGAAAAATCTACTTTGTCATCAGTATTAACGCCCTTGTGCAAGGTTCTTATGGGTGGTATTGGAATGTTTAAAACCTCCCAGAAATGCTTTCAGATGAGTGCCAGAGTTGAGATTTGTTTGCTGAAATTTGCAGCTTCCTCTGGTTGATTGTAATAATCTGTTAAATCTTCTTTATAACACAGGCTACAAAAAAATTCATCCTCCATTTATTCTTTCAGTGAGTCCACAGTCCTTTGGTGCGTACCTGCAGAAGGATAGTCATAAAAAGGGAACTCTTCCTGTTGCAGGCATGACTTCTTGCCTGTTCTCTGTGTATGGCACTCTTAAAGAAACAATGTCATACTGCTTTGTGAACTGCAGAAGTCTCCACAGGAGCCTGTCCATGGGATTTGGGCAGAGATATCTACCTATCTAGACACTGATCAAAAGTTGCTGTTTATTTTGGCTTTGGTGAGTCAAAAGGGAGGCTCTCCGTTGTTCTTCCAACTTTTGAGTGCAGGAATGTTGTATGTTTTAAAGTTCAAATTCTAGCAAACGAGTCAGGCTTTTAGCAGTTCATATATCTGTTATTTCAGAGTGCCAGCAGATTAAGATAGACAAGCATTGGCACTGTTATATTAAAAAATGTGGGCAATCTCTGTAAACAACTGAACTTTTTATAGATGAGAGCCTAAACTACATGGAAGCCTATGTCTCAGCAAAGAGCAAGTTAGTATGCAGGGGTAAGTTGCATGTAACTGCTTAAATGAAAAAGCCATCAGTACTCTTAATTTACTTCTTATGTCCTGTAAATCGTGTGTTAATGAAGACTTTGCAGTGAGTTTTTGAGTTGCTCTAAATTAGCAACACTGTGTATGTTTATGCAGAGAGTTAAAAACCAATCAGTTCATCAACTCATGCCTCTACCACAAGGAGAGTTCTACCCATTACCTATTCATCCAATCATAGGTGCTCTGTACATGTTACTAGCACTTAGTAGTCATAGTACTTTATACATTAGGTTCTTTCAGCTTTAGAATTTTGGTTTTGGAGTCTTCTCCCTACATTTGTCCGTGATTCTAAAAGGAGGCTTGAGGATCTCTCTCCTAAATGCCTTTAATGTCACTGAAATTGTAATACATGGATGTACTTGACCTCTGAAGGAGCTTTCCTTGAATTTTTTTGTTTTCTAATACTTTGCAGTACTGACTGGCAAGTACATTACCCTGACAAAATCAAAGTTGACAGTTTGCTGAAGAGAAATAAAAAAGTAACAAATAATCTGTAATTTTTCAGCATGATCTGAATTATAACTTGGATATGAAAAAGCACAGAGGAGAAATGCATCCTTGGTTATATGCTTAGAATTTACTACACAGGGAAAGCCTCATGACTCCATAGTGCAGTGCATCCACCTCCATATGAAGCAGAAACAGAGCTCTCTGTATTATTCTAGAGTCTTTTATTCCAGAGCCTTGTGTTGTGCTTATTTTTGTTTTGGCTTTTTTTAACTCTTCTCATGTTTACTAGAATTCTGTGAAACTAGTTTCCATTTTGTCTTAATAAGCAATCAGTACTAGAGTATCTCTTGCATGGACTTTGGTGCTTTTTAGGTATCTAAAATAGGATCACACATTAATTTCGTTAGTGGAGGAAAAAGCATGGTGACTATTCTGAAAGCTATATGATTATGTTGCACAGGGTTGATAAGTCTAAGAAAGCCCTTGTTATTGTAATATGATCTTAAGCTAGTGTCTTCTATTAGAAGTGTAGGAGAGAAATAGATGTGTCCTTGAGACACTGAGATGTTTATTGATAGTTTATACAGGCTTGATTTTAATAAGCTGATTTTTTGGGGGAAGTCATTTGCCTTGCTGATGTTAGCAAGGCTGGTGTTTTAATGGGGAATTGTAAACGGCGAGTCAGTGTATTATCTATTATCTGACTTGCTTGTAACTGGCACCATTGTTACAATTTTGGTTTACTTTCTGCCATGGTTCCCCTCCTTTTTTGAAGATGAGTCAGTGCACAAGTGACAATATGCTTCAAAGCTGCAAGCTTGTGAGTTTCTGAAGAAGTTCTGTACTTGTCAAAGTGTAAGAGAAATATTTTTTAACTAGGGGTGCATCACAGAAAAACTTTTTGCAGTTACAAGGAATTACTAGAGTAAAGCTTAGTCAGCATCATGTCATCTAAAGGGCTTAATGGGTTTTTTTCCTGGTGGAATACTGCAACTCTTCAGATCTATCAAAGCTGAATCTTGGCTTCTTTTTCAATTTCTGCATTTGTTGAACCACTTCTACTTTTAAGTATGGTGGATGAGTTTTGTATGTACTTCTGTATTGTGGCTCATGTCATATCCTAATCCCAGAGCATGCCAGTGTATGACAAAGCATTCGCCATGTTTGAAATTGTTCAACTTAAATTCTTTTTGGTTTGCATTGAAGTGCATGGGGGTTTTCTTCCTTCAACAACTTTAGCTTTTTTTATTGTGTGACTAGTACCTACCTTTTCCTATTTTCAGAATATTAATAATCTAGTATGACTTCTAGTGGGAATAGTTATATTTTTTCCTCCTTTTTCATCTTCTTTTCATCCTTTTCGATTTCCTGTCTTTCCTCTTACACTCTCTCTGTTGTTCATTAGTAAATAAGGAAAGTATGTAATCATGAATGTCATGTCAGATTTGGTATTTCGTATTTGCAGGATACTCTTTTTCCACTGTGAGTCCTATGGCAGTATTATGCTGTATATTTTAAAATGGTTTAATGAGGTTTATCAAATGAGTGTGGGGACTTTAGTGGGGGGAAAAACGTGTATTTTTTTCAAATTAAAGTGGTTGGTCCCTGTCCACAGGGAGTGAAGGTGTCAACTAAATTAGTTAATTCTTGTGAGTAAATTAGTTAAAAGTTGTTTCAGACTAAGGCAGTGATAAAGACAGACAACGCCTGTCCAGTAGTTCCTGATGATACACATAATTCCTCAGGTTAGCATATAAATTCTGTCTCCATGAAGAAAACTTCAAGTGCGAGCAAAAGATACTGAGGTGTAACATGTTCACTTAGGAGTGTATCTTGTTAGCATAAGACTTGTGTTTTTCTGAAGTTTTACTCCTGCTTCCCATCTAGAATGCATTAGTTTCATCTTAATTACCTTGCACACCAGGGTAAAATCCAAAAGCTAAAACAGCTCTCAAGTGCTCAGTTACTCACTTCAGAGAAACTTCAGGGCTCTACATGCTTGACACAAGCACTTAGAAAGTACAGAAATTAGGGTTTTTCATGAGTCTTGAATTTCTCCCACTAGCCTGTTACAACACTGGGATGGGGAAAACCAGTGTTTGCTTCAGTCTCTTGGTTCTGTTGCCTGGTACTGTATGTGACCCCAATTTTATAGGTTCTTCTTATATGCATCCTTTGGGCACCTGCAGCTGTGGGCTGGAGCATGTTGTATCGGTTGCATATGTGCATGTATACTGCATATATTGCATGCATGCTTATGTCTGTCAAGCCCAATAGGCTTGTAAAAGCAGATTTAGAGGTTTGTAGGGAGCTAAACATGATCTGCTGAACATCTGCTATGTGATATTTGTTTGTTTGTTTCCTGTTGCTTGTAGCAGCCAAGTAGGCTTAATTTTTACTGTGGTAAAAATCCCTTCCCCTGATACAGAGGCAGTCTTTTTTTGGTTTTTTGGGTTGTTTTTTTTTTTTTTTTTCCCTGAGTTGTTTATTACTTTTATAGTCATGCAGGGCTGTATTTATCAAGTAAACACTTCCATTATGCATTATGAGCCTCAATTGTAGATGGTTTTGCACAGTCTGGAAAGATGATTTACAGGACTTTCTACTTCTCCCTGGAAATCCCTATTAAGTGCAAGTGGGAATAAATGCTGAGCTATCTGTAAAGGTATTTTATGACATATTTTGCAGTGTGTTCACTAAGATGTTTCATTTCTCCTTCCACACACTTGTTAAAGCTGTTCAGGCTTAAAATCACACGGAACTGGTACTTGTCCTGGTATTAGTTACTGTGTCACAGGAGCTGATAGAAACATGCCTAGATGGTAGTCTGATTCCTTTAAAGGAAGATTTGTTGAAATGTCAAAGAAATGGATAATAACTTTATCAGGAGTTTTTCAAATTCAGAAAATTAGGAAGAATTTACAGTACCCTGCCTGATGATAATAAGTGGCCTGAGTAGGTAAGTGATTCAGACATTCATGGGAGAAGTGTCATTCTGAAATCAGTTGCTTCATGGTCTCTTCCTCTTGCATGTTTTTCATGAAGAACCTTGACAGAGCTGAAGTTCTTCCTGATGTGAAACAGGAAACATTTTGAAATAGTGGCATTTTCACAGGACAGGAAAACTTTGTCACTGACCTCTACACGTAAGTTAACAGTTGTTACTTCTTTTTGTTAAATGTAACTGGCTTACTGTAGAAATAAACATAAGTTTTCAAGGTCTCCATTTGTCTTTTTTCCCAGTTGCATTAACTTCTTGGAAGAGGGAGATGTTTTGTAATAGTAACTGTTACATTTTTCAAGCAATAGAAACAAAATTCCATTTCATTAAAATTAATGCAATTTTATGACATAAGTATTAAGATACGATTGCCCTTTCAGTTTGCACACCACAGTTTTGCAAAGAAGTTTCTTTAGAAATCCCATAGTTGTAGAGTTTGGGGGATTTTATCATTGGTATCATGTAGTTAGCTCAAAGTTTCTGAAAGCAACACACTGGCTATGGCACAGACTTGCACCCACTGAACAAATAACTGTATGTAACCTTCTTCCCTGCTCCTTTATTGCCGTGGGGGGAAGATGGTGTTCCTGTTGCAGCATCAGCATAATGAAATCTGCCTGTGCCTCATCTGTTTCCCATTTTTGCTTCTGCGTTTGCACAGATTTACCAAAATCAGTAGTTTCTGATAATATGTTCATCTCTGTGTTTGTGTGCTGCACCTCAACACCACTGTCCATCCCATGAAGTCAGGTTTGGGGGAGAGGGGTGATAGTTTCCATTAGAGTAGATCCAACACCTGGGGGCAGTAATTGCTTTAACTATCACAGATAGGCTCCCCACTGTTTGTGTGACAGCCATCAGTGATTTGTAGCAGATCAGGGACCCAGGTCATTGTTCAGGGTGATCTAAGCTGACTGCAGTAGGTGTCTTCAATAGCAGATGATTTGTGCCCTGGTTGTCTATTTAGTGTAAACAGATAAATAGGAAGTTTACCTGCCAAGTCAAATGTAGAAACTCTCATTTGGTCAAATGAATCCTTTCTGTGTGAATAGAGGGAAGAAATGTTTAAAGAAAATGAGATTCTATGGTTTGTTGTTTTGGTTTTTTTTTTTTAAGATTTTATTGTGAAATATTTCAGGTAAATCCTAAGGAATTTAAAACAAACACTAGTCAGACAAGAGAAGGAAAATATTAGCTCTGAGTGCTTGAACTTTGTCCAACTTGAACTTCATGTTCTGTATTTAGACATGTAAAACTGGAAAACTGTGAAGCCAAAAATGCCTAATGCCTTTCATAAGAAATACTGGATATACTGTTTTAGTAAGACAGATGTTCAATAGGTTTCTAGTTTATCTTGTGCACACTGTAACTTGTAAATAGCATATTAGCTGATATTCTTCATGTGATTAGTTTTACTGATCATTGCCACAGCATCCAGACATTCAGTAGTACAGCTAAATGTCAACTAATAAGTCACTGTTAATGACAAAAATTTTGTCAGATATTCATAGGAATTTGATTTCAGCTTTAGCCTCATGGGCAGCATAGGGTTGCTTTTCCCATTTATTGTTTAGCATATTGTAGAAATTTAGCATGCTTATTGTTTCTAGCAAGTAGTGAAGAGGCAGTGTTAAGAAGCTAAAAATGAGATGGATTTTCTTCATTCTGCAGTGCATCGCCATTAACAACAAAAAAGAAAGCTGAGAGGTCTTGCTAGGCTTTGCTAGTGCCAGCAGCTTTTATCTGAAGTTATCCAGCATTGTCATGGACACTTTTTAATTCTGGGGATAGGCTTGCTTTATACAATGAGCAATTCAAAGAGCTTTATTAGTAACTGTTGTACAAATATGAACACTTTTGCTTGTCTTTCATTGTTAGTCAATGTATTGACCTTATTTTCTCCTCTGCCAGAGCCATCAAAGATGTAGATGGGAAGGTAGCATGCTGTTAAATAGGAGTATTGAAAAGGCAGTGGATTGGATCTGTTTTTTTTTTTTTACATTACCAATTTGTATCAGCATGTAGGCAGGCATCCTTTAAACCCTTGTTTGTTTTTTTGAATAGGTTCGGGGTTGGGGTTTTTTTTCCTCTTTTTGGGGGAGGGGGGTTGTCAGTTAAATTTTGGGATGCAAGACCTTGCTTGGTGGTGGATGAAGTATTTCATACTTGCTTTTTGAGCTTGTCAGAGATGACTGCACTGTTTTTCTGAAGAGCACCAATCGAATTAAGGAAATGAATAATTACAAAACTTGTCTTGCGGGTACAGATAGTACTTTTAACTTTGAATGACTTTACTATTTTATTGCTAGATAAAGCAGAATGATTCAAATAGGTTGGTTGGGTTTCAATCCCATTCCAAAATGAAAAATACTGCCTTTAGCAAAACTGAGCTCTGTTTCTTTTTTTTATACAGAGGGTTGTGATTTATTTAAAATACCAATTGATCTGGCAGAAGTTGAAGAATAGTTGACTAATAAATTTTTCTATTTCATAAACATACCTTAAATGACAGTTCCACTTAACACCCTATAAAGAAATATATTAAATGTATTTTTAAAATAAACAAGACAGAAATTAGGATGGAAGAAAGCTGCATTTTTGTTCTTCAAACCAGACTGCCTGGAGAGAAGAGTTATGGTATGGGATTATCTCGGTAAGAATGACAAACCTGGTCTTCTCATGCTCTGCTGGGGACCTTTGATGAGATCTTGTAAATAAACGTGGAATGACAAGAGGTCTTACTGAGCTTGTATGACTCTTTCTTCTTTATTATGAGTGTTTTCAGTTGTAGAAACTTCCAGCTAACGTTAGGTCTCCAGTGCTGTTACCCACAATTAAAGCTATTGTGTAATTAGGATCATTTAAAAATAACTTCTTCATGCCTGACCTGTTCTGTCTGTGACAGGGTTCAGAAACTGCTGATTACTTTGTGGTTGGGTTTGGGTTTATGATTTGGCTATTATGCGGGCAATGTTAATGTGGGTGGAAAACATTTAGAGGGATTCATCTGTTCTAGGTAAACAATATTGGATTTTTGTTACTGCATTAGAACAGGTTTTGTTACAAAGAACCTACATGTTGGTCAGTCATTTGCTCACTGACAATTGCTAGAAAGAGGTGGACTTTGGGCTTTTTTTGATTTTAAAGGAATAATTAATCTTCCATGTGAAGAGCAGGTAGTACTTATTTTCCAGGCAATTCTGATAAAGAGGAGAGCAAACATTAAATTTAAAATGTCACTGTACTGAGAGGTGTGTGAAATTCCTGTTATGAGCCAGTCTTGCTGATCACACTTTGAAGCTGGATACTGGCATAACTGGTTTCTTCATGGAGATCTGAGATGTATGAAGATCTCTGAAGAGTCAATGCTTCAAACGGGTTTTAAAATGCATAAAAGGTGATCCCAAAGTGCATGGTAAGAGTGTTGAGTAGTCCTTAACTTCATTTTATGGTATTGTCCTGAATACATGAGACAAAATGTATACTGCGCAAATTCAAATATTAACTTTAAGATGTGATCAAAGTGGCAAGACATTATTATTATAATTATTATTATTATTGTTGTTGTTGTTGTTGTTGCTTTAGATTAACCTACCACAAATGTCTATTTAATTTACATCATTATTGATTGCTTAACAGAAGATTTTATTTATCTTATTTCTTTAGTAAGCATTACTTTTGTGGTGGAATTTTCCTGCATATTTTCCTGCCTTTTTGATGATATAAGCAATGATTAATAAATAAATGTTTAACTACACCGGAGTTAATGCAGTGTTAGCACGTGAATTATAATGTATTGTTTGAAAAATTAAATACATAACTCTAGTGTGTTCTGGGTGTCAGTTTGAATCGGATGCTGCAAGACCTGTTGTAATCACTTCCTCAAAATCTCAGCAGATAGGAAACATTATTTGCATTTTCAACTCAGTATTGGAGCATGAGTCTGGAATTAAAGTTCCTGTAAATCTAATGTGCCTGTCTGTGCCTTCTCAGAGCTCACCCTGGAGAAGAATAGGGGGAAAAAACACCAACTCAACACCATAGTACTTGTTCAGGGGAAATTGGACCTCAGACCCTTCTTTGAAAGTCCATGCACAATTGTGCCTGTGTCTTAAGACCACCCTTTATCTGCAGTTATTTTGGAGCTTACATTAAGAGAAGACAAATGGGCATCATAGAAAACCCCGTACCGACAGTGGGTCAACAGCAGATGCTTAGACAAGAATATATGAGAAGTGCTGCTGGAGTATCACTGTATGCTTGCTGACAATTCTGTCGTTTGCTGGTTTCATGGTCTAGGAGCTCCTGAGTTAGAAATTGCATCTTTGAATATGGAGTTGTCTTTTCATACTTTTCCTGAAGGTCTCCTGCTCTTAGAACAAGATGTTCTGTATTTACCCTTCCTCTGTCAGTTGCGATCTTAAGTAGGTCTGTCCTCTCCTGCTGTCATCTGCCTTTTTCTTGCCTTTATGTAGGTGTTGCTCATGCAGAAGCTGTGCTGGATCTGTCCCCCATTGACATTTTCTGTATCTCTTGACCTGCTGTATAGGTAAATGAAAACAAACAAGAAGTGCACACAGAATTGACTTGATATAGGATGTGTGACAGAATTACTCTGTGATAAATCTTATACTTTTGTACTGTATGTCTCTCCTAATAGTCTGTATCATTCAGTTTTATTTTCTTGTCAACTCAGTGCCAAGAAGCTGTTACTGTCATAAGCAGCTCTGTTATAACCCAAAGTTCATGTCCTAGAGTGCTAGTAGTTATCTCCAGGTCCGTTGCTATATGTCTAAATTTAGGATCCCTTATCTGTGGACTCTTTTGACCCTTGTCTGATTTTTTAGAAAGAGGTGAAAATCTCTGCTTTGTTCAGAAGGAAATAAGAAGTATTGCTATGAAAAAAGGAATGAGTGTTAAGGAGGCATCGCTACTTTGCTGTAAGAAAGGACTGGCAAGTTAGGTTAAGAACATCTGGTCATTGCATATTTCTTTTTCCCCATCTGTCTTATTTCTTAAGTTTTAAAGAAAAGTCATGTTTGGAAATAGAGTAATTGCTAAAGAATAGACCATATGAAGTAATGGAATAAAAGAACAACAGTATTAAACTTGGGATTTTGTATTTGTGATATTTTCCCTTGGTAAGTGCTCATTTGTTACTTTTTTCTGTTCTAATTAGCCATGTATTCTTCAAACAGAACTTTTGCAACTGCATGTTATTCAAGCATTTCACAGTTGTCTGGAGTATGCAGTAAGATTCAGAGTGCTGTGGCACAGGAAGTAGGAAACTATCTAAATTGCACCAGAATTAATTGGCTATTGAGAATACGTTTTGACCTTGGCCAGTGCTTTCTGTCTTGGTGCTGTTCTGCACATAGGTTCTGTACTTTGTCGACACAAGAAATAAAGATTTGTAAGAGTTGTGCTTCGTATGGCCCCCTTTCTTGCTCTCTTTCGTCATTAGAGTGTGTGCTCTCCTCCTGTGTGATTGTTTCTACAATCCTGAAAGCTCTGGAAAAGTGACACACAAGTTTTAGCTAAAACCTCTCTCAGGCCTGCCTACGATTTGGCTGTTTGATGGTCAGCTGGTGACCACGCTAGTGCCTTTCCTATAAAGCATATGTTTCTGAGCTTGGATCACTTGGGACATAATGAGGGATACCACTCAATTATAATATTACTTTTATTTTTTTGTCCAGTCTAATAACTTTCTCATACATGCTTGTTGAGTAGCAATCAGAATACGTGATTTCTTGCATAGCTTCCCTATTTTGTTAAAACTAAAATCATGACCACTCCCTTCCATCTCAGCTTCCATCTCGCACAAGGGAGTATAAACACCTAATTTTAAACATGACTCATTTTGATGATTGTACAAGTGTGCTAGATTATTATTTTGAAGAGAAAATTGCTGTGACATCCCTAAACCAAGCTTAAATAGGGAGTAGCCTGGATGGTTGGTTTAAATCTTTTAAGTATGCAACAATCTATACTTGTCCATCATACCCAGCCTAGTTGTAAGGGGAGGACAGGTGAGGTGAGGGATCATTACTGAAAAAGGAAGAAATCTGTTATTTACTGCTAATTAAAACAAAGCACATCAAAGAAATTGCTTTAAGTGGGTTTGAAGCAGAAATCTCTTATGATAAGAGAAGGATGTAAACTACTTTCAGGCTTCAGCAGATATTAATAGCTAGCTTCTGCTTGATACACTTTTAAAATGCCTCTTTGTAATATGAGGGTACTATAAAAACTGGCTCTGGAGCCATGTGGTGAAAAGTGTGTTGGTTGTCTGATTCAAAGGTTGAAGTATACCTCTGCTCTTGAAAACTTGGTTTTAGTTATATCAGCTTATAAGTGCAAAATCAGTAGATAATTTTCATTCTACAGCTTTATATATTTATACTAAATGTCACACATTTGTGATTAAGAAACATAGGGGATTAGTGAAAATGGTACTATTGAGATGATACTATTGAGCATGTATTTTTCTTTCTTAACGCAGAAATTCATTTTAATAAGGTATACCAAGAGTTTTTACATATAGAAACTACGGTAGGAATTGTGGCTAGGCACAACTAGCATTTATCTTGGCTTTGTTCAGCAGTACATAACGTAAAGCAAGGTAGGAGAAGTGGATACTTCACAGTGAAAGGGGGAAAATCATCCTTTTATTTACTTTGAAGTGCCAAAACTTAACTGCAAGATTTCTTTTCAGCAAGATGAGGAGCATGGAAATAAATCTGTCCCTAGGGATCAGCAAGATGAGGAGCATGGAAATAAATCTGTCCCTAGGGATCAGCAGATGAGTTTATCTGTGATTTCCTGGCTAGTTGATTTGATTCTTCAGTACTGCCCCCTAGAAGCTAATTCATTCGAACTCGGTAGATCAGACAGACATGAGTGAAGGCTTGAATTCATTTTCCAGTGTGTCCAAAGAAATCTGTTTTCTGGACTATGCTTTCTTTTTGACATTTTTGAATGTAGTATCATCCATGGTATTTGCCATGAACATGGTGCTTTCAGTCTTTCATTTCTGAAATGTTTGTCATGTTAATACTCATGCAGAGAGACCTGAAAGCATAACTTCCCCGGGATGTGAATGTCACAGAACAAACTGAACAGAATCAGTATACTGAGAATATTGTTAGTTTCTCAAGTACCCAATAGCTCTTTCCTTCTCCAAACCCTGGACTTTTGTCTGTGACTGGAGAAAGGGGACCTTGTTTTTGTTACATGCAGGTAAAGTAATCTCTTGGAGTGTTACCTAACTTCTTTTAACTGGAAGATGGGGATTTTGCCATGGATATAATGAGACACTTTGTATCTAATGTGCAATTTCTTTGTTGTTGTTTTGTTTAGTGGGAGACTTTGATAAGATCTGGCGTGAGCACTGTGAGGATGAGGAAACACTGTGTGAATATGCTGTGGCAATGAAAAACCTTGCAGATAATCACTGGGCAAAAACTTGTGAAGGGGAAGGCCGAATTGAATGGTGTTGCAGGTAAATCTTAATGTACTTGAAAGATGCAATTGCACACTTCTACTGTATTTATAATACAGTTGTTGAGCAGTTTTTGCTTTTTTTGCTAACTTTTAAGATTTGTTCTATAAGATGTTAATAATACATTGCTTCCCAAAACAAATACCTTCTTACTGTTCTGATCTGCTAAGGAAATCGCTTGTGAAGTGTTTTGTTATGAGGTGACCCTTTTTTTTATAGTATCTTCAACAACCAAATTTTTCCTCTCCTCAAATACTGAAGCTGTAGCAAGTAAAACTATGAAGTAATTTTCCATACATTTGAACCTAAACTGAACAAATGCAGTAAGGGTAGCTCAAGTTCAGTTTTCAAGTCTTCGGTTTGATTTGTGCATAAATAGTGTTTGAACTCTACATGTGAATCTCTGGTGCTTAATTTTCAAGTTTTAATCTCCTGCAACAGACTTTAACCTCTGTGAAACTTACTTTAAATCAATTTTAAAATTCCTGTAAGTCATAAGCATCTAATTTGTGTTGGGTTATGATAATTGTAAAGACATTAAGAGGGTTTGGTTAAACTATTTTAATCCTTGAGGAAAACAAACTCCTGAAAGTGGAGAAGTGTTGGTCACTCAGGATTCCTGCATACCTCTGGCATCCAAGGTATACCATGGAATCATCACAACTAAATAAAACAAATTATTGTTGATCTCTAACTGGGAAGAGAATTTATCAACAGTCCTGCCTCTGAGAATGACTTTAGACAAACAAAAAGTAGTCTCATATGCCAGTCTGTAGGGCCTGCAGGTGAGTGTTGCAGTGCTGAGCAAGAGGCAGCAAACAGCGGATGTGGTATTGTTAAATTAATTACATTGGTCTTTTTAAGTCCCTAAAACGTAAAAAAAAAAAAAAACAAACCCAGAAGGAGAGAATGGCTCTGAAACGGTTGATCTAGAGTACATCTTGGTGGCAGCTTGAGCTGTTGTGTGGTTTCTGGAAATGGAGCAAGTAATAACAAGCTCATTTCCTTTTTCCATACCATCAGCTTGTAAATATCTGAAAACCATTCCTTTATGTATCAATCATTTATCCTTTAGATTAACCAAAAAACCCAAAAAGACAACCCACCATCACCAATAAAACCCCATAGTTCAGTGTTTCTTTATATAGACCCTTTTCTGGACATGTGTTTTGTATCCTTATCCAAGTTATAAGAGAGGTGAATCATCTTGTAAAGAACTACACCCCCAAAAATAAACATAGCTTTCCAACGGCCTTGTCAGGGATAAATAAAGAATTCTGATTGAGGTAAACTCTTGTTTATGTTGTTGACCTTGTTTAAGTTTTTTGTGTTTTGGGGGATTTATTGTGTTTTTGTGTTTGTATTTTTAATTGGTGTGACATTGATTTATGCTCATTTGTGATTCCCCAGCAACTCTTTCTTTTTACAGCCTTCCTCAGTTATTGGTTGTTTTCTTGCACTTGTGCTATTTGTTACTTCTGTGGAAATGCCGATATTTGTGTTCTCTTTACTGAATTACACTCTTGAATCATACTGAATTCTAATACTGAGATTTCTTGCAGCAGCACAATCTCCATCCCAGCTTGGCATTGTTCTCAGACTGGTTAAGAGAGGTACTGACTGTTCCAGTGTTCAGGTTATCCGTGAAAAAAACTGATTGTACTGGATCCAGGGCAGATTCCTATGAAACATTGCTCAGTATTTTCTTGCAGTCTGATTGTCAACTAATATGTGAAACTTTTTTCAGTAGAAGTGTGTGCACTTAACTCTCATTTCAGCCAGACAATATCCCCTTAGCTTGTAGCAAGCTTGTCTGGTACCTGGTAGGACAGGATCATGTTCCTTGTGTACAGGGTGGGAACAGTTGATGGCCTGTATATTGAAGGGTTTTGGCTCTGTCTCACTTCATTTCTGTTCGTAGTTCCTACAAGATTTACAAAGTAAACATTTAAATAAGTGTTTGGGTCTTGCAGAATGAAGTCACATTAAAAAGAGAATCAACCCGGGAAGAGACACTAGAATGCTCTCAGCATGAAGCTTTGGTGGAAGCATTTTCAGTTTGCAAAGTTAAGGGGTCAGGTAGTTCTACATCAGTAGAAAGAAGGGTACTTTTCACTTGTGTGTCTCAGTTTAAACTGAGGCCTGGGTGGTTGGGGACCAGAGCATACCAGATTGACTTGATTCTGCAATTTTTTGTTCTTTCTCAAAGGGCCACGAGATATGCCAGACAAATGGCAGGTCCCATTGTTGTTACTTCTCCTTGTGTCTGGGTGCATAATTGCACGCGAGAGAACTTTACTTGCATGAGACTTCACTGAAAGCTTTTGTTCAGTGTTTTAGTTATGTCACCATGACTGCAGGAAGGTAGCTGATGCTCTAGATGAAGTATAAGTTGAGAGTGGAATGCTAAAAATACTTTGGAACCACAGGTATGTCCCTGCTGAAGAAAGGATAGTAGAGCTTTTTTGTTCTAATGTGAAGGAAGATATTTTCAGAGACATGAAACTCACAAGTGTTTTCACTAGCTGGAAGAAACCACTTTCTTTCATTTTGTTTGTATTGTCTTATAAACTAGCACTTGATAGAGTAAATTGGAGAATGCAGAATAGCCACTAGAGAAGCTGTGAGTACTTCTCAGGATCAGGAATAACAAATTTCTTGCAGGGTTCTCCTTTCTGAAGTCTTTCTCGCTATTTAGTTGAAAACACTGTGAAAAGCTTTTTATGCCATCTGAAGAATTATTGTTAGAAAAAGCGTATCATTTTACCTTGTTAGTTTTGACTTAAGCAAATATCGAGGCTTTAGAAACTGTGAAAGATAGCAGTACATGAAAGCTTGTGCTAATGATCATATGCTGTGTTCTGTAGGGCCAATTTTATTTTTTAAGGGCAACATTATACAACAGTTACTTAGGGAGAGGGAGGGGGGAAGAGAGATTAAAACTTTCTCTCCTTCCAGGTGCAGGTTAATGATCCCCTGACTGGTGGTGTGAAAAACCTGGGCAACGCTCAACTGTCCTTCCCTTGCTTTCTTTTTCTGTCTTTGAAAAACCAAATATAGAGTAGCAAATGGTATTTGGAAATTAACAATTCTGTTTCTGTTTAATTTATATTACAACACAAAACTTAAACCAAAATAGGGTAAAATGATGTTTACCCTGAATAATTGTCCTAACTCTTAATTTTTGCTGGCATAGGTGGGGCGGTGACCTTTTGTGTGGACAATGAATGTCAGCCTGTTTTGGTTCTAGTTAGAACAAAATAAGCTAGACCAGCAGGTTTGCTTCTTTCTGTTGCCTTTGCATCAGTGTCAAGACTTGTGTTGACTTGGCTTTTTTTTTTTTTTTAAATAACAAAACTCCCAAATCTGCACTTCTGACTGTCGTGACAAAATGCTATTTAGACCAGCCTTTTAAGTCTTTTGTTTCATAAGCAAACAGAAGAAATACGGTTGTGATGAAATTAATGTTGAGTGAGTTCAGAACAGTTTGGAAAAGCTTGTAGAGAATAGATGTTAGAAGCTTATCTTAAAAATGTGATTTACTGGGAAGGGCTCTGTCAGTGTCTGTCCTGCATCCATTACTAGTGAGTATTTTCATTAGCAATCTGCTAGAATGAAGTCTGTTTATTAAATTTGCAGATGAGACCAAATGGAAAAGAATTCACACTCTGAGAGCAGGATTGAAATTAACAGTGTTATCAACTATACTAAATATTACCAACTGTACAAATACAGGCTAGGGAGCAATTGGTTGTGTCTGTCTTTTAGGAAAAGCATTTGGATTGTGTAGCAGGCTACAAGCTGAATACGAAACAGTTATGAGATTCTTTTGCAGTAAAGGCAAATATTATACTGGAGGGTGTTAATGAGATTGTTCTCAAGACACATAAAGTACTCTTTGACTTTATTTAGCATTGCTCTTAGCCAGAATATCGCCTTGGCCACTGCATTTTAAAGTAACAAGCAAGATTGCAACTCCAAGAAAGATAAAGCAATGATCAGAAGTCTTACTTTTTATTTTTTTCCCACAAAAGCCTGTGGGTTTTTTTTTTTTTCTAGAAACTGGAGCTTTCTTGGCAAAAGGAGAGAAGGCTGAGTAATCTCTTACAGGATCGAATAACAGGTCACTGCTAGAACTGGAAACTGATCCTGTTTGGGTTTGGAAGATTGAATGAATAAATGAATATTTGAAGTCACCTTAACACTGTTTTGCAGGTTTCTTGATGAATGCAGTTAGTCAAGTGATTCACTTTCGGGGAATAGAATTAAGAGGGGAGGTAGTGTAAACAGGAGGAGGGAAACCGTTTAAAATGGAGAAAAAGACTTCATGTTTGTTTGACTGTCTTCATTTTTGCTCTTAAACACTACTTTATTCTGACAAAGCCATATCTGTTTCTTTAACACTAGAACTAATTAGAGCAGTGATCATATAATAACTGCTGGCTCTTTTGAGTTCTTGAAATCCTCCGGTAATGGAGGATGTTGACTCCAGATGCGGGCTTGGGGTGGACATAACAGAAAAGAAACATCGGATTACAGATCTAATTGTGTTTGTCAAAGGGAAAAGTCTCAAAACTGAGACTAAGTATGAAAAATAAAATGGAAAAAATATATTGTATACAGAATACAATTATGATGATAAAAAATGACAATACTTTCAGAAACCTAGTGCTTTCACCTATGCTGAATACAGGATTTCCTTAACCTGAAGCTGGGTGCACATGACAATCACAAAATACTTTCCAGTCCAGAGGAAAACTATACGTACAAGGGTATTTGATAATTCTCCCTTCCTTGATTTTCTTTGGAAGCTGGGGAGGGTTGGGGCAGGGGGGAGGGAAATAGGGCACTAAACTTGTAGAAGAGTTTACACCACTTTCTTCAGACCAGCAGCCCTCCCTGTTGACATTAATAAACTTACTCCTTTGAGCGTGGGAGGATGGGAGAAACTTTCTGTAGACAGAAACCATGAGAAGTCCAGACTTCCCTTCAGCTTTGAAGGAGAGTATGTTATTCTCTGTACCCTCACTGAATGTCATCATCAGTATTAGCTTTTGGTTAGTAAATACTGTAAGGAACAGAAGTCAAGCTCACCTTTTCCTCATTATAAAGCAGAAGGAAAGAGATAGACTGTGTCAGTTCTTAGCATGCAAACTGGCTGCTTGAAACCCTCGAGCATTGATAACAGCTATCAGAAATTGCTTTTTGCCGTGATAAAAGCTGGCCACATCAGCTTTAATTTAGTTCTTATCAAGTAATAATGAACAACCAAACTACTGATTCTTTCATGGCTTCTGAATTTCATATGGCAATTCCCCTCTCACTGTTACTTTTTGTCATTATATGGTCTGTTGAAACCCCTGGTTTTGGTGACTGTTCCAAACCAAATCTTCTGTTTCATTGCTGGAGAGTGTTAACAAATTAAAATGTATTCACATTGGCTTTTACTGAAACTTCTATACATGTGCAGCCCAAATGGTGGAGCAGGGGGGTCAGCTTGAACAGGTTGTTTACCATTTGAGGTTTGGAGTATGGAAAACAAGTTTCACAAACAACCTAGGTAATTTTATTATAGTCTTAAAGACAAGACACAAAGTGGACACTTCAGCTGTCTCTCTGCCAGCAGACTTCAATGGTTTAGACCTGAAATGTTTATTTTGTGGTTTTTGTAAACTGTAGTGTTAGCTCAGGCAGCGTTTACATTGCACAATTCTTCACAAACAAGTATGTTGATTGTAGAATGAATGTTGTGTCATCAAAGATTGAGCACTTAAGTGTCAGTTAAAAATGGAGACTGTAGTTCTCAGTATTATAAAATAGCCCCCTTAATTTTATTTTTCTTCATAGATGATTAACAGATGCTCTGTTCATTGCTTGAGACAGTTGTTAAATGTAGCATAACTGCATACTCAAAACCACAGTGTGATCATTGATGGCTTTTAATGGTTGTGAAGTTAAATATGTGGCTACATCAACAAGTTCCCATGGGGTAAACTGTGGAGTGTATTACATCTGGTTAGATACTGTGCAATGACTGCCCACTTGCTCGCTTGTTACGTCATGTAGGTGTAAGGTCTGCTTCCACGAGGGGAGTTCATAGACAGCTCCTCTGAGGCCTCGGGAGCCAAATGGGCAACATGTAGTAATCCTGCCAGAATCATTCTTACTTCAGAAAGATGTGAAATGGAGATAACCCTCAGTAGTTATGAAGTGGTGTTGCCTGGGTTTTTTGTTTGAATGGGTGGATTTGGTATTTTTTTGTTTCCTTGTGGTACTGCACAGGTATGCAGACTGGGATCTGAATGTGAAGAATTTTATCCGGTCTTGGGCCTCCCTGTAGCTCTGGCCCCTCTCTCCGCCAGCGAAAACACAGGAGTAGAAGATGCTCCTCTTCATGGTTGGCTTTGACAGTGTCTAATGTGCAGAAAAGGAAGGTCAGTAAAAAGTACAGAATTACGAGAACTCGGTGGACATAATAGACAAGGGTAGAAGGATGGAGAAAATACTGATTTACACCATTAACAACAAGGAAGAAATGTCTCCTCAGTGACAACAGGAACTTGTACTGTACAAGTAGGTGGTTCTCCTGTGCAACAGCTCATTA
This sequence comes from Lathamus discolor, assembly GCF_037157495.1. Lineage (NCBI taxonomy): Eukaryota > Metazoa > Chordata > Aves > Psittaciformes > Psittacidae > Lathamus > Lathamus discolor. Next base: position 15,404,987 of record NC_088884.1, on the reverse strand, counting down.
AGTGTTAAGCTGGGCAACATACCAGCTTCTAGTGAGTTAAAAGGATGATAATATCAAGTGTTAAGGAGAAGAAACAATACATTCTCCAGAGGTTGTGAACTTTTTAATGTGTTCTGACCTACACAGCAGGTTCAGTGCCAGTACAACACTATTTAAACTGCCATTGATTCTGAATGTTTTAAGAGATGTAATGAGAAAAAAGGCTTAGAATAAAAATACTTTGCTAGCATCTTGCAGTCTATGAAGGTGGCTGATAAGGGGTGAGGAAAAAGATTTTTTTCCCTAAGTTTCATTTCTTTGACTAAATGATACACAGAACTAGAGAGTTCTAAATTTATCATCAGCTTATAAACAAATAATAGAACATAGTGTAAAGTACACTTCTATTAGCATGCCAGCAATAATTCAAAGGTTTTTCAAAGGTTCTCTTTTGTTTACTGATGTTCTTAATCTCTTTCCCGCTAAGTGACTGGCTCGTTTTATTTGACTGTTAATTTTAGACTTGCCTTTCTATAGGTGCAGTCTCTAATGGATGGAGTTGGTATGGTTTCACAGTCTAGGTACCTGGGATTGTTGCAGTCTGGACTTCTATTCGTGCTTCTGCATGTGATCCTGCTCTGTACTGCTAAGATGTGGATTTTATTTCTTTATTACACCTAGCTTCTCTTTGGTTTGAAAACAGCTTTGGTTACTGAGGAATTGCAACTATAAACTTGATTATAAATAAAATGTTTACTGAGTTTATTTCTCATATAGCTGTGTTCTCTGCTTAAGGTTACTGTCTGCATTTTCGGCTTTTTATATAGTGCAAGAATGCCTAGGGCCAGCTTGAGCAAGTAAAACTTGCTTGTGCTTTGTGTTTTAGACACAAGTCGGTTTTGAACTTCAGGTGCTATAAGCATGTCAGCACAGGAGTGTATGCAGAATAAGAATTCCCCCCCTGCTATGGCAAGAATTAGTAACCTGGACATAATGTGCTACTGTAATTATACATTTACTAACTCAAGGTGGTCATTTCCTCCCATCTTGGTGTAAAGTGACTTGTATCTGAACCTCTTTGATTGTGTATGTTTACCTTTAAGAAACTCCAATGATTTTTTTTTAATTTATTTTTGTATCTTTTTTCCCCCTTCACATCTTAAATGGTGGAGAGACTGAATATATTCGGGGCTTATAATATCACCAACCCTTAGATAAGGCCTGTTTATTCTAAGTCCTTGTCTCTATTTGTGATTCAAATGCATCATTATACCAACATGTCCTTTCCTGAATCTCTGATGTGAAATACTATGTTATCTTGATCCTGCTTTATATAAGGTGTTATTAAACTACACTTGAATTTATGTTTTCTGGAATGTTTCCTTCAAAACTCTGCAGCTTTATTAGAGGAAAATTGAATAAATTTCAAGAAAGCATCCTAAAAACGGGTTGTTAAAGAACATCATTCAAACAAGTATTATTTCTGTTAAACTTGCTGTGCAAATACTTAGCTGGCACATCTAATTAAAAATACTGCTTTATGCAGGATGAGTCAGGCTTTTTAATTTCACAGCAACAAATTGTTTCCAATTCTGTTTCTGTTTTGTGGACAAAACTCAGTTATTCTCAAACATAATGCTTGCTTCTCATACACTAATGCTGACTACTTGTTGAAGTATGCAGGTGCGGTTTAACTTTTTCTGTAACATTCATTCCTTTAAACTAGTTAACATTTCTGTTCAAGTCTAACCAGATTATTTTGTTTGGGTTCCTATTAGCAAAATAATTGAGTGTGAAGGGGGGGAGGGTGGGAATTGAAAACTAAAGTAAGTCTTCCCCAAAAATACATCTGTGGATACGTTACTTAAACAAAAAACACCCCAGGCAAACTTAATAAAAGTTAAAAACTGGTGTGTGTAAATTAGCCCATAAGCCTGGATTATGTTTCTTCCCTCCCCCCCCGCCCCCCCCCCCCCCCCCCCCCCCGCCATTTCATGCCTTGCAAGACATGGATGTTTCAAAGCCCTGTGTTAGAGGAGCTAATTAATAACTCTGCACCTTAGTGGAGAACTGTGGTGCTCAGGTGACAGCTGAAGTTTACCTCCTTCTGGTGATGTTCTGACAAGACTTACTGTCTTACTCTAAAAATCTATCCAGATAAAACTATTTTGAATCAACTGTAACTTATGGCCTAATTTTTGGAAATAAAACACCACTCGACTTCAAGTGTGTCTTTGGGTGTATCGCATCTGTCCTAAAGCTGATTTAGCAAAGTTGCAGTAAAACCCAGATTTGTTTAGAAGCTGGCAGCGCTTGTATATCTTAATCCTCTGTGTTGTGTCTTATCTATAGTAATGACCAAAAATAGCATCCTGTTTTTCTGGGGAACTGTTCTTTTTGTCTTTTCAGTGTATGCAGAGAATATTTTCAGAATGGTGGGAAAAGAAAAGCACTTGAGAAAGATGAAAAACGAGCACTTCTTGCTTCTAAGACCACTCCAGCTTTAAGTGTCCCCCAGGCTCCCAAGATCGAAGATCCCTTGCCAAACTCTGGCTTGACAAATCATGAAGCTGTAACAGAAGAGTAAGTTTTACTTGTTTACAGACTGGTTTTCTCTTTCTTTGTGTGATAGTACTTACCTGGACATTTTTTCCCTGTAACATAATAGAGCAGTCTGATGTATTTTTAATAGTTAAGAAAGGGCATTTTCATGTGAATATATAAATTTTACGAAAAATATTTATGTTGTAGTAGATTTTGGTAGATGCCATAAAAAAAAAATTGCTTGAGAATGACTACTTAGTCATCTTCATTTAAGTGTTAGAGCAATTTCACTTTTGCATGTTATTGGTGTGCAATGCAATTTATGTAAAACCTTGAGGTGAAATAAGGGAGATGTTAATTAAGTTAGAATCTAATGGCTGTTCAGCACTGTTGAAAAGTCAATTGCTTATGTAAGTACTGAGTGCCAAATGTAAATATCAGAGTACTTAAAACTTTTCCTTCATAAATAATTGCAGAGAAACTCTTCCAATAATATACTTCAAAAGCAATTTTGCATTATAACACTTAATTTTAAATGTGCTAGCTTTCTGATGACTGGCTTTGTGGAAGTTGTAGTATCCTTGAGGTATTTTCCTAACAACAGTTTTAATTTTGACGTTCACTCAAGTAGGAATTTTATTTTTGGCATTCAGGAGTAGCTTTATTATTTCAGTTACAGTCTCACCCTCTGTTTTTCCTACATGGGTCATGTTTGTGGCTATTCAGGTGTGGTGGAAGAAACACTAATAGTTTGGAAATACAATGGAATAGTGAATGCATAAGCATATTCTCATTAAATGTTACACTTAGGACTTGTTTCATGTTCTTGCAACTGTCTGCAGTAGTGGTGTTTCTGTTCTGAGAAGATGTTTTTCTCATTATTGCAGCACAGCTGCTGTGATCAGCACTTTAAGTTAGATATAGTATTAGTTAGGAAAGAAATGAGCATGTTACTAATGTTATGAGCAGATGTGTCAGTCCTTATGAGCTAATATCTTTTGCAGTTTCTTGTGTTTGTAAAGTAATTTGCAAAAGGCATTAAGATTCCAAATGCCCATGTGGTTGAATAGCTGCATGAAAAATGAAAATATTTTCCCTGTTCTTGTCCTGTTATAACAAGACAAAATAGATGTTTCTGAAATGAAGATAGTGGCTTCTCATAAGCTGACTTCCTCCACAGACTCCTCTTTTTACTGCTCATTTTGCGAAGTCAGCCTCAAAATGAATACCTGTTTTTAATGAGAACTGCCAGGCACTTTCACACAAAGGTATAATAAGATACTAATACCTTATAGTCTCAGTAATGCTGGCATTTGTTAACACATAATTTTAGCATTACTATAAATAGCAGTTGGTTAAAACTTGTTTGTTTAAATCAATAGGTTTGATAATCATATGCTACTTAAAGTTGATTTGTCTTCCACTGGGAGGCCTTGTCATGATAAAGCATTAGCCCTCTCTTTGCATGTGCTCTGTTGTCATACTTTATAATGGCTGTTGGGGAGCTAACTTCACAAGTGTCTTCTTGCTCCCTGTAGCCTGTAGGCTTACCTTTTGTTCTGACTAATATGTACAGAAAGTATTTTTATTAAATAATTTTAAAAGTACTTGTTAATATAGTGAGTGGTTGGGGGGGGATATCTTTGTTCTAAAACTGTAAAAATATATACATCCATAAAAACATACCTGGCAAAGGCAAGTTTCATATTATCAGAGTAAGCAACAGATGATAGTAACGTTTTTAGTAGATGTACAGGCCTTAAAGCAACAAGGCATAGCTGTTCTGTGAAGCTGCCCAGTGTGAAAATTCAATTTCTTCCTCTATGCCTTAGAAGAAATTGGAGTTTATAATAATGAAAATGGACTGTATATTACACAAAGCATACTTTCCTCCTAAATACTTTTCTACCATGTCTGATCAATTACTGGAGTCTGAATCTCACTGAGGTCTTTGTACAAGGGGTATGGGGAACTTCTTCCCATATATGCACGTGTTCATATTCTGTCACGTCATTCTGGTCATATAACACTGTTGTCTGTAGGTATGGCTAAGCCTGTGACTTTGGTTTACTCTAGGTAAGCGTAAAAACAGTAATTTTGTTCTTCATATATGTAATCCTCTCTCAAGTTGTATTTAAACCAAGTTCCTTCTGTAGGACCTCTTTCTGAATCTGCCTTTACTGGAAAACTTGTGGAGAGACTATACTTTGCTTGTTAAGGAGCAAAGCAGGCTTAAGAGTAAAAAGTTCCACGGGTAATAGAAAAGATGCTGAGAGATGTGGAGAGGAGCTCAGCCAGCTCTTAAAGGTGAGAGAAGGAAACATCATAAGAGCCAGAAATGCTAAGTTTACTGCAGCTCAGTCACTCGGCTATTCTGATGAACCCATTTCCAGCTGCTCATGTTGCTCACCTCTTTGCCACATTAAAACTGGTGAATTGCACAGCAATAACTAATGCAAACAGTTATTTTTTACTTTCATCTATATGAAAAATAATGTATTTTCTGCAGTACGTCCTTCCACCTCATAATGAGTACTTATGTCTCTGACATTACAACTGCACCTGTTGTGAAGCTGGATATCAAAGTGTTTGAGTCTTGCAAGATGAAATGGGTTGTTATCTGCTCTTTAACAGTTCCTCCCTTCAATAAACCAGTTCCCTCCGTTCTCTTTTTGAGTATTTCCTTTTGCCGTCAAATTAAGCAGTCTTGCTTTTTATCCTTAATGGTAGAAATCACAGATTTTTTTTTTTTTTTTTGTATGGATTCTTCTCAGGTCCTAGTTTGACTGTCCCTTAAGGTACAACCTGTTATTCCTTCTTTGTAAGTATCCCAGCAAGGTAGAGCTTCTCTCTGGATCTGAGGCATAGCAGTGTTGCCACTCCAGAACAGATGTATAGCTTTATTCTGCTCTTCTGACAGCAGCATAAGGCTTCTGAAATTTCTTCCCCCTCATGTCCTTGATAAATAATAGAGTAATTCAAAACTGTGAACTAGGAGATCAGCACTTAAAGTGATTAATTTCAGAGATAGTGACTTTCCTCGTGGTCATATCACTGCTCTACTTCTATCTACTTCCAAGAGAAAATGTCATTTTACCTGTACAGCACCTAGTTGAATAATGGGTACATTTTTAAGGGGGCTAATAATAAAGAGCTGTAGTCCATTTGATAAAGTTCTTGAAATAAACAAGTGGGGGATATATTTAAAAAGCAGTCATTCCTTGGAAGTGTTCAAAACCCATGTAGGTGAGGCCCCAACATGGTTTAGTGGTGGACTTGGCAATCCTGGAGTAATGGTTGAACTTGATGATCCTAAAAGTCTTTTCCAATCTAGTTAATTCTATTATTCTGTTTCCCAGGTTATGTACACTTCTTTACCAGTTCCTGATTTTTAACTATTGGCATTTTGGTTTTTCTACCTGTACACTAATGCATTGAAGAATTATGGATCAAGATGTGCCTGGATATTATCTACAGTGACAAAGTACTTCCCTTGCTTTTAGTGTTTCCTTGGCTGAAAATCATTAAGAAACAGGGGGTTGAAGGGTGATTATTAGTGAATTCAGCAAGACTGTTTCTAACAAAGTCACGGGCTCACTGGGTGAGTGATTGTCACCTAAATTACAGCTTCAAAACTATTTCAAGCACCTAACTAGGCTTCTGTTCCTACTGGCTGGTAACTGGCAGTCTAAGAGTCTCTACTAAGCGATTCATCACACCTGTGCTCTGAGAGGCAGCAAAACCTTACTAGCAACAGGAAGTCAGGACACAAGTGAGAATCTGAATCTCTGCTACTTTTATGATTCCAAAGTATGTTTACATTGAATTTAGATTACAAGGCTCCTTGGATGTGACACACCTATCAAAGTGAATTTGTTCTCCATTAGTGTAGAAGAGAGTTTCTGGCTTCTGCTCAGCTTGGAACCCATAGTTACAGCTTTCCAGAAGTGTGTCCAGTGCTGTAGTAGTCTGAAGTATTGTCTCCTTTCACCCAGTCAAAAAATAACAGTGCACAAGAATGCAGGTTGTGTAAGAGAGGAAGACAGAATTACATCACAGTGATTTTTCACTTTACTGTAGGTGAGGAGGGATCTCATGGAGATAAGAGTTCTGGGTTATATTGCTTAATTTAATTTCTACAGGCATTTCATCAAATACTTTAAATGGAAAATGGTTTTAAATGGAAATCACTGGAGGCTGTCACTCTCATAGGAAGTCACGTTCCCTGTTCTTGTGTTTCATGTGTCTTCTATTGATTTGCCATTGGACTTTGCATAGAACACAAATGTACATACAGACATAACATTTTTGTATTTTAATGGGATAGAATCTACCATCAGTGTCTCTGCTTGGTGGACAAGGAAACGTGCTGGTCCAGGAAACCTCATACTAGCCTTATGTGGAAAAAGACACTGCTTGACTTCAGCCTGTGTTTGTGATTTATGCCCACTAGAATCTGAATGGTCCCTCTGCAGCATTTCAAATTCCTATTGTACAGATTACATTGTGATTGGCATACAGGCTGCGGGAAAAATTGTCACTGTCCTCTTCATTCTGAAATCCCACTCAGGACTGAGTGACTTCTAGGGCAGCCTGGTAATGTGTGCATTTTAACTTAGGGTTAATTGTTGCATTATTTGCCTTGGTGATGCTGGTATTTTGACAGAACTATCCCCTGGATATCTTCTGTTCTGTGTAGAAGTAAAATCCCTTAACTTGGCATTTATTCTGCTAAATGCAACGAGAAATCCTCTCGTTTTTTCAACATCCTCTCTGTGGTAGATCACTGGGAGTTAGGAGCCCAGATCTATTTATGCTGCTTAAAGATACTGCAGAAAATTGTATTCCTTACTGTTTTGTTGTTGCTATGAGTACATCCATGATTTTGTTGGACTCCATTAGCCCTGCAGGTCTGTTTCTGAAAGTTTTTGTAGTTATCTGTCTCTCGAGGGCTGAATCTTTCCCAGAAAGATGACAAGTGGTATTTTGGAGATGCCAGTTGGAACTGGCTACAGACACTTGAAACAAAAAAGCAGCATTTGCTTGCTGGATAGTTACCATTCTCCTCCCTGTAAGTTCCCTGTGAATGTGATGAGTTTGTGTGTGTTTGCCTCCATTAATGGATTTTGGGTATTCTAAGATCTTGGAAATAGTGATGGAACTTTTTAGATGCAGCTCTGTAAGTGATCCAGTAGAAAGAGCTCAAACTGTTGAGTGCTACTGGTGCTGTGTTTTTGCTTGTTTTTTTTTTTTTTATGTGGATGCTTTCATTATGTGGATGCATTCATCAAGTTGTGTTCTGAAGAATAGACAGATGCAAAGCCTGTACTAGTGGGCTTAGAACAGAATAGTTTAACTCTTAATGTTTTGTTGAAGTTGCAAAAAAAGATAAACAGCAGGGGCCTCCATGTTCAGAGTGTAAGGAAAATAACTAAACAATGTGTTTGAATGTAGGATGTATTCAACATCTGAGTCCTGGCTATTAGTGATAACCGAGTGCAACATTCTAATTCTTTTTAAGAGGGGCAGCATATCGGGTTAGACACATGAAATGCCAGGAAGAGGCAAAACTTTTAAATGGCAAGATAGCTGACTGGCAGGACTTCTGTACAGGTGCATTGATCTTACCTGACACTATGTTCCATACACTGGTAACTGCCTTATCATGAAGAAAATACTTAAGGTTGCAAACTTGACCACAAATGTTCCCCCCGGCATTGGTCAAGGAGACTGTCCTTTGGAAGATAATGCTTTCAGAGGCAAGGCAGCAGTCACTAACTGCAAAAGTTGCCAGGCAACTTTTTTTTTTTTTTTAACATTATACCTTTAACTTAAAAGAGCAGCGATGTCTTTATTTCAGATTGGGTTTCAGCTTCCCAAAAAAGGCAAGTCCAGCCTCTAGTGTATTTTAGTATAATGGGAGCTTCAACCAGGCAGTACAAGAATGTCCTCTCTGTGTTTCTTCAATCTTCTGTTTTCTTTCTGATCTCCCACTCCTCCAGGATTTTTTTTTACCCCAGAAAGTTTTGGAATCTGTTTGAGCAAATGATGGGCCAGTTACTCGGGGGGGGGGGGGGGGGGGGGGGTTAGTGGTGGTGGTTTTGTTTTTTCATTTTTCTATGACATCCTGGAAGAGTATATATGTGCATCTCTGCATTCTGGAACTAGTGTCCTCAGTAGTCTGTCAACAGCCTGCTGTCAGTCCAAGCAGTAAGTCATGATTTCTCAAGTCACTTTCTCCTTGTGTCCTGGGTTCACCCTGCCCTTGCCCCCCCCCCTTTTAAACATTCACTTTTTGTTGTTTGATAGCATAGGTAAGTATTCAGCATTACAGCCACTGGTCTTCTTATCTATAATTTTACCTTGAATAGTAGGGTCCTCACACAGTGACAGATAAGAATATAGATTTTTGGCTTACTAAAATGCTCATGAGAATTCTTATGGGACGAATTTTCATTTGTGAGTACTTCAGTAATACTCTGATTAGGACTCTCCTAAGCCAGACAGCTATTTTTGCCTCCTTCTAATTAAAAAGTTTTTGGATACTGCAAAAGACAACTGATTGCCTGGCATGCAGTAGGTTGGGGGACTTTTTTTATTTGGTTGGTTGGTTTTTTCCCCAAGTAGTTTTCAGGGATTACTTTCATTCATTTAGATGCTTAGTAGAATAACTTCCCTACAACTTGAGCAGTCAGGTTTTAAGTTTGTGGCTGTGTGTGGACTGATCTAACTCCTTTACAGCATCCATTGAAACCAGAATTGGAGTGAACCTCCAGCAGTCATCCATTTAAAAAATAAATTAGCTAACATGAAGCAAATTGAAGATTTTAAATATTTTTTTCAGGGAATAACTACATGCTTTAAGGTTTGTTTTGTTTACCTTGGAATACCATTATGTGTTCTCTTGTCTTTATTAAACAAATTGTGGCACTTGACTTCACCTGCCCTTTAAAATGGGCCTGACAAGTAGGTATGTCATAGTGTTACCAGTTTCTCTTTTAAACTCATGAAATTTTAAGTGACTTATGTGACTTCAACACCAATAAATACTGCAAAAAGGTAAGTAGAAAACACAAAGCAATAGGGAAAGTCTGTCTACTGGGCGCACAAGTTGCCATTTTAGTTTCTTACTGCAAGTACACAAGTTAATAGTATTACAGCTGCTCTGAACAGAACTCTTCCACTTCAAGACCATCTGCTTTACTGGTGGAGCTTGGCTTTTTAGGTATCTCAACAATTCAAGTAAGGCATTCACTTCTGTTAGTCATTACAGAGGTGTTCCGTGAGAAATTTTTTTGCATTAGTTATCTGAAATTGTAGTTCAGAATATAGCTTCAGAAATAACACTTGATAAAACTGAATTCTTGTTGCTTTTTAGATTGCTCCACTCCTTGGGGAAGATCAGGTTACTTGATGTTGGTAGCTGCTTTAATCCATTTCTGAAGTTTGAAGAATTTCTGACAGTTGGTATTGATATTGTTCCAGCTGTTGAGGTATGTAACGGTTGCTGAGTTTATATTAAGTTTGATTCTCAGATATTTCAGAATTCTTCAAAATGACTGTAAAACAAAGTATGTTTAATTCTTAAGTACACATCCTAAATATCTGTGCTTTTAATAGGAACTGTGGCCCTCCTACTACATCCTTTCCTATGAATAGGACATAAACTGTAGTTGTGGTGTGGTTCAAAAATCTGTTGGATTTTTCTTTTTCCCAAGAGTTATGCCTTTACAATGCAGTTGTGAATCTTAAAATTGGAACATTTTAGTAGCTGTCTTTTAATAGCATTTCACATATGTCTTTGCATGGTAAAATAAAAAATGGTGTAAATAAAAATTGAGTAGGCTTATGCTTAGGCATGAACCTCCCAAGAAGTTCCATTCGCTGACTGAAGGAAATGATCAATGACTGTACTTGATGAGTTTTTCTGGGGAGCTTTAGTAACCAGTAGTGCACTGTAACGGGGCTTTTCTGTTTGTTGCTAGAAATATTAGTGAACTAGTGTAATCCTAAGGACAAATTCATTGTCACTTTTAGGGTAAATTCAGTTTCTCTAGGCAGTAATTCTGCTGTAATCTTATGTTCTTTTTTCTGCTCTTGACCCAACTTACGTGAGTCATAATAGTGTTTATCAACCAAGCAAAATGACAAAGTGTTATGAAAATGGGAAGATAGAAATAAATTTCTGACAGAGAAAACCTTGACCATTCAAACCTTCACCACTTACAGTTTAAAATCAGGCTCTATTAAAAACAGTGGCCTATGTTGACCCTCTTCAGAGGTAGAGAGGTGAGAATTGTACAAACACAGTAACGCAGTTAACTAGAAAATAGCATTCTCTTATTTACTGCAGTGTGGTTTACATGCTAAATGCGTGGTATTTTGTTGTGGCTACCAGGTGTAGTCCACTAACACCTGATTTATCTTTTTGTGTATGTGCTTAGAGTTAATGAAAGATCTTATTGGAAAAAAAAGTAATCTGAGTCTGATAGATGGCCTTTTAAAGCAATTCAGTGTTTGTTTCATCTAAAAGACAAAGCAACTTTGAGTGGTCTCCATCTTGCCTAATTTGAAGAATAGGCACCAGCTGCCCAAACACAATTTCACAAATACTTAAGAGATGGTAGGACACTTGAATCTGGGTTTTGGGCAAGACGCAGGACGTGAAGGAGACAGATGCCACTGAAGTGGCAGCCTGTGGCACCTAAAATGGTAATATGTGGCAAGTAAATTTCCAGCTAAGATATACAGGGTGTCTACATCTGGGGTTCTAAGTTCCAGTTGCAGTTAGTGAAGATCTATTAAAAATAGTCAGGGTGAAACCAAACCATCTGCTGTTTCATGGTGAGATGAATTGTGTTCTGACCTCATGGGCTGTATTGCCTAGCTAACCAGTGACTATAATGGGAGCCTAGGCACCTGAAGTCACATGAGCCAAATCTAAGCATTAATTTTGGGGTATGCATAGTTAATATTTTGCTATGTAGGCTATTGTGCTGTTTTCGTAAGAAAATTACTTTTGTTTTCATGAAAATCAATTTAAATGTAGAGTGACCAAAACCATTATTGGAAGAGTCCCAGAAAGGTCACTTCTGTGGAGGAATATGAGTAATCCAGGCCAGACAAAAGGAGAGGAAACTGAAACCAGGGTAAACAGAACAGGTTTCTTCTTGACTTAGTGTTTTTGTTGGCTATTCCTTCTAACATTCTGCTCATAACACAGATATTCCAGACTTCAGTTAGCAGTGGTTATTTTCATAGAGGAGTTTAATTTGTCTACATTAAAAATAAACAAAACAAAACAAAACCAAACCCCACAGCAAAAAACAATAATACAAAAAGAAAAATTGGAATGAAGAGAGAATCTCCACTTTGGGAAAACATAAAAAAAATTTCACGCTCTTGCAAAGCATGCAGTACTGGAATTAAAAATTATAATACACAAATAGGATTGTGTTCTTAAATGTCAGTGGACGCACTGACATGTGGCTGCTGTTTTGGTGTCCAGGAGGCCTTTTAACATCAGTTCAAGATTTGTATATGTAGAGTTAAGTAGCAGTCTCCACTTTAACTGCATTTTTGTTCTAAAACTGTCTGCAGAGTCGAGGTTCTGCTTGAAGCACGCTTCAGTCCTGAATTTGTCTTTAACATGATTTCTAGACAACTGTTTTATTTTATCACTACTCACAAATACTTGCAGTCTAAATTGGTTTTTTTAACTGTATATGTATAACCTCAAACTTTTAAAGTCTTGCTTCTAAGTGAAGTTAGCATGGTACTCTGAACAATTACTCTTCAAAGCACTTCCTTCATCTAAAACTTAATAGAGGATATCATGAAATGACTACTGATAATTTCCTGTTCTAAGTATTATAAGCAAGCAGTATATAGCCCTGCAGGTATAATGGTTGCAATTAAAATTTCTTTCTTATAGCCACATAATTCAAGTCTTTCTTGATTTTTGCACATTGGAGGCCAAGATTAAAGCTGCTGGAAAATAAATCATAAATTCTTACATTTTTTTAAACACTGACTTTTTCTAATTTACTGCATATTCTCAGAGAATGGGATTTCATATAAGCAGGAATAACATTCTCTTCTACTTGGAAACAGTTGTGCTTATCAGTTGCTTTAGAAATGTCTTTACAGTGGTGTTCTAGAGAGATTTTTGAATATTTTTTCATAAAATATGCTATAAATATTTTTGAAAATGCAGATTTAAGTCCACCTTTCAGATGTGCTCAACAGAATGTTTTGTCTGCTTTCATGTTAACTTACCTGTTAAGTGTCTGTCATTCACTGCACATTCTGTAGGCATTAATAACAATTTTTGTTGCTATTGTGTCAAAACTTTACTTCTTAATACAATTTTTATGAACGAAGTTAGTACCAGGCTTTGATGAATATAAAGTGTCAAAACTTAAATGTGGTGAATAGCATACTATTATCTTGATTTTTTTTTTTTTTTTTTTTTGAATGCTCTGTGATTAAAGATGTTAAGAACTCACTCTTCTGTATGTTGTACTGCGGTGTCATTTCCCATCTCTGATAACTTGAGCACGAGTGATCAACAGATGAATTTATAGCCCTTGACTTACTTTGATAATTGCCCAAATGTGTACTGCTACACTTTGCTTTTATAGTAGGGTTAAAACAGGAATCTGTATTACTGCTGCCAAGCAGTTTGTGCACTCTAACTTTGTAATGTATAATGTCTTGCCATAGCTTCTTTCTTTCTGTACCAGTAAAGAATAATACTTTTTTCCCAAGTGACCAAACTTGGGAAAACTAAGCTTCTTAGATTCTTTTCAGAGAATTGGTGGAAATACGGAGGTATCAGATTTAGTTTCTAAATACTAATTTCAGGTTCATAAAAACCTGTAAAAGTTTTCTAGCATCTGGAGAAACAAAAGTAGTATAGGCTTATCTGACTTCTTAAAGCATTTGTTAGATAGTTGTTTTGATACTTTGTTCTACTTGAGCTAAATTTCTATTATTTTAAGTAAGTGCTCTCAATCAACAAATCTCTAGAAAATCAGTGCACATGTAAAATTTTGCTTTGAAACTGTGAAAGCTATCATTGTATGTTAAATTGATATTTTAGGTTGTTGCATTTTAACAGCAGAAGGAGTGATCAACAGTCTTAATGTTTTCTCAAGAGAATGCGGAGGTTCTCATTGATTTTTTTTTTTTTTTTCTGAAAATCTCTATTGTATTTGCTCTTTAAATTAACCTTTATATTTGTTCGTTTTCTTATTCCATCAGAGTGTATACAAATGTGACTTCTTAAATCTTCAAATTCAGCAACCACTCCAACTGGCACAAGATGCTATAGATGCCTTTCTTAAGCAACTGAAAAACCCTATTGATTCTCTCCCTGGAGAACTATTCCATGTCGTTGTTTTCTCACTCCTCCTTTCTTACTTTCCATCGCCCTATCAACGATGGATATGCTGCAAGAAGGCACATGAACTTCTCGTATTAAATGGCTTACTGCTTGTAATAACTCCTGATTCATCTCATCAGAATCGCCGGGCTATGATGATGAAAAGCTGGAAAATTGCCATAGAGTCCTTGGGTTTTAAACGCTTCAAGTATTCCAAGTTTTCTCACATGCACCTGATGGCATTTAGGAAGACTTCCCTGCAAACAACAAGTGACTTAGTTAGCAGGAACTACCCAGGAATGTTGTATATCCCACAGGATTTCAACAGTATAGAGGAGGAGGAGTATTCCAACACTTCCTGCTATGTTCGATCAGATACAGAAGATGAACAACTAGCTTACGGTTTTATGGAGCTACCTGATGCTCCTTATGACTCAGACTCTGGAGAAAGCCAGTCTAGTTCAATTCCTTTCTATGAGCTAGAAGATCCTATATTGCTTCTAAGTTAATGTAGTTGTTGAAAGGCCCGTTCAGTCAAACTCTTGCTTAACTGATTTTGCTATACTAACATGGGCTCAACACACAAAAATGGTTTGCATAAAGAAAATGCAAAGGTTTACAGAGTTTGCTATTTTTTTCTACTTTTGAATTTTAAAATTTATTCTTGTATGAAAGTGAAAAAAATACAAGTTTTATGCACATGACTCATGTCATAGCATAAATTGCTGTTACTTTCTTTAGATTTGTATCACTAATTCTTTTCCAGAAAGGTACCATTCTTTTCTTTAGTGCTGTGAAGTGTGAATTCTATTTAATTTGTTAAACGTTGTTTCAATATTTTAACCCAATGTGGTTGAGCTTAAGGCGCTGGAGTTGGTGGGCTTCTGAGAAGTATATGTAGGAAGAAATAATTAGCACTTTAACTAAATGTGCAGATAGGTTAAGACACTTGGTTACACGTATCCCTTCATAATTATGGAGCAAAACTTTTTCCCAAAATTTGTTTCACTCTGGGTAAGCCAGAGATGGAGAAACTATAATGCTTGCACATTTAATTTTGTTTATTGCAGCCCTCGAGGTAAAGCCAAATGGAGATGACACCCAATACTGGAATATTTTTATCCATAGTTATACATACAGTGTAATTTTGTTGCATAAATAGCAGTTAGATACGAGATTTCTGTAGAGGTTCTCCCCCCCAGAGGAGTATGGTACATCTGGACAGCTATGTTTCACTTGAAAGCTGGAATGTGGTTTTGCAGTTTTATGAGTGTACAAGCACAGACATACTATCAGTATTTTTCTCCAGTTCTCTTCAAACTGTTTTTTGCAGGGACAGGGTGGGTTTGTCATGTTTTAAAGTAAATTATTTATGCATTTTAAAAACAAGCAACTCTTTCTTTAGTTGTCCTTATATGTAGACGTCACAAGTTATGCAGTAACTACAGACCAATTTTGTAAAAAGGAACGTAATTATACAGTTTTTCAAGGATACACATATTTGCACAAAGTTGTGTATTCAGACCACACAAGTGAAGTTAACATAATTTGTTTGCTTATTTGGACCCCAAAATCTTTTGAATAGCTAAATAAGAACTCCATAGCTGTCTGAAAACTGGTCCTTGCTATAAGGAGATGGAACAGAAGTGGTTTGCATCTATTAAGTTTTTTAACTTGCGTAATAAATCTGTGAGTTTTTGCAGGAAAAAGCAATTATATTCAGTGGTAAAACCAGGGGATTCAGTATTAGCTTAGCTTAGCTTTCCCTCCATCTAAAAATAATGGCCAGAATTTTCAGGTTTGGATGTTAGGCTGTTAAATCTATATGTAAGTGCCTAATAATAAATGATTTGAACTAGGTGCCACATCAGGGTTTTAGACTGAGTTCTGCAAAATGGTAGAAAATACTAATACAGAGTTTCAAAGGTGGTTGTGGTGGAATGCACCTTACACTGTATTAACCTACCATGTTGTACTTATCATAGAGAGGTTACCAGATAAACTGAAGTTGTAGTGTGGAATTTACAGTGGTTGCTGCAGAAATGAAACTTATTCCTTCCATTGAAGTTTTGCACTGAAAGTGTCACAGTTTGACCTACCTGTTTGGTTGGGGTTTTTTTATACTGCTTCCTACATGGAGTCATCCCCCATTGGTCCAGTTTACACTTGAAATGTGATCTGGACTGTAATGCTTTATTCTTTAACATATGCTTTTTGTGTTTCTCTCCTTAAATTTAAAGCATTCCCTAATACGTGATTCAGATTTGTTATTCAATCTGAATGATATCCTTATATACAAACCAAACAATTCTGTTCTATTAAAAAAAGTTTTGATATGCAAGTATTAAGGCTGACCTTTTTTGATTATTTTTTACAGAGAATACTTCACTAATGAAATCGACAATGGCTTCAAAATTGGCTCTAAGTCAGTGTTTGCATCCAATGCTTTACCACTTCGCTTGTCGTTCAAAGCCTTTCTTCTTTCCAGTTAACCACTGACTCCAGCAGTGCTTCTGTTAAAGCTCAAATGCTGGTGCTATAAATTCAGCTGTTTATGGAAACTTAATCTGTGCATACTTCAAAGTTTACCTAACATTTTAGCTGATACTCCTTATAAAACAAGTTCTATACCAGATAACATATATGTTGGCATTGATTAAATTTGTGATTCATGCAAAAAAGTATTTCAGACCAAGCTTTATCCCCTCCAAACAGTTTAAAATATTAACATTTAAAATCTAAGCCTTTTTGACAGGTTGGTGACACCGTAGTATTTGTGGTTTATGGACCTGAACTCAAAACAGCTTGTTTTTTTTTTTGCTGCTCATTCTGAATACCTGAAGGGGGGGTTGGGAGTGTGTGTGTTTCAGTTTTGGTTTGTTTGTTGTTGTTGGGTTTTTTTTTTTGTTTGTTTGGTTTTTTTTTTATTTTTACCTTTTTTTACCTTTTTTTTTCAGGGGGGAGGGGGTAGGTAGAAAGTGGGATTTACATAAATCTTCTATCTGCCTGAACAATAAAGTGGTGATATCAGCAGTTGTTGGATATTTGGCTTTGGTGCAAGAAGAATGTTTCTAGATTATGAAGTATTTGAAAATTATGACTGTGCAAGAGATCTCTTGTTCTTAAGGTGCTGGAGAGGAAAAGGAACGTGTATTTGCATTTCTGTTGTCTTTATGTCACTACCTTTTGTGAACAAAGCACATTTATTAAAAAATACAAAACCTGAATCTTTTTAAAGGCTGTTTCTTTTTTATGCAGAAATCTAGTGAAACCAATGCATAGTTTTCCTTATTGTCAAGAAAATAGTTGTGTTTGGGTTAATTTCATAAACTGAATTATAGTAAAGATGTTAAATTGGGTATTTCACTTTCAGCTTCCACATCTCTGTTGTGGGCTTTGCTTTACAGAAGGCTTTCTGGAGTTCCTCCAGTTGTACCTGTACCGTGTTTCTTTGCCTGCCCACTTGGAATGCAACCACTTTTTAAAGACAGTTCCTCTCTACATGTTCTCAATTTCTCTTCTGTCTCCCTGGAATACCTTTGCAGCAGAGTGCTTGTGTTTGTTTGTTCTTAGCCCATGGAACTTTAGGCCTGTTGTGTGGCTTTATTGAGTTTTGATGAGGGAAAAGAATTTTGGAGACAGCTCAGGTTCTGTTGAATCACTTGTCTGAATACTAAAGACAGCCTGTTGAAGCTCAGCTCCTTGGATATCCAGCTGTTGGCAGTCAGCATTAGTACTTCTTGACTGTGGGCCAGAAAGGGGCTGGGTGGGATGAAGGGATTACAGGAACAAAGGCCGTAAATGTGTAACAGGCCAGCCCTCTTCGAAGTTCAAAGAACCCCTGTGCAGCTGCTGTCTAAACTTCATTCAAACTCCAGCTGCCCTTGTTTTGCCTGTGTAGGCAATGGACCTGTGACCATCCAGGAACTTCGTACTCTTGCCCACTTACCTGCAAGGGCCATTTCAGAACATGTCTTCGTAACACAGTGTTGTGAAAATAGTGATGGAAGGAAGTGTGCCTGCTGTATAAATGCGAGGGTGGTGAAAGCCTTTGTTTTGGAAGCACACAGGTCAGTCCAGGATCAGAGTCCTGCTAGCCAAGGACCACAGAATGGTTTTCGGTTGGAAGGGACCTTAAAGCTCACCTAGTTCCATAGGCAGGGATACTGTCCACTCAACCAGGTTGCTCAAAGCCCTGTCCAACCTGGCCTTGAACACTGCCAGGGATGGGGCAGCCACAGCTTCTCCAAGTAACCTGTTCCAGGCCAATGCGGGTTCAGCTTGCCTTGCAGTCCTGACTCAAGCACATTTCTCCCTCTTCCGTGCCCTAAGTACGAGCGGACAGTACTTACAGTTTTGATGATTTTATTCTTCCTGCCTACCACCCTGTCGGTGGTTTGTGCAGTGTGCTTTCACTGCTGCCCGTCAGCTGCGTGCTGCTGAGTTAATTCCCCAGAGCGCGACAGCTATGGGGCTGGAGCTCCGGATGGAGAGCTGGTACAGCCCCACGCTGGCCCGTTCCCCGTGCTGCCGCCTCGTCTACCGGCCCGCAAAGTGAGACTCCGGCAGCGTCCGGGCGGCGGCTTTTGAGCCTCGGCGGGGCCCGTACCCGGGCCGCTGGCTCAGCCTCAACATGGCGGCGGCGCTGCGCCGGGGGGGGAAGCTTGCGGGACGGCTGTTGAGGTGAGTGCAGGCCGGACCGTCCGCCTCCCGGCGCTGGGGCCACGGCGTGGCCCGCGGCACCGTCAGGCTGGGGCCGGGTCTCCCCTGCGTACAGCAGGGACGTGTCACCGCGGCCTGGCGAGGGGAGCCGGGCGGCCTGGCGGACACCGCGGGGGAAAGCGGGCGGCTGCACGGAGCGGGGTCCATGGCGGTGCGCGGCGTTGGTCTGGCAGAGCCGCGGCTGGCAGCGCCCGCTCCGCGGGCCGAGCACCGGCATGGAGCTGACGGGGTGGGTTAGACCAGCAGCTGGTGCTTGGGCAGTGGGCCTCTCTGTATCTGACACCGGAAACCCGGAAGGCGGGCCTGGCATCAGCATCGGGGAACTACCGGGGTCGGTCACTGGGATTTAAGCCTGCGGTATTAATTAGCTAAACAAGAGGTTTTGTTAAAAAAAACCATCAACCAACATGTTAAAATGGAAGAAAAAGGCTGGAGGAAAGTGAATCCAGTATTTTGGATACACCTCACCTGGACTTGAAATCAGCTGCACTTAAACTACCAAACCAAACCATCTTTGAGTTTTGCTTCTTTTTTCTATGTTCTTAGATAAATTAAGGTAAAAACTACTTTGGGAATGGCAGTCCTTTATGTATAGGAACACCCTGGGGTATTTCAGTCTCTAAATCTCTACTTAGACTCTCAGTTCTGCTTAAAATTCTGTTTGCAATAGCTGACACGTACTTAAAAATGGGCATGCAGATTCCGTTTTGGATCTGAAAGTAGTTAGCTCAGGTGTGCAACTAGGATGTTGCAATCTAAAAACTGAAAGGCCATTAGTTTGAAATCCAAGCAAACACAACACCCTCCCTCCCCCCGACTTTTAACAGTCTTAGTCTAAACTGTCAGTCTTAACAGATAGCTGTGTTTTAAACAAGAAATCAGATATTGAAACTTCCCATTAAATTGGCTGAATTGCTGTGTTACATTTATTTGGTAATAGCTGTGTTACGCAATACATAATCATGAAAACGCTCCTCTTCTTCTTTTCACCAACAAGTTGACCGCATGTTTCAGTTAGAAGAACACAAATGGTGAATAGCATGGTTTGCTAATTGGTTAGAAGGTGTCTCCAGGAAGCGGAGGTTGCATTCACAGTCCAGGCTGTCATTTTGCATATACCTTGTGTTCAAGCAGACGTGGTGCCTTCCTGCCACGGCACCTGGTGCAGCATGTGGGGCAGCAGCAGAGGAGCTTCCCTCTCGTGTTTCTCGTGGTGTGATGGCAGCAAGACTCCCCTTGGCACGCGCTGAGGCAGTCACAGTAGTTTTCCATCAGAGTGGCTGCTTGGCTGCAGCGAGTTTGCTGGTGTAAGGATCCCACCAGAAAACGATTTAGCCACCATAGCAGAATTGTAAAGCAGGCATTAGGCAGGAGCCCTGTGCTTATGAGCCAGGTTGCTGACCTCTGTGAGGCTGTTGTCTAAATGAATGTTTATGCTGTTAGCCCCTTGACTTGGAGGGGCTCCAGAGAGGCTCAGGAACCAAGATAACAGGATGGCGTGGCTGATGTGCTTCAGCGTAGCGGTAGTCATGCACCAGTGCTGTGGGTTGGCAGGAGGTGGGAAATTGTTCCTCTGTATTCATGGGTTGAGCAAGAGGTAGCTGCAGGCAGGGAGAGGGCTTGTGTAGGAGTTGAAATAAATTGCTCAAGTTGTCTGTAAAGCGAATGTTGATTGTAGCACAAAAACATGTGAGATTGCAGACAGTGCTCTGATACCTGATATCTTGCGGAATGTGATAACAGCTTTGGGCTATGTTATCTACATAAAGTAGAAACAAATGAAAGGTTAAAAGGAGCAGTGAGTATACCAAGTGAGGGGGAAAATATGGCAAGATCTTGAGCGTGTTGGCTACTCAGAATATTGTGGTTTAAGCCATGGACAGGACAC
The DNA here is from genome assembly GCF_037157495.1 of Lathamus discolor. Taxonomy (NCBI): domain Eukaryota; kingdom Metazoa; phylum Chordata; class Aves; order Psittaciformes; family Psittacidae; genus Lathamus; species Lathamus discolor. Next base: position 15,384,468 of record NC_088884.1, on the reverse strand, counting down.
AGAATTAAGTTCATATGTATAAAACAATAATAATGAGTACTAAGAAAACACATAGTTAAAATCCAGGGAACTTTAACTTGAAATGGCATCATGTAATGACTGTTCACTTTTAAGTATATGGTATGTATTGTATTTCAATTAAACAGATTTTTAATATGTAGTTCGATGTTACTAAACTTCTGTAGTTTAAACAAAAGTGTTTCTTAGGTCTGGTTTGTCTCTACACCACTTAGGCTGGTTTTACAGTGGGTGTCAGTGAAATCTACCTAGCCATTTCTTACAAAATTCCCCTAAAAATACTAGTATCTGTTCCTTTACTATATTAAAACGAAAAGCATTTTGGTTTTAAGTGGATCTGAGTAGGAGGTGCTTCTGTTTTAAATAAAATAATTTTGGGGTATTTTGTAGGGGAAAAAAAACTGGCTTGGAGAAGTGAAAGTCATAGAATGGTTGCTCAAATACTGGCTTTAATAATGGCCCCAATATGAGTGACCTGTAACAATACACTTTGTTTCTCTTTGTTATATGTTTTTTAATTTAGATAAACTCTTCGGTGAGAAAGGATGTGTCATATTTATGCAGTCTATAATTAAAAGGAATTATTTTGACACTAAAGCGTTTTTCATTCTTCTTCCAGGACTTCAGTGATTCCAGACTACTGTTTCTGAAATGATACTACAGAAGGCAGTGATTGCACTGTGTTTTTTGGATGAAACCCAAGTATTTACTTTCAGTCAAGCGGGTAAAACCCCCTAACTGCAGTTTACATGTGTAGATCACTGCGTTACTGTGTTAGTCATTGTCTCTATGCAGCAATGACAAGGCTAGAAGAAGCAAACAGAGAAGTGAACATGCACTCATCAGTCAGATACCTTGGCTATCTCTCCAGAATCAACCTCCTGGTTGCCATTTGCATGGGCCTTTATGTCAGATGGGAAAAAACGTCAGATGCACTGATTTTAGTAATATTTATTCTGGGGCTCTTTGTTCTTGGAATTGCCAGCATACTGTATTACTATTTTTCAATGGAAACAGCAAGTCTGAGTCTTTCTAATCTCTGGTTCGGTTTTTTGCTTGGCCTTCTCTGTTTCCTTAATAATTCTGCATTCAAAAGAGATGTGAAAGAAGAAGCTACAAAATACTTGCTCCTCTCCTCCATAGTTTTAAGGATATTGTATGCTTTGGTTGAGAGGATTTGTGGTTGTATCCATCATCAACCGACTCTGCTGACACCAGTTGAATTTTTGGAGCTAGTTGGGTTTGCAATTGCCAGCACAACTATGCTGGTAGAAGAATCTGGAAGCATTATTCTGTTGGTTGTAGCTTTGGCCATGTTGATTATTGACTTACGTATGAAGTCTTTCTTGGCAATTCCAAATTTGGCAATTTTTGGAGCCATTGCATCCTTACTCTTTTTTCCATCACTGCAAATCCCCACAAACCCTTTTGCCTTGTCATGTTTCTTTAGCTGCCTGATTTCAAATCCCCTTCTCGATGTTTACTTCAGTGGACTTTCAGTTACTGAACGATGGAAGCCCTACTTGTACCGTGGTAAAATCTGCAGAAGGCTTTCTGTCATCTTAGTTGGAGTCATCGAACTCACCTTTTTCATTCTTGCAGCCTTTAAACTGCGTGATTTGGATCTCTGGTATTTTGTGATACCTGGTTTTTCTATTTTTGGAATTTTCTGGATGATTTGTCATGTGATCTTTTTTATAACTCTTTGGGGATTTCACACAAAACTAAATGACTGCCACAAGGTGTACTATACCCACCGTGCAGAAAACAACAGCCTTGACAGAGTTATGGCATCTAAAGGAATGCGTCACTTCTGTTTGATTTCACAGCAGCTAGTATTTTTCAGCCTTGTCGCGACTGCTGTTCTGGGAGCCGTTTGTTGGCAGGTAAATATAATCTCTTTATCTTGATCTCTCTCTTGATAATGCTCCTGCGAACTGTTGGCATCTTAAAATTCCTATGACATTTGATGGTGTGCTGTGGCTCTGCAGTTCAAAGGTGGAGCCCTTGGTTTCACCAGCATATGCTTCACCAGCATGCACTTTGAATTTTAACACATCGTGCTGCCTTGGCTGTGACCTCTTAAGGCAACTGGAACTTAACCAGCTTCCTTATGTTGGCAGAATGGGAACAATTAAGTGCTTCTGGGGCAGAAGTGGTTTGTAAAGTATTTTACGTTTACCTGCTTATGAAATGATTTTGCTTTTGAATTCATGGAATCATACAACAGTTAGGGTTGGAAAGGACCTTAAGATCATCAATTTCCAACCACCCTACCAGGGACACCTCCCACGAAACCATGCCACCCAAGGCTCTGTCCAGCCTGGCCTTGAACACCACCCAGGGATGGAGCATTCACAGCTTCCCTGGGCAACCCATTCCAGTGCCTCAACGCCCTAACAGGAAAGAACTTCCTCCAATCTAAACTTCCCCTGTTTAAGTTTTAACCTGTTACTCCTTGTCCTGTCACTGCAGTCCCTAATGAAAAGTCCCTCTCCAGTATCTTTATAGGCCCCCTTCAGATACTGGAAGACTGCTATGAGGTCTCCACGCAGCTCTAGAATTTGGTTTCAAAGTAAATCACAGTGTTGAACTCTAATAATGCTCATTATATTCGGGGCTTTTCTTATAGACTATTTTATTTGAATCAAAGCAAATTCATGTTTTAAGAGTAAATTTATCAATAATTTTCCTTTACATTTAACCATCAGTGTGGAGTTAGAGATCAGCTGATGAACTTGTGAATTGTTGGTATAACATGTGCTCTGTGTGTCTTATTTTCAAATCTGTTTATGCACCACAGGATATGTCCTCTGAAAGACCAGTTCTTAAAATTGCACAGTGTTCTTTGACTTTTTTTGTTTCCATTTCTGAATTAAGGATGATGTATTTTCTTTAGCAGAAAACATACATTTCTCTCAAAATATTTGTTCAGTGCCCAAGTGTGTTGGCACAGTTGCAGCAGGATGTTTGGTGTCTGTTTCCTTTTTAAGTTGATCTAAAGACAACAGTCATTTTTGTATCCATGCATTTCTTAAATGAATCACATATATGTATATATAATATATATAAAATATGTATTATTTATGGCAGATACAGATTACAAAAGTGCCTCTATAGTGTGTCCAAAACAATTTGCTGTCCACTTCTGCAGATTTTCTTAGATAAAATGACCTGGTGGATGAAAGGTGTTAAAGAAGTTGATGGGAAAGAAAAATGACAGTTATTTTGTGAGTTTTTCTGTGTCGGGTTTGTTTTTTGTTCTTTTGTTGTTTGGCTGGTTTTGCGGGGGTTTTTTGTTTGGGGATTTTTGGGGGGAGTTGGGGTGGAGGAGATGTTTTTTACTTGCATGAAGAGCATTAGGGGTTAACAGATAAGTCTTGAGAGGAAGGCTGGGTAGTTTTGCTTTTTCTTTGGGAAAGTATCAGCATGCATAGCTATAGTGTGTGGGCTTGCAGAAAGGGCAAAAAGAAGAAACAGAACAAAAAAGAAGTAGAGAAGAAAAATTCCAAAAATGTGTTTATAGAAAGTAAAAGTTCTAATGCATCAAAAGAAATAGGAAAGTGGTTTGGGAGACAGAAACAATAAAGATGGGATATCAGCATCCTGTTGTTGATCACTTACACGCTTTTTCTTCTGAGAATTATGTGATTTATTAAAATGACAGTCATTAATTTTTATATGCTAGGTAACTTTTTCAGTGAAAGCAATTCTTTTACAATCTCTGTCAGATAGTCTTCCTAATTTCTCTGACCTTGCCATCCTTCTTTAATATCCTGGGACACATTAGTTAATTTAAAAACTATGTAATTATTACTTGAATAGAGACCCTCCACCTAGTTACACCTAACAAAGCAGTTAAACCAAATCAAGTGTGTAAGTTGTCCAGGTAGTCACTGGAGAAGAGGCACTTCTCAGGTGGTGCCCAGAGCCTGTCCGCAGGGAGTTAACCACCAGGCTTGGGCAGGATCCCCTGCTATACCGCTCCATGGGGAGGGCTTCCTCTCTGCGTGCCATCTGTTTAAAGCACACCAGAGCATCCTTTAGAGCTGCTTCATTACTGCAAGCTGTGTGCCTAAGCGAGGAGGGTTGGACTCATACACTTACTACTTTTTTCTCTTACATTGACTGATAATTCATTGTAATTCTTTTCTGTCTCTGTGTTCTGACCCAGATTAACTGCAGCTGTTACATGTCTGATACTTTTCAGTCCTCTCTAATTCTGGCAAAGTGTAGTTGTGCTGTGGTATGACTTGCTCAGGACCATTCACAAGAAGCAAGCTGGCAACATGGCTAAAATCTTAGTATTTATTACTAGCTAATTTCAGTTTCTGTCATCCTGTGTGTAAATAAGATAAGGTACTGCTCATCATCTTCGTCTGATAGGTTGTATATTTGCCTGCTCAGTGGGAGGAGTAGTTGTAGTAGCAAAAGACATCCGACCAAATACTTTCACTTGTCAGGAAATCCACTTTTTTATTATAATAATTTATTTTTAGTAGATAATTACATTTATTTTACTGTATTTATGTCTTTCATCATGTATTTATAGTAATGGGTTGGTTTAAGATCATGAATGTACTTGTCTCCAAATAAAAACGTTTCTACTTCAGAACATGTTATGATGTTTGCCTGGCAGATCATTGTGTCTATTTCATCTCTTGTCAGAAAATGAAATACTTTATCAGACCTGGCCAGAACAGAAATTAATAAATGGATGTATCATTCATCAAAGTGATTGTGGGAAGCTGTGGCCTTTTCTGTATTTTTTTCTGGATAGTGTCAGGTTTCAAAATAATTAGAAGCAAGAAAGCAATGATGAATAAGCTCACAGTTTGCCCTCTTGCAGATCGCTTGTTTTTTTTTCTAGAGGTTTAAGGAAACCAGTGTTTTTTCTTCTTTGCAGGGGGATATTCAAGGCCTTAAGACTCAACTTTAGAATCCTTTGCTGGATTTTTTAGTCTGCTGGTTCAGGAAGTCTAATGAGCTCACCAGTAATGCAACAAACAAGCTTCTCCAGTGAATATGTACTTTCCTCAGGGTGATTTATATGTACTGTAACATTTAAAGAAACAAATCAGCCTGTTAGAGATGACTCTCTACCTTACCTCTTGGAAAGGTGATGGTTATTGCTGAATACTTAGTGGGTGGGGTTTCAGGGGTTTGGTTTTGGTTTGTTTTTAAGAAAACTTCGCTGCAGAAAAAAGCGGTATCAGTATGTGTTAGAAAGCGATCTTAGGGCTGTCTTAGATACCTTTCCATAAAAATATCAGCTTAATGTATATTTGTGGTCAAAAAAGCAAATAAAATATTGGGAGCTCTTAGGAAAGGACTGGAGACATCATTATGCCATTATGTATAAATCTGTAGTGTCTCTATTTTGAATAACTGCAATTCTTACTTGCTATCTATAGATAAGAAACCAAGCAAAGGTTCAGAGAAGAGCAGCAGAATTCATTAAAGACATGAAACAGTTTACATGGACAGAATGCATAAACAAGGATACTTCAGTCAGGAAAAAAAACTGAGTGAGAACATGATGAATATGCAAAATGCGTGTGATATGGGAAAAGGTGAACAGTAAGAGTCAATATTATTGATCAGTTCCAGTGTAAAAGTTGAGGGGAATCAAGCTGGCAAGAAGCAGGTTGGAGCCAGACAGGTGGGAATCATTCCTCATACAGCACCGAGTTAGCTCTGGGCCTGTGTATGGTGGCATGCCATATGTGACAAGCAGCTGTGGAGGATCAGGAGCAAGGTGAGCAAGTCCATGAAAACTGACTCACTGAGGTTTACATACTACATGGAAACCGCATTGGGCTCAGGAATTCCTTGAGCCACCAGTGGTTGGAGTACTTGGGAAACACGTGCTTGATCCATCCTTATAGTCTTTCCTAGGCATCCATTTGGCCTCTTTGGAGACCAGACATTCTTCTAGGTGGACCTGTGATGCAGCCTAATACAACAACTCTTACATTCTTGTATTATGGGCATTTTTTTTTACTTAAATTTTCAACATATTTTTTCCTACATTCTCTTCTTCAGTCACCAGTTCCTGAAAATGTGTTTGCTCCTTAAAAAATTGTTTAAAACATTTTTTATATGTGTAAGATTAATGGGTTTCAGGCTTTTCAACTTCACTTTGGGATTTATGTAGTCATTTTAGAAAGTGCTAATTATATTTGAAATCTGTTAAGTGCCCCCTGGAAGGTGAAACATTTTTTATTTATACCTTTCTTCACTCTGAAGATGTGCTGAAAGCTTGTTTAATTATACTGTATTTGATAAGAGAGGTGGCTTGAAATCGCTTAACGGTCTGCCGTTTGACCTCCTATATACTGAATAGAATTGGCTAAAACCTGAGCCTTGGAAAGGTACTTCCTAGCAGCTATAAATAATTAGTTGTAGTGTATGAACAGTCTAGCGCAGCTCTGTGTGTTAGGTTGCAGCAGAAATGGGGTGGTGGAGGGGAGGGGTTCTGTTTCATGGAAAACTTTGTTACAGGCACATTATGTATGCCCTTTTAATATTTTTGATAACTAATATCTTTGCATCATATAAATCCCCAGTGTATACAAGGTCAAGACCTAACGAGACAGTTGTCTGCTAATTGGTAGCTAGAAGTATCCCAGTTGATTAAAACTGCCAGAAAAATATCAAACCTCCTTTTATGGAAAGGCTCATAAAGTGAGGTCAATTAACTTGCTGTTGCACACGCAGTGGTTTTCTGACTCATGCAGAACTGTTGAGGCTGGATGTCATGTTAGCCAAGGACCTTTCTTTCAGGGAAGCTTAGCCCTTGTAATAAGCCAGGGGCTGAAAGTCTCTTTTCCTGGAGCTTCGGTATGTGTTTGGCTTGACCTGTGGCTCCTGAAAGCAGAATCTGTCTTTGACAGATTAGACTTTAAATGTGAAGAGCAGAATTAACAGGACTGTCTGAAGCTGGAGGATGCTCAGGAAGCATGAGGAGTGTAAAAGTAATTTGTTAAAGCTGATTGCATTAAAAAATGCAGTAACAGCTTTTCAGTGGGGCGTGTTTCAGGTGGGACATGGTCTGCTTCTGACAATAATCCCTTCTTTAGCTGGAGACGAAAGATACCTTGCCTTGTCTGTAGAAATACATTGACATTTTCCTTGCAAACTGTGCAGGAAGTGTTCTGCTCCTCCTTCACGTTTGTGTGAGTAATTTCAGTCAGATGAATAGACTCTAACTCCCAGTTAATTTCAGCAATTACTCACGTACTTGTTCATAATTAGGCCCTTGGATGGGACAGGATCCAGCAGAAGTCATGTAAATGACTCAGGCATTGCTTCTTTCAGAAGCCAGTAACATGGTGAAAAAATTGCAGATGAAGGTCTTGGAATTTGCAAGCAAAGGTCTTGGAAAGGTTTGGAGCATTCTTTTTCTCAGAAACTGAAAATCAGATTTTGTTAAGTGCTCTATGCTAAGGTAACTACACGTTTTCTGAATTACTGACCAAAGAGAATTATTATCCCTGGAAGACCTGTATTTAATATTACCAAGAGAAAAATGGACTATAGACAGGTAAAGTAATGGCATTAAGAAGTCACAGTACATTATTCTTGGGTTTTAGTGAATTTTATGGGTTAGTAAAATACCAGTATTCATTATATGCTTGAGTATTTGTACTGAAATGGACAGTAGAGTTGATTTCAAATTCTTGATGGAAGAAAAGGTAGGTTCTGTATGCATGAACATTTTCTTGTTTTGGGGAGAGATAGTGATTTTGTATTTTTTATTGTGAAATGATTACCTGGTGTTTCTTGAAAGCTCAATTTACGAAGTCTTAATATAAAAGTGAGATTGTTTTCTGAATAGTAAGACAGTTTCTAAGTAGCATCTGTATTTACTTGCACATACTTTTATTAACATCACAGATTTAATAACTTTTTTGAATGCAAATCATATATAGCCTTTCTTCTTCATTTTCCCCTTCTTTTCTCCCTGCCTTGTATTTTAATCCCGTCCTCGTCAGACTTCACTTGTCCAGTTTAATTTAGTTTCTTTTTTCCCCTGGAGGTCCTGCTGCATCCTCTGGGCCTCTGTCCATATTTTCTCAAATAACTGTGCCGCTCCTGCTTCTTTTTCCTCTATGTCTGTCTGGTCATCTTTAGTTCCCCCCTTTCCTCACTAACAGTTTTTCCCCTCCTTGCCAGTGGATATCTGTGCCTTGCTGTTTCTTTATGGACTTGTCTCTTCAGTTTCTTTTGTAATACCTTTATTCCCTGTTTCCCTACTGTTTCGTCATCTCTTAAGCTGGATCCTAAATGCCCCTTTCTCACTGCTGATCATTTCTTCTCAGACTTGCCTGCTATCCTGTTTGTTTTTGCTGCCTGTCTTCCTCTCTGCGGTGGGTTCTCAGCCCTACTTGGTTCTCTACCTCTCCACTCCTGTCCTGCAGGCTACATCAGGCTGCCTGCTCCCATCCGCAGTGGCAGCACACCTTGCTGCTGTCACCACCACTTCCAGAGGCCCTGAGGTCATGAAGGGGATCTCTGGTGACAAGAGAAAGTATTCATTGTTAGTCTGAAGAATCTGATTTATGTGGTAAGCTTGCTGTCAAAATCTCATTAATTTCTGAATTCAAATTTTTATATTAAAAAAATCAGAAATCCATTTGGTATGCCTTTAAATTGACATCCACTTCTGGGTTTGCTGGGACAATGTATGCAGACTAAAGCACAGGCTTTAAAACAGGAGTTAGGGATGGGAAACACAATGCATTAAATCCATCTGCCAGTGAACATGACAGTTATTTCCTGTAAACTGTTTCCTAGATTTTCTCAGTGCTGTTTTGATAGGCAGAAATAATGGGTTATTTATTGTTCTCCAGAGGCTATTCTTTCATTCAGTAGCTTGTTATAAGACTGTTTCTTCTGGTAGTTAATCACCACTGTAACTTTGCAAGTTTTGTCTTGATGCTTCTTTTTATCTGTAATATATATTGCTTATTCCAAACGAAACCAATATACCCATCAAATATTTGTAGATTACTTATCATGTTATACTTTTTCTCCTGAGCTCCGTCATGAAGCTTATACTTCTTTGCATTTGCAGAATCACTGCAGAGGAGCCAAGCAGAACTGTTTAGTTTATATTTACTTACGTGTGTGTATGTGGATACATAAAAATAGGTAAATATTATTCAGCTTGGATAATGGAAAGTAGGGCAGAATTTTGCTTGGAAATACAAAGAGGCATCTGTGTAAGCCTCCTCAGTTGTTGTTCTGTTACGTATAATCCCGGGCAGCCTGCTTGTGCAGTGGGTTGGACCAGAGAATTTTCAGAGGCCCCTTCCAACCTCAGCCATTCAGTGATTCCGTGATCATCTTAGCTGACGTACATTTAGCAATTTATTTCTGTTTTAAACAGAGGGGCTCTTCTGTAGGCCTTTGTAACTGGCTTCCAATTTAAAATAAGGTTTCATTTTTAGTGTTTTCTTACCTCCTCCCCTCCCCTTGTTGTTTTCATCAGTCAAATGTCACTTATGCTTCATTGTTAAATACAGTTCCAGAATTGTTCCACTTCCATCAGTGGTTTATTCACTGGGACTGGAGTTGTCCTTTCCATGAATGATAAAATTAGTATCTTGGCTGTAAAATACTCCTAAATTCTTCCAGTGTTTTAACAGTTACACTCAACAATAAGCATTGCTTGAAAGACTAAAGAAAGTGGAAAGATAATACCACCAGTGAATCTTGACGATCTTTTATTGTCTATCACTTCAGTCATCAGAGGTAAGAAGTGTGGGGATTTTTTCACTTCTTGTACATCATTTTGTAGAGAGAACACACTGCGTATTTCCTGAATATTCATTCAGAAGAAGACAGACAAAGGGAGAAAAAAAACCCAGCAAAGACTAAGAGATAAGATGATGTTTCATGTTTTCAGTGGGATTGCTGAGATGGTCCCTGTCTTCTGTTTGCTTTTTGAGCAGTCTTTTTGGAATCAATGAGCCCTTGGAGTACAGGGATGCAGGCTGCAATTGCCAGTGCAGTCAAAAACAGAATGAAAATGTGTTGAACAGATGAAAGAACAAAATCCGTTTCTGGCTTCGCCTGTGCATCCATGGCCATCTGCTCCATTAAGGAGCAGTCATCAAATCTTCTGGATTTAGTAAAGCACTGACAGTCTCCACCTGGAATCTTAGCTGGTATCTTAAAAGAGGAACCTATCTTCAGATTTACTGCAACTACTAAGTTAATTAGATACTATTTTTGGTATTTCAAATTCTCATAGCTTAGGTATTTTAAAATGCCATTTTTGCAGCACTGAACTAAAATATTTTATTATTTACTGTGGAGCTGCTCTAAACATCATTAATCATTTTTATATTTGCTGGTGATATATTTCTTCCAAATTAAAACTGTTGAAAAAGTGCTGACAACAGGTGCCAGCATCTTAACATTAGATAGATGTCTTTAAATATAAAATATCCATACAGACAACATTTTCCTACTCCATAGCATAAGATGGCCATTAAATGAAGATGAAACTTCAGATGGAGCCAAGTTGAGTCTTAACACTATAGAGCATATCTGAAGGGGGCCTATAGGGGTGCTGGGGAGGAACTCTTCGTCAGGGACTGTAGTGACAGGACAAGGGGTAATGGGTTAAAACTTAAACAGGGGAAGTTTAGATTGGATATAAGGAGGAAATTCTTTCCTGTTAGGGTGGTGAGACACTGGAATGGGTTGCCCAGGGAGGCTGTGAGTGCTCCATCCCTGGCAGTGTTCAAGGCCAGGTTGGATGAAGCCTTGTGTGGGATGGTTTAGTGTGAGGTGTCCCTGCCCATGGCAGGGGGGTTGGAACTAGGTGATCTTGAGGTCCTTTCCAACCCTAACTATTCTATGATTCTATGATTCCCATTCCTGTTCAGTATTTGGTACAAACTCAAAGCAAGATGCAGAGCAAGATGGATCACTGACATGATCCTTACAGTTCTGTGTAGGAGTCACAAGTACTTGTGAATTTTCTTGCCACTACCTTCGTATTAGTCAGAGTACTTTCAACAGTGAAATGTAGATTTTTATTTAGTAGTCAGACTCAGAAGTTGGGTGAAAATTGTTAATCTTTGTGATAATCTTAAATTGTGTTATTGCAGAACACAGTGGGCTTAATAACTTCCATGTGTTTTGGGGATTGGGGAAATGCAGGGAGTGCTTAGAACAACATGGCGTCTTATAAGAAAACTTCCACAATAAAATCCATATAAAGTAATAATATAGTAGTATTCTTCAGGATTTTGTGATTGCTGTAGCTTTTATGGGCAAATGTGGTTTTTATTTTGTAATATGCTTACTGTGATCATAGCACTAATGCAATGTAAGAGCAGTTTGATCCAAGAAAAGTCATACTTCTATATGTCATATTTATATATGATGGAAAGGCTGAATTTGTCATAAAAATGCATTGTAATTCTTCCTGGTCCATGCATTCAGGTTTTCCAAAGGTCAGAAAATCCTCTAACTAACTGGTCATGCTAGGAAGCTCTTCTAGACACAGCCTTCAGTTTCTGCAGGACCCAAGTCTTTGTCTGTTTTTGTAACTTAAAGCAAATAATCCTTCTGGTACCTACAGAGTTGCGAAAGTAACTCTCTAAATCTTGAAACTAATTTAGCCTAGAGAGTTCCACTATCTCCTCAAAGTCTTATATTCCACAAGGATTCTATAGAATAAAAACTAGCCAAATCTTTGTAACTTCTTCATTGCTGCTGCTCCGAGTCCTTTTCTGTTTCAGAGTTCATTTGGGAACTGAGCAACAAAGAACAGCAGATCCTGATGATACGTTTGAAACAAAAATTGTATTGTCTTAGTTGCAAGACTGTTTTCTCCTTAACAACAAAACAAGTTAAGGTTGCACCGTAATTTTCACAGTGTTTTAAGCTTTCCTGTCTTCTGCTCATTTCAGGTAATTGTACAGATTTGGGGAAAATTATTCTGAAAATCTTTATTTTCTGACACAAAACTTGAGAATAATTATGTGAATGCTTCTCTGCACTGAGTCTAAGCAAAGCTGGGATGGGGAAAGGATTGTATCTGGGAGGATGCAAGGTACCTCCTGAGATGGCTAAGAAAATTATGTACAGAAAAGTGATTGTGAATCTCCCATAATGTATGTGTGCTTCACTGGCACTCAGTGCTCCTTGTAGATTCAAATTACCAGCACCAAAACATAAAATTACTTTATACACCATGAAACTGGGTTGCAGTGTTATTAATTCTCGTGTTATCACGTGTTGATGAACTGGTTGTATCTGAACCAGTTTTGTAGCTTGAATGTTAGAGAGTCAATGAGCATATTAACTGCACTTCTGTGATGAGTGCAGCGCCCTGTGTAAAGGGAAGCTCTCTGTGGCTGTTCTGAAACATGATTTGGTGTCTGCTCAATGTCATGTCCTCATGTCTTTGAGAGCTGGAAGCTAAATAAGTAAGCTTTTCATTTGTCATGAATTGTATAAAGCATAGTAGGAGCTGGTTATAGTTTAAGAGTGGTTTCAGATGCTGGAATTTGAGAATAATGCTATCAGTTAACAATTACTTGAGAATAGTTCTGTCAGTTAATAATGCTATCAGTTAGTTATCAGTTAATATCAGATTCTGGTGTTTATTTGTGGTTAAAAGTATTTGTTACCCTTTCAAGGACACATAGGTAAGATGCTTCCATAAGAAGTATAATGGGACACTTTTTAAAACCAGGACAGGTTTTAATAGTTCTTTTCCTTAGGGTAGAAAGCACATTAGGTGGATAAAGCTTGTTCTTTCAGGCTGTGTCATGTAGTATTCCTGTTTTTAAAACCTGAATATGGTTGAGTTAGTGCAAGGTCCTACACCTGGGTCGGAGCAATCCCAGGCACACCTACAGATTGGGCAGAGAAGAGATTCAGAGCACCCCTGCGGAGAAGGACTTGGGGGTGCTGGTCGATGAGAAAATGAACATGAGCCGGCTTCAATGTGCGCTCGCAGCCCAGAAAGCCAACCGTATCCTGGGCTGCATCAGAAGGAGCGTGACCAGCAGGTCGAAGGAGGTGATCCTGGAACAGGTTGCCCAGGGGGGTTGTGGAGTCTCCTACACTGGAGATATTCAAGGCCCGCCTGGACAAGTTCCTGTGTGATGTACTGTAGGTTACCCTGCTCTTGCAGGGGGGTTGGACTAGATGATCTTTTTAGGTCCCTTCCAACCCTTGGGATTCTGTGATTCTGTGATTCTGTGATCCTGCCCCTCTACTCTGCTCTCGTGAGACCTCACCTGGAGTATTGTGTGCAGTTCTGGTGTCCTCAACATAAAAAGGACATGGAACTGTTGGAACAAGTCCAGACGAGGGCCACGAGGATGATCAGGGGACTGGAGCACCTCCCGTATGAAGACAGGCTGAGGAAGTTGGGGCTGTTCAGCCTGGAGAAGAGAAGGCTGCAGGGAGACCTCATAGCAGCTTTCCAATGTCTGAAGGGGGCTTATAGGGATGCTGGGGAGGGACTCTTCATTAGGGACTGTAGTGACAGGACAAGGGGTAATGGGTTAAAGCTTAAACAGGGGAAGTTTAGATTGGATAAAAGGAGGAAATTCTTTCCTGTTAGGGTGGTGAGGCACTGGAATGGGTTCCCCAGGGAGGTTGCGAATGCTCCATCCCTGGCGGTGTTCAAGGCCAGTTTGGACGAAGCCTTGTGTGGGATGGTTTAGTGTGAGGTGTCCCTGCTCATGGCAGGGGGTTGGAACTAGATGATCATAAGGTCCTTTCCAACCCTAACTATTCTATGATTCTATGTGCCAGCTAGAACTGAATTGGTTTAGGTGTCATTTTTTTTCATTATAATTTACTTTCCAAATTATTCGTAACTTTGTCCATGTGTTAAGCTGAACTGCCAGTCCTCATCAACTCACTGGTAAACAGTAAGGCAATATGCAGACTTAAAAAAAAACCATTAATATTGTAGATTTATGCAGAGAGGGTGGATGAAACACAGATGTGGTCAGAGGTCACAGGGCTGTCTTCTCAAGACAAGAATCTGTCCTATAAGTTTATTTCCTTTGCTGTATAACAAACTTTAATAACTGCACCATGGACATTAAAGATCTTGGTTAATTATAATACTGTTTCTACCTTTCCTAAAACATTAATGCCTCAGTAAACCCATTCACATAATGTTAAAATAATTAAAATGAATCTGTATTTGTTCCGCCTCTCCCTGACATCTGGCATTTCAGAAGTCTGTTTTTATTTTACTAGTCCTAGTGATTGAGACTTAACTTTCAAAGCCTTTTTTCCTTATTTACAGAAAGCATCCATGTAGCAGTGAATATAATTTTTTCCTAACCTGCCTTTTACTTACAAAACAGGAAAGCTCAATATGGGGTGTTAGCTGTGTTAATGCTTCAAAGTCCTTTAGTGGGTGTCCCTTCTCATCTGCTATTTATGTAGCTGATAAAGAATTGTATTTTTATTTGCAATAATGTTCATAAATGTTCTCAGAGTTATATTTTGTATGGTACATAGTATTACACAAAGAATATTTTAAAAATTCTTGGAATTTAAAAGCAAGAATAGTCAAATCTATATTTTTAATCATGCAAGATAGTATGCTGTCATCTGATTCTGGGTACATAATATTCTGTTTTGTACTTTACTGACTAAGGCTTGACCCTGCAGATATTTACAGATATGTATTTTATGCACTTAAATAATTCACATGACGTTTGATTTTGCTGCTTAAATGGGCAAAGCTAAGGCATCAGAGCTTCTAAACCTAAGTTCTGTGCTCTTAGTGTTTTCAAATATGTTCCTCTCAGAAGAGTGATCCCTGCTTATCAGCCACCTTCTTCCCAAGCCTTTCATTTGTCCTTAGAGTACTTCACCTTGTAATATGAGGAAAAATAAGTTTACGTTATGTATAATGACTTGCATGTTTCAGGGCGTGTTTGAACACAGGGACTTATTCATAAAACGGACAGGAAGGATTTTTCATGCAGTACCTAAATCTCCCTGTTTTCTTTTTAGCCAACCAATGGGATCTTCATGAGTGTATTTCTCATCGTTTTACCTCTGGAGTCCATGGCTCATGGTCTTTTCCATGAGCTGGGAAACTGCTTGGGAGGAACGTGTGTTGGGTATGCCGTTGTGATTCCCACCAGCTTTTGCAGGTATAGTTAACATATATTTCAGCTTCACAGCGGTGTAAGGGTACTGTTAGCTGCTAGTGCTTTTGCTTGTATTTTTCAATAACTAAATACCAATTCAAATAATAGGAAGATTTTGTATTTTTTCTTTTCCTCACCTTCCAAAAAGAATGAGTAACTCCAAATCCACCTTTTTATATGTGTTTAATTTGCTTTCAGAAAGCTGGTGAAGGCTTTACACACCAATCATGCGTAGGCAGATTCCACAGTCAGTCTTTCGTGCAGAGGAGGATTGGGGCCAAATAGATCAGTTCAAAACAATTTTGAATTGTACTAAATGAGGTGGTGTCTACCTTTAAAAGATATTGAAATTAGATTTGTGAGTGGACTGCATATCAGTTATTGGTATTGTGAATTTACAGACGATTTTTGGTGCAATATAAATGTTGCCATATGAGAAATTATCGGGGTGGAGGGATTGTACTATTATTATTTGCCCATTTGTGTGGGATTTTTATGAGCCTTAAACTTGCAAATGTTACGTTAGCCATATAATTAAAATTGTGTATGCAGTTTTTTGTAAATGATAAACAAGAACTATGTGAGTTATCTGTTTGATTTACAAAAGAAACAGAATAGTAACTTGAAATCAGAGGTTTAAAAATAGAACTGCCCAATTAATGAAAACTGCCCAGATTGAGTACATGTAATAGATTCAGTGGGTAGGGCAAAAAAATTAACAGGCAAAGAAACAGAAGGTTGCATACTCATTTTAGATCAGTGTATCTTAAATAGTGTGAAATAGTGTAAAACCAGTTTTTCTGATCTACAGTCTTCATTCAGCTTGGCACTCAAAAAAATTCATGTACTCAATTATTGTTGGGGGTTATAAGAATACATTGCAATATAAATTTGTTTGATTGTTTCTATGGCAACAGTTTAATTCCTTCATTACAGCATAATATTCTGGCTCTGGCAGTTCCCTTGCATTTTTGAGTGAGTGACATACTCCTGAACAACTGTTTAGGTCCTCACAGCATTGAACTTCCTTATTAATAAAGTGTGACTCTCTCGATGAGGCTTCACTTGCTGAGATAAAACAGTAATGATGATGTATTCAGTATAGCTGTAGTAGTGGAACGTTAGTCTTCCTGAAAGCACTAGACAGCTGAGGAGGTGTCCAATGGAGCTAGACCAATAACGAAGCAGGTAGCTTTACACACTGACTTGCAAACAAAATACATGAAGAATACATACGTACATGCATATCTATAGAAAACAGAAGGCATATTTTGCATTAGTAGAATACAGAATCCCAAGGGTTGGAAGGGACCTCAAAAGATCATCTAGTCCAACCCCCCTGCAAGAGCAGGGTAACCTACAGTACATCACACAGGAACTTGTCCAGGCGGGCCTTGAATATCTCCAGTGTAGGAGACTCCACAACCCCCCTGGGCAACCTGTTCCAGTGCTCTGTCACTCTTACAGTAAAGAAGTTCTTCCTGATGTTAACGTGGAACTTCCTATGTTCCAGTTTACACCCATTGCCCCTTGTCCTATCACTGGATATCACTGAAAAAAGCCTAGCTCCATCATCCTGACACCTACCCTTCACATATTTGTAAACATTGATGAGGTCACCCCTCAGTCTCCTCTTCTCCAAGCTAAAGAGACCCAGCTCCCTCAGCCTCTCCTCATAAGGGAGATGTTCCACTCCCTTAATCATCTTTGTGGCTCTGCGCTGGACTCCTTCAAGCAATTCCCTGTCCTTCTTGAACAGAGGGGCCCAGAACTGGACGCAATATTCCAGATGCGGCCTCACCAAGGCTGAGTAGAGGGGGAGGAGAACCTCTCTTGACCTACTAACCACTCCCTTTCTAATGCACCCTAAGATGCCATTTGCCTTCTTGGTCACAAGAGCACATTGCTGGCTCATGGTCATCCTCCTATCCACCAGGACCCCCAGGTCCCTTTCCCGTTCACTACTTTCCAGCAGGTCAACCCCCAACCTGTACTGGTACATGGGGTTGTTCTTCCCCAGATGCAAGACTCTACACTTGCCCTTGTTAAATTTCATCAAGTTTCTCCCCGCCCAACTCTCCAGCCTGTCCAGGTCTCGCTGAATGGCAGCACAGTCCTCTGGTGTGTCAGCCACTCCTCCCAGTTTTGTGTCATCAGCAAACTTGCTGAGGGTGCACTCAGTTCCCTCATCCAGGTCATTGATGAAAATATTAAACAGCACCGGTCCCAGCACCGACCCCTGAGGAACTCCACTAGTCACAGACCTCCAGCTAGATTCTGCACCATACGTGCATCTCCTTATTTTCACCCACAAAGCTCTCCATGTCTGTAACTGAGCATAAATCAGGTCAGTTTCCTACAGCTGTCAGTCATGCTTTTTATCATTACCAGTGGCTGAAGCATGATGAATGTATTTCTTTTTCTGAAAACACATCCTGAAGAGCACTCCCATAACTGGGTGTCTTGCAAGACCAGATCTCCTATTTTCGTGATTAGTGAGTTCCTATGTAGAATTTGAAAAAGGGGGGGAAGTGTTTGTGTATTTTTATATATTTTTAAAGATATAAAATATATCTTCTATATTTGTATATAGAATATATATACATAAATGCAAATAAAATGCATTTTGGAACTCAGGTACTCTTTTGTTATACATGCATATTCATACATATTCATACACATACACATCTATATATTTGTTTCAGGTCTAGTTTGTACTTTTCTTAGAACTTTCATTTTCTAAGCCGTGAATAACATTGTCTGAAATACGTGTCTGACGCTGAAAGATCAGCATCTGAACAGCACACAGAAGTAGGAATTGCTGTGTTTGTGTGAATACCATGTTGAATAAAAGCTAGTTTAGAACAGAGTAAAATTAGTTCAAAATATCTGAGCAAAATGTGTAGTTGGATCTCTATTATTAGAAACAAGTTTGCAGGTTTTGTGCAAATTAGCACTCATTCTCCCTGTGCTTCTTTCCAGTCGTATGTGTAAAAGTGCCTGTCTGAAGGCAATGCTCTCCCAGTGGGACTTAATCCAGTTGTTGAAGCCTACCTAGAGTGTTCATGTCCCAGCTCCTGTCTCTCTCCCTCTGTCTCTCAGCTGCAGGAATAGCATGGGGTTGAGTAAGAGCTGTACTTTGAATGAAGAAGTGTGACAGAAGGGAGAGGGAGATAGTGGTCCCTCACTCTAATACAGTGTTTTGAATTGTTTATAAACTGTACATGTCAAGTGAATTTGAATTTAGAGCAGTGCTACTTTGTATCAGAGAAAATGTGCACAGGGAGAAAAAATCACCAATTGCTGTAAGTCCGCTAGCATGAAATAATTACAAATAATAATCATAGCTGGTTTTCTTCTCTTTAGTCCTGATGGCCAGCCAACTCTTCTTCCACCTGAGCACGTACAGGAGTTAAATCTGAGGTCTACTGGCATGCTTAATGCCATCCAAAGATTTTTTGCATATCACATGATTGAGACATATGGTTGTGACTACTCTACAAGCGGACTGACCTTTGATACCCTCCACTCCAAGATCAAGTCTTTCCTTGAACTTCGGACGTCAGATGGACCCAGACATGATACCTACATTTTATACTACAGTGGTCACTCGCATGGCACTGGCGAATGGGCCTTGGCAGGTAACTTGTTTGTGGATTTTTTTTTTTATCAGTAGTTTTGATATTGATAAACTTTCTAAATAACTTAATTTGCGCTGTGAAAAACCATACTGTATTGCAGAATTTTGAAGTTTTGGTCACATTTATTATCTCATAATCCGGAATGGCAAAAAAACCCACCAGTCTTTGGGGAACAGGTAATTCATGAACTTCTATGTTATTTTGGTATTTAGTCACTTCGTTAAAAATCCTTTTGCAGCTAACTAATCTTACACTTGTTCTCAAAATTGTCTAAATATTGTTGACTCCAAATGTGTGCTTACAAGTTTAAACTTGATTTCATATTCCCCTTACAATTCAACAAGTTAAAGATCACTTTTTTCTAGAAAATTGGTAGTGACCCTCCTGCTCTAAAAACAGATTTAGAGAACGAGATTGATTGCCCAGCAAAGTTTGTGGATGCCCCATCCCTGGAAGTGTGCAGAGCCAGGCTGGATGGGGCTTTGAGCAACCTGGTCTAAGCAGAAGATGTTCCTGCTCATGGCAAGCATTTGGAACTAGGCGATCTTTACCATCCCTTCCAATCCAAACCATTCTATGATTCTGTGATTTCTTTTGTATTTTGAGGAATATTCCTTCCCTGTAATAAGCAAGCATAATTTCATTCCCTGGACCTGGCAGAGTGAGTTATACAGTGTTCTGTGTCACAGTGTCAGTTAACTGTCATGAGGGTGCTCTGTACTTTTTGTAAAAGACAGATTCCATAAAAGAAATAGGAGGCAGGTACACAGTCCGCACTAGAAAAGCAGATCTTAACACCTACAGTAAACCTTATATTGTGAAAACAGCTATGATTTGCTGACATCCTAGAGGTTGGGAATCACTGTGGGCACAGACTACAGACCCCTATATAAAGGCCCGGTTTAAGCCTTGTCATGGCATAGACTTCACCATTTCCCCTTTTCTTGGTCTGTTTTTCATCTGTCTGTGTAACGGGCAGCTCTCTCTCAACTGTATTCTTTGGTAAACGTACTGAAGTCCTCAAATCGTGCGTAGCTATAGCCTTGCTTTCCTGCTGTATGGAAACAGGCTTCTGAAGGTGCATGCAAAAACTGAATCTTATAGTAAATGCATTGAAAATTTGCAACGTTTTTCTTCCTGTGACAGAATTAATTCTCTTGGATAGCGCTCTGCCTGCAAGCTCCGGGCTGTCAGCAGTCTCTCTCCAGGCACATGTGCTCTTCAACAGTGTAGATGGGTATTGGCTTTGCATGTGGTCATGCTGAGGTGTTCAGGCGCAGGTCAGTTTTCATCTGGAGACCATATACCTAGCAGCAAAACTCTGCCTCCCACCCATGCTCCAGCTGGCAACATAGATACAGTTAGCTTTCTAACATATATAGAGCCAAATGTTGCTGCAGAAATTGGACAGCTTCCAGACCAGTCCTGGCTTATGTCTGTCTTGCCTGGAGTGTGACAGGTCTCTGTGTATGCGCTCAGGTAGCTGTAGCCTAAAATAAACTGTCTTCACTTTTAGAATAAGGGCTGAGGTAACCGTTATATGAAAGTTTCTCTAGTAAAATATGCAGTATGTAAAGGCAGTGCTGGTCAGCTGTCTCACAAAGCTCCTTTCCAGTTCTCTGTCCAAGCACATCATCAGCTTCTACCTCAAGATATGTATAGTCATGCAAAGGAGAGGAAGATGCAGCTATCACATGCCTTGGATCCTTTTTTGTGATTAATTTTAAATCAGTCATGGTTTAAACCACGACAGTACTCCTTCCAGATAGCACTGCTCCTGAATGTAACTTGAAGTTTAAACTGAAAAGACGACGTCTGTCTGTGTAATTGTACTGCATATATTGGACAGTGGCATTCTGTGACAGATGGAACATTTGGTCATCAGCTCCCATAATGTGTACTGTCCTCTGACCTCTGGAGAGGATAAAGAGAGGTGGAAACAATGAAATAAAACATTTGGATCTAATAGAAGTAGTGTCTCATTGCCCGCTTATGTCATGATACGGCACAGCAGTAGCAGTGTAGGCTTTGCTTTGTAATAACATCTTTTCAATGAAGCTTGCTGGATTTATTTGTTCACTAATGATGTTTCTCTGTTGTTGGAAGCTGGGATGTACCACAGTGGTGTATAAAAAAGCTGTTAACTAGTCATTGCGTAAAGTATGAGCAATCAAATGACCTGGGAGGTCATGTTCTCTGAGTGAAGGCAAAGGCAAGAGCTGGACTAATGAAGCTTTATCTCTATTGCTGAAACTGTCAGCTTAACTGCCTTCAAAACCTGTCAAAGAGCCAGATGTGGCCAGGCACATGGATTTCTTACACAGTTTGGTGCCTAAACCTTGCACTGGCTGATAAGTGTGTGTGTTTATGATCACTAGGGTTAGAAGCTGAGTGTGTGTGCATGAAGGATGAGATGGTTTTCTTTGGGCAATTCTGTCCAGTACCATTTAAAATCACCTGCACTGCTACATACACTAAAATAAAACTTATTTATAAGTCTTTTAAATGTGAATAAATAAAGATATTTTTTGCTGCTAATTGACACAGAAGACTTACCTAGAAAAGGGAAAATGCTTCTATAGAAGTCTCTGCTGTAAATAACTACAGCGATTTGGGGATCACGTACCAAGACAAGTCATTACTGTAGGTTTTTATATTAAGATTCTCCTTGGTACTAAATTTTCCAATTTTTTGAGAAAGTTGTTGCTCTTTAATTTTGCTTTTACTTTAACTGCAATAGCATGCTGAAAGCTTTAACTCTGTTAATTTGAAGCACTTTTTGTCACCACTTACAGGTAAAAATGTAAGTGCTGAAATAGGCAGTTATTCCATTTGAGATTCATCTGTGCAGTTAAATTCCTACTAAGAAGATTTTAAATACTGCTAAATGTACTTACATTCTACAGTGAAAATCACTATGGAATTAAAATGCAGTTATTTTAAATGACATTTTTCTCCTTTTCTTCTAAAAGTCATACATTTTTTTAAATTTGACATTTTCAAACTAGACTGTTTTCATCGTAAATCTGTATCATAGCTCCAAATTGCCAACAGCTCTTCACATTAATAGTCACTACACAGCCAGTGGAGATTTATCCACTTGTTTGCAAGATGTTTTCCTTAAGCAATTGAGTAAGTAAGCTGCTTTTCAAAGCTACATAGATCCTGCAGTATCCATTACATTTAAGCAGAAGTATATATGTCCCCACTGTAGGTAACTTGGTTTAATTATAGTCAGATCTTCCAAAGTATTGTCGGAGCAAGAGCTGAGATGGAACATGAGAAGTTGGATGCTCTAATTGCAAGTGTTTTCTGAGCTGACAGGAAATAAATATTGTGCAAAAAAGTCCTATGAGGTTTTTATTTCATTGAGCTGTAAATCCATACCAGTTTTAATTTTCTTGAAGCTCTGAAGACAACTGTGTCTGTAGAGTAAAATCTGTCCATTTTTGGTCAAGTCATTTTTTCAAGTCAGACCAGTGGTTGTGCCTGTAGGTGGCTTTCATGTTGTGCTTCAAAACTGTTAACATGCATTGTGTTCAAAAGTCCTCTCTTTTCCTTGAAAGAGGAGTCCTTTTTAATATTAATAAAAACATATTAAAAGGAACTTTTTTTCTCTTCTTAAAATTATTAATAATAATACAAAATAATCTATTTCTGGTTTTCTCTTCTTGTTTAGCTATTTCCAGATTCCTCCAATAGGCTGCAATTTCTTTCACTCTGTGAGGAAATTCCTTTTTATTTTAATCAAGGGTGAGTTAATGCCCTCATCCGCCACAGCAAGTCAGGTGGAATCAGTTAATACCTCCCTGGAGATCTGCAACATCTGCAGACGGCGAGGATCAGTTGAAAACTTCTGTTATATCTGTCCAGGTTGTTAAAATATCCACAGTCAGAATTGTAGAGAGGGTTCTGTTTCTTTGTCCTAATATGAAATCTTTTTTCCCATGTGACAGGGGGTGATGCTTTACGACTGGACACACTGTTGGACTGGTGGAGAGAAAAGAACGGTACTTTCTGTTCTCGACTCATCATCGTTTTAGACTGTGAGAACTCTCAGCCTTGGGTTAAACAAGTAAGAAAAGTAAATGACCAGTATATTGCTGTGCAAGGAGCAGAAATGGCCAGAGTTGTAGACATCGAGGAAGCAGACCTTCCACAGCTTGGTGACTTCACCAGGCAATGGGTTGAGTACAACTGTAATCCTGACAGCAACATCAGCTGGTCTGAAAAGGGACGTACAGTGAAAGCAGTGTATGGTGTGTCAAAACACTGGAGTGACTACACTTTGCATTTGCCAACAGGAAGCGATGTTGCCAAACACTGGATGATATACTTCCCACGCATCACCTATCCCTTAGTGCATTTGGCAAACTGGTTTTGTGGTCTCAATCTGTTCTGGGTCTGTAAAGCGTGCTTTAGGTGCTTGAAAAGACTGAAAATGAGCTGGTTTCTTCCCACAGTGCTGGACACTGGACAGGGTTTCAAACTCGTCAAATCCTAATTAGCAACCAAAGAGAAAATGAAGTGAGAGCTCTGGGAACTTTCTCACTGTACTGTACTTACAACTTTTTATATGAGTATTTTTCTCTGAAAAAGTCTGCTACACTCACTTTACTCAGCTCTTTGAGCAGCTACAGTATATGCAACAGTTAGAAACTGCAGTCTCAAACAGAAGAGGGTCAGACTAAGGTATTTGATTTTTGTTGCTGGTCTGTATGTACATACGTAAGAGACTTATTTAATATGACCGTGCATTTTGGAGACAGTTCACATGTTCAGAGTCATCAGTTTGATGGACAACAACTCCTGTGAATGTTACAGCATGCTTTTTTGTCATTTATATCCACTGTAAGGTTCAAATACAGGAAAGGAATCAAGCTAATACTTAAATCAGTTTATATGTCCTTGAAATTATATGGTGCAATCAAGGGTATTATGAAACAGCACTGAGCCAAAAAAAAAAAATAGAAGAATGAATAGCCATTTAGGTAAGTAGGTACCAAGAATCTTTAGTTTTATTTGCCGTTACACCTTTAGTCCCTGCCTCAGTCCTCTGATGTTCTGGCGCTGCTGGGACAATGTTTGCTGAAGTGCAGTTTCAGAAACTTTCAGTTTTACTTTCGAAATTCAGTATCTTGCTGGTGAGCTTTTTTTATTATTTTTCTTCTGATATTCCTAGCAGTTATCTCTTACATGGAATAAAAAGTGCAGAGAGTTTTTCCCTCACCTCTTAAGGTGGTTCTGCGCGCTTTTCCTTCCTGGGCTGTTACTAGTTTGTGTTTTGAAAAGCTACCCTGAAAAAAATTAAAAACAAAACAAAACCCAAGGAGTTTAACAAAGAAAATAGTCCATAGGTTAAAAATGGAAATGCAGATGTTGCCTTGCTTCCATGCTTATCTGAAGTCTCTGCTCTGCCTAAGACCTTAACTCTGTAAAATGCTGACTACACGATTTGACTGATGAGTTCATTATCTATTTAAACCATGAACAAAGTTTGTCAGGAATGTATTATGCCCTTAGGACAGGAGGGAATCCTGAGTATTCCTCAACTCTCTTCTCCCAGCCACAAGGTCCTAATTTTAATCTTTCCATTTACAGTGCTGGATGGAACTTGAGAAATCTTGTCCCAGCCTTTCCTCTTCAGTCAGAGAAGCTGCATAGCATTCTGGTCTCATTTTCTCAAGTACAGAAAATAAGGAGTGAAACAAGCAGCTAAGTCAGTACAGTTTGTGGTGGGGTTTATGCATATGTGTGTGCAATCCAGTATACCTAGAGTTTACTTTACATTTCCATCAGTATTTTAATAAAAATGTTAGGCATTAGCTGATAGGTGTCTAAATTACAACCTGTTATTATTTTTTTATTTAAATATATTAAAATACTTTAGGAGCTCTTCAAGACTTCACCATCAAGAGTTTTTCTAATTCCATTTGAACTTTTTAGCCAGCTAAGTTAAAGAATCTTCTAACACTGATACTGTTAGTAACTCCTGAAAATAAAAGGTGTGATTAAATTGAGATCTGCAATACCCAGAGTAATTTGCACCCACCAACTTAAAAATGGTGATTTTGTAGGATTTACAAGTGACAGCCACTAAGTTTCTTCATTAGTGTGTAGTACACAGCTTTATTTAGCAAGATACCATCCGCTATCCCTCTTTGCCTTTCTCCATTCCCTTCCATAAAGTGAAAATGGGATTGAGAGATTAGAAAGGAGATGTCCTACCAAGGCTCAGTTCCATTGGGTCTTCTCTAAGTAAATGCTGTGGTTGCAGCTTGTCCTGGATTCAGGAGGTGGCTGTTCTCAGTAAGGACAGAGGGTACTTGCACTGTCTAACTTCAGGTATCAAACTTAAGCTCCTAATGTGGGAGGCTGAGATAGGAGTCATCTCATTTAAATTCAGATGTCTGAAAGCTAGACATCTGAATCCATGCATAGTACCAGAAGTGCTCTACTGCTCATTAACAAAGAGAAGTATTTCAAGGGGATGACTCATTTTATCTCTGTTTTAGAAATAACTTTCCTGTGGTTGTGCCTATTAGATTTGTTTTGGTTTTGCTTTCATATCCCAAAGGTCAAGCAGACAAGTCCTTTATGTCTGTTGAATAAGCTTAGAGCACTTCTGTTCCAAGTCATCCTCTGGAGCCTGGGCTGGGTACACAGGCTCCATGTTCAAGCACGTAAATTGGATACTTGAAGTCAGGCTGAATGAGCATCCATTGGGTTGCAAGAGAGCCACATTGTCTCCTCTGCGGAAGTCATTTTCAGCCATTTCTGGTCAACAGCCCTTGAGTATGGAGAAAAAATATTACATAAAGGCAATAATTTGGGTTGTAAAATCACTGTTATTTTGGCTGCTATTGCAGTAAAAGTTCATCAGATAAGCAGTTCCAACTGGACAACTAGAAATTTTTAGCAGAGTCCCTGTAAAGCAGCACCATAATACCTGATAGTCACCCTGGGGACATTTGAAAGTCAAGATCGGCCACAGATCAACCATAACACACCCTGCTAATTATAATGGGTAAATCTTACTCTGTACCTGCTAGTGCTACATTTTTATGGATATGATCAGTATCTTTCTTTTTATACATCAAGGGGAGCAGGAGAAGTGTGGGACTCCTGACCTGTCCTGGGCCAGGGAGCAGTAGCTGCTCAGCAGTGCACCTGTGGGCTTAGTTCTGGGCAGGACAAAATCAGCAGTTGATGCTGATCATTTGTCTCTGTTTAGTAAATGGTTTGCAGCTTGCTCATGAGTTTCCCTTTATTTTGCAAAGACTGAAAGTTAGATAGAGCCAGCTAAAAATACAGCAGAAGGATTATTTGCAAAACTAATCACGTGTTTGCAGATTTGTTTCTGTTTTCTCAATTAAAGAACTCCAGCTTTCTGAATTTGAAATAGTTTCAATGTGTGCTGAAGTGTTCCTACTTTTGAATCTAATTTTTTAAACAGCAAAGGCATGGTGAAAATGCTAATTTAAACTAAAAGAAATGTTTACAGTCATTTAAACTATGAAGCCTTTTTGGACAAAGAGACTGTCTTGTGTGTTTCAAAACACACACACAAAAAAACAGGGCTGTGGGGCAATGACCCTCAGGAATTCAACAGCACTAATCCCCTACTCTTACACTGACTAATATCAGGGCATCCTACTGTGACCCACGTTCCCACGTGGAGTTTTTCTCCATCTCCAGGTGCTCATGTGCCTCTGGGGGCCTCTGCCCAGCCCCGGGCGCCACCTAAGGAGCTCCTAATCCTAGTGAGGAGTGGGGAGTTATCCCTCAGCTGTTCCCTGTGTGAAATACAGGGCAACACCTGAAAGAAATTTAAATCTAATTCCAAAGAATGTTACACCTGCTATCAGTTACATGCATGTTGTTTAGTGGTAACATGCTTACAGGTTGTCTGGATGGAGAAAATATGAACTTTTTTGAGAGGCTTGTCTCTGTACTGTATGTTCAGATATTTTGTTACAAAGGTTGTTATAAATTTATATCACAGTAGTAATTTTATGTTGACTTTGTTTCATTTACCTTCTCTAAATTATCAGCCTTGCTAAAACATGCAACTGCACTGAGTCCTACAAATGTAAGCCTTTGAAAGGAATTCAAATTACAAATTCACAGCAGTATTTTTCTCTGAACAAGTATTGGGGGAAAAAGGCCATTCTTCTTCATCTTTGCACTGCCAGAGTTACATATTTGCAGTTCCTTCTGCTTTGTTTGCTTTGTGATTGTTGTTGTCCAGCCTTCACTTTAAAGTTTTTCCCAGAAATTACTTCTTCACCTTTTTGAAGTTTTCCCTTTATTTTACAAAGCCATAACTAATGCTACACTAGCTGAAAAGCACTTCGGTTGCCAGCGGTAGACAGTGTAACTGGGTTAATTTTTTTCTTCGTGAATATCTTTCTGTGGGAGGGTTTTTACTGGATGTACTGATTTTGGGGGGGTGGGGGTGGGGGTGTGTATTTGTGATACCACTTAAATATATTTTCCTGGTTTGGATGCTTATTTCCATTTCATGTTTTTGTTTATGCCTTGATCACTTCCCAAATTTCTGTGCTTCCTCTTGAATTCCATGGGTTTTTTTTCTGTACAGCTTGTTTCAGAGAGTTTTTTTAGCTACAAATTGCAACAGAGTTTACTAAAAATAAGGAGTATTTATAGTTTAACAATTTAATAGAAATGAGAAATACCAGCTTAAATTATTAATATCTTTCGCTGTGTCATTTCTTTATCACTTTGTCAACAAGCTCGAAAAAAATATTGTTTATACTTTGAGACATTATTTTAGAGAGACTTAATTGAAGACTTCATTTATGTAAGTATTATTATGTAGTCAAACTTGTGTTCTTCAGTAAGATCAAGTTAAGGGAGGGTTCCTGCCTCAGTGAGACCAAGCCTGGGAGATGAAGCAGGAGGAAGCTTTAGAATGGTGAGCAGGGCAGAACTGCACATCTGCTCCTCTCAGAAACTGCTGAGGAGGTTCCTGCAGTCCCTCCCCATGAAACAGTCCTTTACTCTTAACAAGCCAGGTCTTGTTAAGTGAGGACTTAAGTGGGAAATGCAGGAGAAACAGAGGGCTTAGTGTGACAAGGGCTGACAGGCATGTCAGTGGAAATTTGATGTCCAGATCCAAGGAGAAGGGCACTGCACAATTAACAATGCCTTTAAGACACTGATAGCTGATTACAGTGAGGATTTAGTGGCACTTTGTTGGTTTTTTTATGGGTTTTTTTAACAGAAGGAGTCCTTTACAACCCTAACTATTGTATGATTCTGTGATTTAATTTTGACTCATCCCGCTAACTCATGATTGAATCCATTAGTTTTGCACTTATTAATCACTGTTCCCTTTTTATTAAATTTCTGTAGATCCTTCTCTTCAATCTCAAATTTTGAGATACCCCTAGAGAGCAGTACTGCTCACCCTCAGTGGTGCCCTGCAGCTATTCTTAGTCTCCTCAAATGGAGTCAGGCAAACCAAGGTATGACTGCATCCATGACATTGGCTTTGGGGGTTTTGTTCATCATTTTTGGTGACCTAGGAGATAAAAGTCAGTGTAAAAAGCCATATGAATGTTCAAATACTGTTTCTTCATTGATGCTGTTATATATATATATTATTGTTGGAAAACAAGTGTAGCATATAATTCAAGCACATTGACTTGGATCAAGAAGTGCATAAAGGCTTTGATCAGTGTTAGCTCCTGCACCAGCACTGCATTTGGCTGATCTCCATCAGCTCTTGAATACATTGCCCACTACCACCATGGAGTAAAATACAGATACGCTATTACTGCTGTATTATACTGGAGACTGGAAAGCTGGATCCAGTAAAGACCCTCAGTATTACAGAGCTCACCTTCAGAGATTCAGATGAGGACAATTTCCTTGAACAACCAGAGGTATACCGCAGACATTTGTGAAGGGTTGGTCACCCTGCAAAGCAGCAGTCAGGCTCTTTGGGATACCAGGCGGAAGCTGTTCCCAACAGGTGCCTGCAGCATCCAGCTGCTTACAGCTAGTGACACAGAAATGAAAATATCACTCCTCGTCAGCACTGAATTATATTCTCTGTGCAGTAATTTTATTGCAACTTCATGGTGTAGTGAAACATTCCGGGCTCTTACCTCAGACATCAGTGCACAGAGCTAGGGAACTGCCAGTGCTGACTCATGCCAGTGCTGAAGCTGATGAAGAAATGCAGCCAGCTCTGTTGATTACAGGAAGTTCTATAGTTAATAGCTGCTAAAATAAATCATCATGAACCTGACTTTGCCATCTCACAAGTGCAAAGCCAGGATACTGCAAGGCAGCCTGTGTTGGGAATGTAAAACAGACAACTTGGCTTCATGTGCAAGTCAGAGAGAACAGCCTGATTCAGAGATTAGCAATAGCCAGAAAAGAAGCAGAAACTTCTTGCAGAAAAATGTTTGCTTTATAAATTGTGTATAAGGTCCCTAGATACCATGATACTGAGTACATTATAAATGCATAAGAGATCCATTAAGAGAGATGGGGAGGGGGGAAAATATCTGCCAAATTAGGTTTGTATAGCTGGAAGCTCTAAAGATTTATTCTGCCTTGCAAAAGAGTGTTAACGATTTTTTATCCTTAGAGAAAGGTTACTTCTTTACCCAGGAAGGAAGGGACAGAAGACAAGGAAGAAGGAAAACAAAAAGAAGCAAAGAGGAGAAGTAATGCTATCAAATGGGTCAGATTCAGTGCTGGGGCCAGGAGAGCTAGAGAGAGATTTCAGATTTAATCAGTTGTGTTTCTTACAGAGGTGGCCTGTATGCACTATCAGACTGTCTTATCTCCCAAACTGTGGCTGTCCATCCAGACTGCCTACCGAGTACATCCCACACCAGCTCCCAGGCCCTGCCAGGGAAAGCTGTCAGCCTGGCCAGAAGCAAGCTGTGGCCCATCCTAACAAACTGACAGGACAGACGAGCAAGTTTTCACTCTGGGCTCATGTCCTGGCACCATTTAATTTACTGTTATAAAGATGGCTTCTAAAAAATTACGATTATTGCATTTTTAATACAGTGCCTGAAACCAGATAACACTGTACAGCTACAGATGGCTGAGCAGGGGAGCTTGTAAAGTACGAAGGCAACAGTGAACATTACATACCCTCAGGCATGTTCCCACAGCAGTATTTGTGCATGAAACAACTGCCACAGCACTGAAGAAAGTTCCCTGTCTCTGCCATCGATGCTGAGGAAGATGGCTCAGACCATTTAAGCCAGGTCTCTGCCCTTCTTTCATTTCTAATCTCAGGTGAGTCTCCAGCTGCTTCTCTGCATGAGGAAACATGGCACCTTCCCAGCTGAATCTGAAACAGGTTTCTAATATCTAAAATTACTCAGTGAAATGAACTGTATAAAGATCGAGCATATTCTGATTAAAGAATTGACGAATGCTGACAGAAGGCAGTGCTGGCATACACAGATGAGGTATATGAACTGCAGAAGGATGGAAAGCGGAGCTGGAAAGGGAGCAAGAAGCCCTGTAAAGGAACCACAACCTGCTTGTCTTGCACCCAGGTGTACCACAAGACCGCAGGATTTAGGGCAGGAAGTCAAATATTTTGTAATTCCTGCTTGTTTGGCATACGTGTACAAAAACAATAAACCTGAGATAACTGCCAGGAAGGATTCAGATGACTGACCTACAGCCTACCTCATCTACAAATACAGAATGTGCATAGTGGGCCAGCATTTGTGAGTTTGCCCATCTGAACAAGCCAGAACAGACCAGTTCCACCCATAGAGAAGAGGAAGTAAGCTTTTGGACTAGCCTGCTCTTGCTGCACAAAAAATGTGTATAAAAACAACAGCATGAGCTGTTGGAGTCTTGTAATAGATGTACTGAATCTTCAGGCATCTCCAGTTCTGGGTAGGCAGTTTGTCCTGCTGGGGATGCCAGACTTCCAAGTGTGGGGCTCCTGGCAATCCACTCCAAAGCTTCTAATGCAGGTTACAGGATTGTATTATTTAGAGACAGTTTCTGTGAAGGGGCTAAAAACCCCAGAACCCGACTACCTGAAAATCTGGTACTTCTCTGGCATGCATCGCTGTGTGTCAGCTGCCCTGTGTCTCTTCTGAGGAAACAGCAAAAGGAACTGTGGCAGCCGGAAAATCGCTACACACGATTGCACACTGAACTGCTGCCACTGGACAGTTAGCAGCTCCCGCTTGCACGCGCTCTGGAGAGAAGGAAGGTTTGTTGGTCAGTGTGTTATGTCTGATACCAAGGTGCAGCTGGAGTACTGTTACCATACTTCATTTCCTAATTCTTTCCCCAGCTTGTAGCTGAATAACCTTAACAGAGAGTTAAACTGAGTCCTTTCAGAGTGTGTTCCAGGTGCTTACATGGATTAAAGAGGACTAGGACAGACTCATGGGAGACAGCTGCAGTGTGGGCACTGAGACACAACACTAGTAACCCAAGTTCAGGGCTCCTACAAATTGTTTGATGCATTCATGTGCCTCATCCCATTTTGGGCCACAATAAGAAACATGGTTCCAGACTGGATGTGGCTTGGACCAGACCCAACAAGGCTGCTCTCTTTTGATGTTCTCCCCACAAAAGGCCCGCAGCCCTCCTGTCTACCAAGTGACCAAAACGGTCCCCACGACCAGCACACTGCTTGGTGGTTGGTGAATGGTTTCACTGTCACCTCATGGCTGACAGAGACCGAGGTAGCTATTTGAGGATCCCAGGATCTTTAAGATCAGCCACTAAAATACCCCAGAACCATAAACTGTGACATTATTTTCATCCCTAGGCCCATTATAGATTAGAGGACAGTCACTGTGTGACCCTGAAAGCCCACAATTGTGTCAGTGTGCCAATTCAATCTGCAATATTTACTGGAGTAAATAGTCAAAATTACCACTTTGAGGAGAGAACTCATTCCCTTTCACTATCACTTCTAGTTACAGTCCCTGCTCTTTCCATTTCCAGCAATCCTAGGATGGTTTCCATTGTGTTTGTTCCAGTTTCGATGTCTTCGGAATTTATGAGGCACTTGGCTTTAGACCGCAAAAAAGAAGTAAGTCAAAACCAGTCACACAGCTGTCAGTTCACAGCTCATCCACCTTTCCCTTTTCATTTATTCATTTGGTTGCCTTTCCCACAGCAGAAATCCTCCATTTTGAGAGCCATGGCTCAGATTCAGCTCCTGTTCAGGCCATCAGATTGACCCCAATCCCCACTCAGATGTGGCTGTGATGAGAATGGTACCACAGTGGGCTGGGGAATAATCCCGGAGCTTGCAGGCAGTGGAGTGGAACCATCCCAGCACTCAGCATGCTGTATCTGCACAGCTCTGAGCACCCACCTCAGTGCTTCTGCCAGTCCAGCTAGCCTACAGTCTGATAAATATTGGTGTATTTACTGGAAAGTCAAAGGGAGACGTAACATACTTCATAGCCCCTGATTTCATGGGATACAAAGTAGGACACAGCTCGCGCTTCTCCACCTAGTATCATCCTGCCGCCGAAGCAAATCCAGCCCAGCTTTTACTGTTCTGTTAGGGTTTCCTTAGCGAATGGGAATGGCTCATTCCCTCACCTGAGCTGTTTGCAGCCCCACCTGCACTGCGCAGGAAGCTGCTGTGTTTGGGTATGCACAATGCCAGAAAAGAGCGGCCCTCCTGAGGAACCCTGCTGGCCATTACCTTCCCTTTGGGAAGAAGGGGGCCAGCCCCAGAGCCTCCACCAACATTGGTGCAGGGTGTGAAAGTGGTCCCTCACACTCAGGGTTTCTAGCATTCATATACAGAAGGCAAGGCATGCAAGCAGGAAGTTTAGATTGGATATAAGGAGGAAATTCTTTCCTGTTAGGGTGGTGAGGCACTGGAATCAGTTGCCCAGGGAGGTTGTGAGTGCTCCATCCCTGGCGGTGTTCAAGGCCAGGTTGGATGAAGCCTTGTGTGGGATGGTTTAGTGTGAGGTGTCCCTGCCCATGGCAGGGGGGTTGGAACTAGATGATCTTGAGGTCCTTTCCAACCCTAACTATTCTATGATTCTATGACTCCAAGGCCACCAGCCAGGCAGGATGCAATTGATGAACTGCCAGTAACATCAACAGAAAGCCCTCTGGCAGATGGGTAAGCAGCTTGGGACAGGGAACTGTGGAGTCCATTCTGAAGCTAAACATTCAAGTTAACTTCTGGAGTCTTGTTTCACCACTAAAATAGTATTTAAAACCATACCAATGGAAGGGGAAGAAGGCAGGAAGCCCAGCTGGCACTACAGGCAGGCTGTTGGTTGGCACTAATGCTGCAGGCAGAGCAGTTTGCAGAGAACAGGCACAAAGTTCAGATCACTGAGGTGATTTCAGTGCTTACACCTCTTCTCAGAGCCCTGGCTGAACTCTGTACCAGTGCCTGTGTCTATCATCAGTGAAATCCTGGTGTCCCCTCAGCAACGTTTGTGTGTCCGTCTGTAAGCCTGCAGTGCACAGGGGGCTGTGTAGCAACCCATCCAACTCAGGGTTACAAGCACCTCTGAGTCCATAAAGTTTTGCCCTGTTCATCTCTGTACTGGGTTTGCACAGCAAGTTTTGGTAGAAGGGGGACTACAGGGGGGGCTTCTGTGAGAGCCAGTGCAGCCGGCTACAAGATGGACCAGCTGCTGGCTAAGGCTAAACCCATCTGCGACCACAGCAGCGCCTCTGGGATAATGTAGTTAAGAAGGGGAAAATGTTGCTGCACAGGAGCAATTGCAGCCAGAGAGAAACAGCCCCTCAGACACCTAGATCAGTGAAGGAGGGCAGGAGGTGCTCCAGGCACCAGAGCAGAGATTCCCCCACAGCCCGTGGTGCAGCCCATGGTGAGGCAGCTGTGCCCTGCAGCACATGGAGGTCCATGGTGGAGCAGATTCCACCTGCAGTGCATGGAGGACCCCACACCAGAGCAGGGGGATGCCCGAAGGAGGCTGTGACCTTGTGGGAAGCCTGTGCTGGAGCAGGCTCCTGGCAGGAGGTCTGTGGAGAGAGGAGCCCGCGCTGGAGCAGTTTTGCTGCAGGACTGGTGAGCCCACAGCCTGTTCCTGAAGGGCTGCAGCCCATGCAAGGGACCTCATTCTGGAGCAGGGGAAGAGTGTGAGGAGTCCCCCCCTGAGGAGGAAGGAGTGCCAGGCAACATGTGGTAGGTTTCCCAACTCAGCCTAGTGTGACACCCTTGAGTACAGCACATCACCGTTCTCTGACCCGCCCCATGCAGTGAAACACTTGTGGGATGAGGACTGGAAAAGACGCTCCACCAGAGACACTGCACCGCTGGATGGGAGGTGCCGGTCTCCATGAGCAGCTATGGGCAGTGAGCTGGGGGGGAATGGCTGTAATACCGAATTGGGGTAAGTAAGAAAATTCCTGTCTCCTTGGTTTATTGGGGCAAGGGGCTGCTTGCCCTTGTGTACCACAAACCCCATCCTGTACAGCGTCGTGGTGTTCACAGGAAACCCAGCAGTGAGTATTTACTTACCACCCTTTGTCTCCGGAAACCATGCATGAATGCAAGCACGGGAAGCTGCATTTTAAATGTCAAAATATGCTTTAAAAGCTTCATGTCAGCTACACTTTTCCAAGCTAGAAGAAATGCCAACAGTTTTGAGAGTTGCTTCAACGCAAGAAGAAATTAAATTACTTACATTTTTTTTCTTACTTCCCTTCATAAAGCACACTCTCCTGAAGTCAAGCACTAATATATTAAAATGTTTTCCATCAGGGGCTTTTTGCACATCAGGAAGAGCTCGTAATCTTGTTTTGAATTGGCATTTGCATATTCAGTTAGTCAAATGCATTTCCTCTTATGATTAAGCATGCTATATAATTGATATTCTTCTTCCCTGTAGTGTGACACAGCATGTGACTCAAAACTTGCCTTCATAAGGCTACTCATGAATGCGAAAACATAACACATGCAGAAAAGCATATTGCATTCCTGTATGCTCAGGCTAGAGGAAAATAGCTGTGGTGCTCCATAACTTGGCTTTTTTCAGATGACTGGGTGGTTTCTTTGACCTGAGAAAGAAATATTTGCAAGGAAATACCAATGAAGCCTTTTCCACTTGTAATTCTGTGAGTTTGAGGCATGTTGAGGGAAGTGTATGCATCATAGAATTATAGAATAGTTTGGGTTGGAAGGGACCTTCAAAGCTCATCCAGTCCAACCCCCCTGCAATGAGGAGGGACATTTTCGACTAGATCAGGTTGCTGCTATATCAACTATGTATTCCAATCAGGTTGCATGCATTTCATACAAGGAGGACACCAACCCCAAAGACTGTTTTTGTTCCTTCTTCCTCAATCTGGGGGCTTTGTTTTGTTTCTTAAGTACTGAATTCACTTCAGGAAAGAAGCCAAACACATACTTAGTGTGTTGCTCCAAAAATGCACAATCCCCATGGGATTTTTGCCTCATGCAGAGCATGGGCAGGCAGAAGAGAATCCTGTACTTCATCAAACATTTAAAGAGGCATCACGTGCCCAGCCGCCATCTCCCTGCATTTAAAGCTCTCTTCAGCCTAACCCAGGCTTTTCAAACTCGTCCTAATTGAAAAGTAAGCCCCTGGCAAGTATAAAATTTTAATATTAAGCCACGGGAGACGTCCAGTGAAGGAGAAAAGTTTTTAAAGAAACTGAACCTGAGAGAAAGAGAACTCCTGGAGCAGCCACGGGGGGAACTGGAAACCTCAGGAGACTAGGATCTGGATGCTGACCACAAGGTGGGAAGCGGCACACCGCTGCCATGCTGGAACAGCATGCAACATGTTCTTCACATCCGTACATATACAAGCCCCAAGTGTCATCTGTACATGTTCCTCCACTTCTTAACAAGTCTTAATTTCCCATTCAGCCTCATGTTTCTAACTCTAAAATGACTCATAATACAAAGTAATGTCATTATATCAAAAGATAGCTCAATTTGCAAGTTCATTCCATGCCAAGAGCAAGGCAGCAGAGTCTCTAATTCCAAATAGAATCTATTTTATGCCAAAATACCCTTGCCAAAGCCTTCTAATGAGCTGGCACCAAATGGCTTCATGGGATCATCCTCCTGTCATCAGCACTTTCCAGGCATTACTGATACCTTATGACTCTTCTTTATCCCCACGTGGTTGTTGGTTTGTTCTACCCTTCTCTAAGTAGCAAGCATCAAGATTTCCTTTCTCAACCACCCTACACATTCAAAAAAGCAGGTCACTTCAGTGTATTGTATTTCAGCTCTGTCATGTCTGGAAATATGAAACATTACTATTAAATATTTATATAGTGAAGCAGTCCTCACTGATGGAGAAAGCAGTCACTGTTAGAGTCCGATTCACGGATGTCAACAACAGACCTCTCATTCACACACAGACAGGAGGAAAACTTTATGTGGGATTCAATTGCTTCAAGTGCTTACATGAATTATCCTGAAGATTTTGCTCAGCCCAAATGCTCTTTGCCTGTGGAAAAGCTGAAGGCTTCATTTACTGGCCTAGTGGGAGCTGAGAATACAAGAACATTTTAAGACCTCTCTTGACAAATAAGAATGTTCCTCTCAGGAGGAGCCAAAAAATTAGATCAAAGCACTGCCTTCTCTCTATTAATTTAATCATCATAAGCCAAATTCTAAGCTAGTTTCTTACAAACTCCCATTAGAGGAAGCTTCCCTAAGAAGAAACTGAATAAACTCCAGAAGAAATCCCAATGTCTCTACCCACTGCCCAGCACACACAACACATACCTGTAGTGGCAAAAAGTACTGCCTGAGTGCTCTTTTACACAGCAGCTTGGGTATTTGTTATGCACATCAATTGATATGTTTTGTACTGTATTGCCCTCCACAGGCACTGATAGCTGAGTATAGCAAAACATTAAACAAACAAAAGGAATCATAGAATAGTTAGGGTTGGAAAGGACCTCAAGATCATCTAGTTCCGACCCCCCCTGCAATGGACAGAGATACCTAAACCATCTCACCCAAGGTTTCATCCAGCCTGGCCTTGAACACCGCCAGGGATGGAGCACTCACAACCTCCCTGGGCAACCCATTCCAGTGCCTCACCACCCCAACAGGAAAGAATTTCCTCCTTATATCCAATTTAAACTTCCCCTGTTTAAGTTTTAACCCATTACCCCTTGTCCTGTCACTACAGTCCTGATGAAGAGTCCCTCCCCAGCATCCCTATAGGCCCCCTTCCGGTACTAGAAGGCTGCTATGAGGTCTCCCTGCAGCCTTCTCTTCTCCAGGCTGAACAGCCCCAACTTCCTCAGCCTGTCTTCATACGGGAGGTGCTCCAGTCCCCTGATCATCCTCGTGGCCCTCCTCTGGACTTGTTCCAGCAGTTCCATGTCCTTTTTATGTTGAGGACACCAGAACTGCACACAATACTCCAGGTGAGGTCTCACAAGAGCAGAGGAGAGGGGCAGGATCACCTCCTTCGACCTGCTGGTCACGCTCCTTTTGATGCAGCCCAGGATACGGTTGGCTTTCTGGGCTGCGAGCGCACACTGAAGCCGGCTCATGTTCATTTTCTCATTGACCAGCACCCCCAAGTCCTTCTCTGCAGGGCTGCTCTGAATCTCTTCTCTGCCCAGCCTGTAGCTGTGCCTGGGATTGCTCCAACCCAGGTGTAGGACCTTGCACTTGTCGTGGTTGAACTTCATAAGGTTGGCATCAGCCCACCTCACAAGCGTGTCAAGGTCCCTCTGGATGGCATCCCTTCCCTCCAGCGTATCAACCGGACCACACAGCTTGGTGTCATCGGCAAACTTGCTGAGGGCGCACTCAATCCCACTGTCTATGTCAGCAATGAAGATGTTGAACAAGACCGGTTCCAACACCGATCCCTGAGGGACATCACTCGTTACAGGTCTCCAGCCGGACATTGAGCCATTGATCACAACTGTTTGTGTGCGGCCATCCAGCCAGTTCTTTATCCACCGAGTGGTCCATCCATCCATCAAATTGATGTCTCTCCAATTTAGACACAAGGATTGTGTGGGACAGTGTCAAACGCTTTGCACAAGTCCAGGTAGATGACATCAACTGCTCTACCCTTGTCCATCAGTTCTGTAGTCCCGAACTAAAAAAGAGAAACAGCCCAGAAGAGAGCTTACTTATGTGAAGGGCTGGTTAGCACTGAGCTGTGGTTTTCAGGGCTTGCTAACACATCTCCGTGACCTCTCTCCTACTGAGGCAGCCAGGCACCCCCAAGTCATTACCAGTGTGCATGTGTCAGACACAGTGATCCACTCCACAGCCCTGCTGACACCCACAGAGCCTTGGGGATGTACTTGACAGCCTGCTCCTTACAGGCTCCGCTCTGCTCATCAACAAGAAGTAGCTTTGCTGACAACTCCAGCGAATCATAGATGAGGAGCCAAGGACCTGAGCCCAATAACAAGTTTTTCTGGATGCCCTTGATGCAGCAGTAAAAGGTCTCAGGACTCAGAGAGGGAGAAAGCATTTCCTTGAATGCATGGGATGTGTTTCCTCAGGCATGCCCGGGCTGAAGAACCTCGTTGTGAGGCAGATCGTGTCTTTAGAGACACAGTGAGCAACCAGCAAAGCTGGGGAAGCAGCGCACTGGTACCAGATTCCTAATCTCTGCAAAAGCCTGTCACCAGCACTGGCCAGAAACCTCTTGCCTCAGCTCATCAGCTGTTGTGCCTGAGCAGCTTACTTGCTGCTGGTGATGGGACTGTGCTCTGCTGATGTAAAGAAAGTACAGCTGGTGCAGGTGGGACATGGTATATTTTCAGCAGGGTTGAAGTGATTAAAGAGCCTTGTCTCCTCCTCCTTGCTGTTACGAGTCTGTCTTTGTTAGTGGAGTCCTTACTCAAAAGTGTGATTTAGCACAGTGATATGTTGGTCAGCATTAATGCACCATGCTGTAAAGCATCTACTTCTAATGTAATTGGTAGAATTGATGATCTTTTCTCTGGAGATTCACCTTATCCTCTGCTTCCCTGATCAACAAAGCCTTTACCTGAATGTCTGTGGAATTAATGTCTAGTTAGTTGCAAGGTGAGGATGAAGTATGAATTTGGAAAACTGAAAGACAAGTTGCAAGGCTGAAGACTTTCATTTAATAGCCTTTTAGTGTTAAGATTATATACTTCACAACACCGAGGTAGAAATTAGAGCAACTAGAAAACTACTCTCTCCAGAAGGACATTATGCAGTCAGTGGTGAAGGCTGTCAGAGCAGCATTTCTGCTGTGACAGAGGGGGCAATTCTTTATTATTAGTAATTTAAAATGAGCTCCAGTGAAGCTGTGGCTCTGCTGCCTTCATGCTCTGTGTAATTTTGAATGGCTGCCCATGAATGGCTGGTGAGAATTTTAAGACCTACTTTGTGACTCTACCATGAAACATTATTTGTCTTTCTTCAGAGAAATATAGGTAAAATGAAGCAAGACGCTTGTTCTCTTACAGCTTGGAAGGAAGTTTGTATTCCTGGTATTTATTAAGCTTGTGCCTGTGATGGCTTTTTTATGCTTTCTTTAATATTGTATGCATATTGCTCTTAAATGTCATGAACATTGCTAGGAAGCTTAATATTGTAAAACATGGGGTCTGAACAATTCATGAAACGCAACCTACAATTCCATGAAAACCAGGCATGTGTTGTCTTGAAGTCTCCCCAAGTTACAACATATGTCACGGATATCTTAATTATTTTCTTATTCACAGGCATCTATATTTCATGAAAGCATCAGGGAGTCTTTTTTAGGCACTTTAGATATTCCATGAGAATTGCTGAATGTGAGAGCAGAACTTTGGCTAAAAGTTACATTTTTCTAGAACTTTTTTCAGTTGCACAGATGTAAAATACTTCGGGGGGGGGGGGGGGGGAAGAGTTTATTTTGCTCTAATAAATTACACCAAAGAGGAAAGCTTCTAAACTTAAAGGGAGCAATTAAATTTTGATGGTTACAGAAACTATTGCATGAATTTGTCAAAGTCCGAGAGATCAGAAGTTTCCAACTTTACAAGTACCTGCCCACTTTACTTCAGGTATCTGGAGAACCAGAATCTTTTGTTGGAGAGAATCCTCAGATGGATGTTCTGTTCCATATAGCCATCAAAACAAACCTTCAGTTCCTAATGCCCATTATTTCTGCTTCTGTAGAACAAGGGGGGGTTGGCTTTAAACTGAGAGAAGGTAGATTTAGATTAGATGTTAGGAAGAAGCTCATCCCTGTGAGGGTGGTGAGGCGCTGGCACAAGTTGCCCAGAGAAGCTGTGGCTGCCCCATCCCTGGCAGTGTTCAAGGCCAGGTTGAACGCGGTTTTCAGTATCCTGGTCTAGTGAAAGGTGTCTCAGTTATTACATGGCTAACCCTGTCTATTTTCAACCTTGTGAGATCAGGAAACAGTCCCCAAAACACTTGCTATCAGCCTTCTTAAACTACTAGGTGTTGTTTAAGCACATCCTCCTTTGATTCTTCTCTCCTTCTTGTTCAAAATTGCAAAGGAGGAGGAAATCATCCTTGATGGCACCAATGGCTCATGTTCCTATATTGTGGAATGCAGGTAGCTGTATGTGAACTTCTTACTTGGATGACTTTAAAGGTTCAGTCGCCCACTCTTCAGTTAAGACATGTTTGCATCTTCCCTAGACTGCAGACCAAAAATTGTTTCCCTATTGTTTTCCTTGAGTATGAGATCAAGATTCCTCTGCATACCCCTGGGATGTGTGGCCAGTGCAGGTAGGTGGGTGATTGTTTTGCTGTGGACCATTGATCAAGAAAAGCTGACTGTCAGCAGCAATGGTTGCTGTCTCTGCAGTAGGAAAGGAAGGAAGAACTTTAAGAGGACACTGGAAATACTTTTCAGAAGACATTGGCAGGGAAATACTCAGGAAAACTGTGGAGGAAATGTCATGCCTTGAATGTCTGCAGGAAGTAAGGTGACAATAGTACAGTGGTTCCCACTGACAGACTGCATCTAGTGTTAAAAAGCACAGAGATACTTGTTTAAGAAGGTAAATGGAAACTCAACAAGACAGGCAGATTGATTCCCTCACAAAATGCTGCTGGCGTGTAGCTGTTCCTTGTTGAGCAGATGAGAAGGGAGTGCTGCCTGGCAGTGTTACAGCTGTACCTTCCATGTATCCTGCAGATAGGTACAAAGTTCATTCACTGGTTATAATAACCCCTGTAAGGTTTCCTTGTAGAATTGCCGTGTTAGGCAATTAAATGCTCTGTCACCATGACATAATTCTATGAGTCATCTGTCATAAGTGTCATCTCAACAACCTAGTGATAAAACTGAGTCAAACTGCTTTAAATGATGCCTCAGCTCTATCCTGCTCCAGAAATGTACTTCACTGTAAGGTTTTATTACCCAAACTCTAGCATGTGGCACACTAAAATCACTGCCATGGTAGACAGGTTGGTTCTGATGCAAGAATCCTCTTGGACGACTCTCTCATCAGCCCTGTGTACAGAAGCTGTCCTCAGCTCTGAGGGCCAGGGTTTGCCGGCAGCCTAAGGGGCTCACTGCAGGCTGCTCTCTGATGAAATGCCATCCAGCTTGTCAGAACATGAATACGATAAAAATACTGCCGGAGGTCTGGGGTTTGTGCAGTTTCCCATGGAGATAACACATAACCCTCTGTGTGCCTGCTCCCAGTAACTTTTAAACATCGTAATCAATATAAATCTTGTTTTGTGATAGGCTACAGCTGTTGAAGATGTTAGGTTCCTACAGATTTCATAAGCATATGGGAGGAGATAGAGAGGGACCTTGTGTAAGTGACCCTCTTGAATGAAAGGCTGAACCACTTCAGGTGCTAGGTACGGCATGCAGGAGTGAATACATTGTGAACGTCCTTATTGCCATAGTGTAAATCACAGCTGGTGTCATTAAATGCTGTTAAAAAACAGCTATAAGATTCAAGTCCACAGGTTACTCATTTCCTTTGGTTTTGCTGCTCATGAAACTTGCCGTTTGTTCTTTGGGTCTTCTACAATTTGGTTACAAATTCACAATGTTAGTAAGACAGGCTAGCCCTGCTGGCATCCCCGTTAGAGAATACTTCTCAAGGCCATCTCGAACCTTTCCTTCTTTCCTAAAGTTGCAGAGATCTGCTTTTTGCAGGCTGACACAGCACCACAGCCACAATCTGCAGATTGATGGTGATGAACAGAGATGTACAGGTAAAAATGCACACTGTTCTCCACAGCTAGATAATGCCTGAAGGCAAAAGTACTACTTGGTCCTGGTGTGAAACACAACGGAAAGACTGCCATATATTAAGAGTATATGTTTAGCTGTATTATATCAATAAGCAGTGAACTTAAACCACGTTCAGAACAGACCAAGGAACAAACACTGTCTTGGCAGTCAGTACACACTAATTATTTTGCATTGTTAGTTGTTAACCGAGGCTGCTTTCATGAGCAGTAGCTAAGCTTAATGCAAATTAAACACCTCTGTGAGCTTTGGACTTGTCATCTTATCCAAACTCCTTCAGTGTCACAGGAAAATAGCTGCCTTTAAGCATTCATTTTGTGTACCACTCTCCTGAACTCTTTTGTAAAGTAATCTTCAAGACACGTTGATGGTATCTGGTGAAGTGACTCCACCAAAACCAAACGGGTACCCTCAGGAGGGGCATTTTCACAGGGCAGGTAATGCAGTATCACAGCCCAAGCTCAGGGGAGCCTGGAACAGCCCCCGTAACTCAGCAGCGCACAGCTGCCCTCTGCCCCCCCGCTGGCTGCTGCTTCTGTGCTGCGCACTTGCGGAGGAAGCAGGAAGCTGGAGCCTGCCAGCATTATTCTTTACTGACACAACACGGAGTGGCTGGCGAAAGCTGGAGGTTGCTTTGTGTGGCTGAATG
Organism: Lathamus discolor; assembly: GCF_037157495.1. Lineage (NCBI taxonomy): Eukaryota > Metazoa > Chordata > Aves > Psittaciformes > Psittacidae > Lathamus > Lathamus discolor. The sequence goes on along the minus strand of NC_088884.1, from coordinate 15,341,792 downwards.
TCCTCCCCAGCTTGCTCAAGGTGGAGTCTGGGACAAGAAGACTGAAGGTATCAGAGGGTAAGTGGCCCTCCTGGCCTCTAAGGTAAGAGGCCTAATGTCAGGTCTTGCAGAAGGACCCCGATTCACAGGCTCGTGAGAGATGTGCTCCTTCAAGATCCTGGTACACAGTAAGAGGTGACTGCCCTCTGTCACCTATAAAACCACTTCCTTCTACTTCTCCAGTTTCACTCCTAAGCCATTCTCCCCAGAGTTGCCCCAAAACTTGACCTTTTCCCATAATTTCCCTTTCTCTTCATTGCAACCCCAAGTTGTTTCCTTCCCATCTTTTCAGCCCATAGTCTCTGCTCTGAAAAAATTCATACATCATTTCTTTCCCGAATTAATTGAATTATAACCATATAAAGCAGATAATTACATAAGATACTTCCTTTAGGTAAAAAGAAAAGAAACACAGTCCCCTCCAACAGTCATTTCTGAATTCAACACTGATTTCTAACAATGACAAGCATGAACTTCACACAGACTGGATGGTGTTGCAGTTCAGTGGCCGCACTATGTCCTCACCAGTCATTCCCAAATGGCATTTTCACGAGGCCACATTTTATTGGCCCACAAGATCCCCTCCAGTCTCCCTAATGAAAGAATTAAGTTCTCCACACAGGTCCGACAGAGGTGCACAAGGTGCTTTGCCCTGGTTACAATAAGTGTTGAGCAACTAAGGACATTTGAGATATAAATAGATTAATGATTTGCAGCTGACATCTTCCCAAAAGAAGTGACCTTCACTCACTAGCACTAAAAGAGCCCTGTTTTGTGAAACGGAAAATGCATTTCAAGACTCCTGCCTGAATCTGAGTCACAGGTGCTATCCCCTATTAGCACAGGACATGCCAGATTTCAAGGTAATCTTGAGTACATGTATGTAATTCAGACATTCAAGAGAGCCAATCTGCACATCTGAAGGACATATCAACTTCACTCTAACAAAGTCAGCACTGGAATGCAATCTCCAGGTGAAGCCGAAGGCTGGAATTCATGAATGCACAGAGATTACCTTGGAATTCCAGTTGTGGTGACCTCTAGCTCTTGGAAAATCCTACCCCTGCTTCGGGTGTGCTTCTGCTCTTCATGCAACAGCTGCTAAAATGTCAAGGGTTTACAAAGATTATCCATGAACTGCAGTGGTTCAGCTGCTGTGACACACACATCTGAGACTATAATAGAAATGGAAGGAGCAGGGCAGAAACCAGGAGCATGACAGCTCCTCTGGATCAATGAGGATTATGAATGAAAACTGGATTATACTGACCAAAGAGATATATGCATTTCAAAGTCTTCTTGTAGAGCTTGCATGGTGCTTTGCAAGAGATTCTGCTTGACCACCTCATATTTTGCACTTTCTTTTTGTTTAAAGGTACAATAAAATGCAACAGTGGAGTAAATAACAGTCACAGGCTTTTGTACAGTATACACCACAGTCTGTTAAAGCTGATAAACTGCACTGCCATGAAGTGTTCAGTACCTTGGATTCAAATGAGGTTTTAGTAATTGCTCTGAGTCAAAGCTGATCCTGAAGTCATTAGTCACAAGGGGTCTCTTCATTTCTCCCTGCAGTGTTGGACTGAATGGGATTTTTCTGTTCTCTTCTGTCAATACTTTTTTTTTGCTGGCTATCATTAATATCCTCCCCAGCCTTTTAAGTAAAGAGCTTTCCTGTAAGCACTCAGTTGCATGCACATGAGAGGCAGGAAAGTCTCCTGTTATGGCTATACAAAGCATCTACGTTGAAACACGGATTTTGCACTGAAGAATGAAGAAATACTGTCACCAGTGTTCCTTGAAATGCATCTTCATCACAAGTGTAATCAGTATTTTCTTTATAGAAACCCACTTGGGCCTGCAGAGTCTCTTGACAGCCAGGCCAAGTGTTTCAGTGGCTAAATTTAAGAATGCAAACATGATAGGTTTAACTTAAATTAGCCATGAAATTTCACCTCGCTGTACTAGGCAGGCTAGTGCAGATCCACTGTCCTAAGACCACCTCCTCTGGCTGCGTCCTTTGGAAACTGTCCGACTCAGGATCCTGTCCAAAACCGGTGCAATGCAACTGGAAATTTCCCAGCTGTATCTCTGAGGTCCCCTCTGGAACAGGCGAAGCTGAGCAGGAGGTTACGCGTGCATGAGCAGGACGTGTCCTGGGAGAACACCGAAGCATGAACCAACACAAAAAGGCAGCTGGGCTTACTTCAGACCACAATAACCAAGGCTTCCGTTAGAGTTAGGCCTTTCTCCTCCTGATCTCGCCACATCAGGCTACGATGCAAAAAGGGGAAAGAAAAGGCTTCATGCCTGAGACTCTGTTTTATTGATTGAAAGGAAAACTAGTCTGCTGCTTTGGTTTTCTCCATCCAGTACTGGAAAGAGTTCCTTTATCTGCGGCAAAATTCAGACATGCTGTTTCCATATGCTAAAAGCTATGAAATCTGCATGTTATGAGCTTTCTGTTATGTATGCAATCCTAAAATCATCCAGTTTGCTTTCTGGAAATTTTGGGGTTTCTTTAGTCAGAACTGGCATGCTTCAGGACAGAAAATTGGAAACCAGACCTTCTCCTTATGAGATAACCAATAACTGAAAAAGTTGTGCAGGGAGTTAGGCTAGGAAATTGCTTCTCCTTTTGTTGCCCATAGAAATATAAAAGAGGAAAATTAAAGAACTGAGGGAGTGAAACAAGTGTCAGACCTGGATTTCAAGCCTTCAGATGAGACATTTAAAGGACATGCTTTCTCAGTAGAACCGTCTTGATTGTGAAAAGAGTCCAGGTCTAGATCAAACTCCCCAGAAACACTCAAGATGAAATCAAGTGCATATATTCCATTTTGCATGTCCTTTGTGACTTAGGTAAGACTACAGAATAGCTGTTTAGAAATCATAGAATCATAGAATCATAGAATAGTTAGGGTTGGAAAGGACCTCAAGATCATCTAGTTCCATCCCCCCTGCCATGGGCAGGGACACCTCACACTAAACCATCCCACACAAGGCTTCATCCAACCTGGGCTTGAACACCGCCAGGGATGGAGCACTCACAACCTCCCTGGGCAACTGATTCCAGTGCCTCACCACCCTAACAGGAAAGAATTTCCTCCTTAGATCCAATTTAAACTTCCTCTGTTTAAGTTTTAACCCGTTACCCCTTGTTCTGTCACTACAGTCCCTGACGAAGAGTCCCTCCCCTGCATCCCTATAGGCCCCCTTCAGGTACTGGAAGGCTGCTATGAGAAGCCTTCTCCAGGCTGAACAGCCCCAACTTCCTCAGCCTGTCTTCATACGGGTGCTCCAGTCCCCTGATCATCCTCGTGGTCCTTCTCTGGACTTGTTCCAGCAGTTCCATGTCCTTTTTATGTTGAGGACACCAGAACTGCACACAATACTCCAGCTGAGGTCTCACGAGAGCAGAGTAGAGGGGCAGGATCACCTCCTTCAATCTGCTGGTCACGCTCCTTTTGATGCAGCCCAGGATACGGTTGGCTTTCTGGGCTGCGAGCACACACTGAAGCCGGCCCATGTTCATTTTCTCATCGACCAGCACCCCCAAGTCCTTCTCTGCAGGGCCGCTCTGAATCTCTTCTCTGCCCAATCTGTAGCTGTGCCTGGGATTGCCCCAACCCAGGTGTAGGACCTTGCACTTGTCATGGTTGAACTTCATAAGATTGGCATCAGCCCACCTCACAAACATGTCAAGGTCCCTCTGGATGGCATCCCTTCCCTCCAGCGTATCAACTGGACCACACAGCTTGGTGTCATCGGCAAACTTGCTGAGGGCGCACTCAATCCCACTGTCCATGTCAGCAATGAAGATGTTAAACAAGACCGGTCCCAACACCGATCCCTGAGGGACACCACTCGTTACTGGTCTCCAGGCGGACATCGAGCCATTGACCACAACTCTTTGTGTGCAGCCATCCAGCCAGTTCTTTATCCACCGAGTGGTCCATCCATCTTTGTAAAACCCATCTTTCTTATTTCTCTCGCCCCAAAGACTTCAGTATTTGTGCAGCAATTTCCACTGGATGGTGTTGCTCTTTCCCAGGTACCTCATGTTCCCAGAGTAAACGCTAAAACCTGGGTGAATGTGGGAAGACTCTGAAGGGAAGAACAGCAACCCTGCAGAACCATGAGGAAGTTCAGGTTTTGCTGGCTAGGCCTGGGTAGTGTGTGCAAATGTCTGGGGATCCAAGGTTGTGGATACAGGGAAATAGTTTAAGCTTTGGGGGACAAGGCAGCAAACTTCAAGCGTAACCAGGCACATAAATTCCTTCCCAGACCTAGGGCAAATTCAGGGTTCTGTGCTGGGATTCTGCTATATAGTGTCTAAAACTAAGTAGTGCAAGATCAGCTTTATTCTCTTTATTTTCACCTTATACTCTAGGGAGGATTCAGATCTAGGCTGTTTTACTAATATTGGCTGAAATAGACTTCATTCATACACCAGGATTTGGTTCTGGCAGAGTAACTATCTTGTTCTCAGTCTTACTATTCAGGAAACTGATCCTTTTTAGAATCAGGGGCTGTAGTCCGTGAGTTACAAAAACCTGACCCAACCAGTACAGACCAGCTATTCTTGTATTACGGTTGGCTTTGGGAATACCCAGGGCTTTCTGGACAGTAAGGGAGCAGAGTGAAAAACCTTAGTGTGCAAATCTCATAAACTGGGTAAATCACCAGGAGATAGAGGGGATGTTATGGCAGGTTGTCGTGGTTTAAACCCAACCACAAACCTCGTCCATTCACTCCCCCCCCATTCTTGCCCTCCCCCTGCTCCTGGAGGGACGGAGAGGAGAATCGAAAAGAATGCAACTCCCACGGGTTGAGATAAGAACAGTTCAGTAACTAAGGTATAACATAGATCACTACTGCTACCACCAATAATAATAATGATAAAGGAAATAACAAGAGGAAAGAATACAACACCTCAACACCAGCTGACCAATAACTCACCCCCACTCCCCCCAGCCGAGCACCGACCAATACCTCGTCCAACCCTGTCGACCCAACCCTTCCGGGTCACTCCAAGTTACATCCTGGGCATGACGTGCTGTGGTATGGAATACCTCTTTGGCTAGTTTGGGTCAGGTGTCCTGTCTCTGCTTCCTCCCGGCCTCCCCTCCTCCCTGGCAGAGCATGAGGCTCAGAAAAGTCCTTGGCCAGACCAAACATTCGAGCAGCAACTGAAAACATCAGCGTTATCACCACTGCTCCAAGGCCAAAAGATCAAAACACAGCACTGCACTAGCTCCTAAGAAGGAGAAAAATGACTGCTGCTGCTCAAAACCAGGACACAGGTTAAACAGGGCATGCTGCAGCAGGGCAGGGCTAAAACTCTTTTAGATGGCTCCTAGAAGCTGACAAGAAGTAGGTGTCTTGTAGCTAAACTCAGGGATGTCTGACTGCTTGGCAGGCCTGGACAGGTAAAATACCATATTGTCTGTAGCAGAAGCTAATGATCCAGTGAAGCAGGGTGGTAAAGCTGCAGCAAAGGGCAAAGCCGTGTAATCAGACATGGCTGATTGAGAAACTGCTTTCTGAACAGCATTATGCTCATTGTATTCAAAGATTTACACAGTATATCTACTTATTTTAGATCAGGACCAAGACCTGCAGAGTTAGTGCAGTGCCTCTGTCTGAAGCAATTAGCCTTGCTGAGAAGGTTCAGCAATGTAAGGTTATGCAATTGCACAAAGCTATGCAGCAGGTCAAATACTCCTTCCTACTTCTACAGCTATTTATATATTGCCAGACTGAAAGCTGGCATGCAGACATGAGTTGTCCTGAGAGCTGTGTGCTTTGTTTTCATAAAAAATGAGCTTAGCTTCACCTCAAGAGCTTTGGAAACTTCTTAAGCTAATAGATCCAGTAAGTTTAGGCTGTGAACCCAACTCAGCAATCCTGGGGTTTGTGGGCACTACAGCTATCAAGCAGTGTTGAGAATCAGGCCATATATTCATAGCTTTTCTTTAGATAACCACAGTTTAAAAGAAATCCCCAAAACCTCAGCATTAATATGTCATACCATTAAAAGATAAAAAGAACTTCAGTGTAAACTTAAAATGCCTTTTGGGAATGTTTTTAAAATACAATATTATGATGCTGCAACAAGTTAGATTAAAGTATGAAAGTTCAAAATAATACCAAGATAAAGTCCTTTTATTATGAAGTTTTACTGGCACTTTAAAGAGAAGCTAAATACCTGAAATGGATCGAGGAGAAACAATAGGTCTGATTTTTTTTTTTAAGTATTCACAAAAGCACAAAAACGAGAGCAATGCCCAAATTCAATTTAACCTTTTTTTGTACTGTTTATTTAATTCATTTTACTGTAGGGTTGCCACACAAACAAAAGGGTTTCCTAATCCATGCATGAAAGAAAGGAGGAGCTTCTTAATGCAGAGGTGAGAGACATGTAAGCATAGCTGCAGGAGCTATTCCAGCTGGAGCAAAGGCAGGAAGAGCTCTCTAGAGCAAAAGCAGGGAGGACACAGAAAGAGGTGACAAGTGCTCAGGACACGCAAAGAGCCACTGTCCATGCAGGATCCAAGGCAGGTACCAAGGTAGCCGCAGTAGTTATCTGAGTTATTTACACTGAGAAAACTAAAATCAGTTACTCTGGTACTACAGTAACGGCTCTTTTTAGCAAGCTTAAATAACCACTAAGCATGTGAAAGGTTGATGAGAAAAACATGAAGACACTTCATTGAGATGGCCTGGGTAAATCTGTTTTCCTTACATTATTTGTCCTCTGAGGGAACAGAGGATCACCTCCCTATTTTGCTGCATTATGACCAAAATTATGACAGTTAAAAGAAGGTGTGTGCAAGTAGGCTTGGACTAAGAAAAAGTAGCTGAGATGGTTTTCTTGTTTAGTGTCGTTGCAGATGGGCGCACTGTTACAGGGAGTGCTAAATGCAGAAATAATATTCTGCTTTTCCTGCTAAAATCTTTCAATCTCTACTGAAAAGGGAAATTCTCAAAGATTCTATAAATTCCTTCTTTAAAATTAGCAGTAATTCTAAATAACAGTTCCACACAGAGAACTGATCTAAAATAAGTACATGCACTGGGTTAATGCTTTGGATATAACGAGCATAATGCTGTTAAAGAAGCAGTTTTTCAAGACTGCTCTTCCTCAGCTTCCCCAGGTTCTCTAAGGATAAATTGCGACCGGTGCCTCCTGAGGAAGAGACGCCCCATTACGTGCAAGCTGGGACTACTGTAAAGCACTAGCACCTCCCAGAGGACGCTGATTGCCATCAGCTCTGCGGCACCCCATGTAGTCTTTTCTCCAGCTAACAGTCTCGTTTGAGGGGTGAAAGCGTTGATCCAGATGTGAGTTGAGGTGCGAATTATCTTGTAAATACTACACAGGGAGTCCTCCGCTGAAGCCCTCACACAAGTGACAGCCACACTGCCTTCAATCACAGCAGGGAATAACCTTCTGGTGAAACAGATCTCCCTGCTCCAGGAAGAAAACCTAAGAGCTACAGAAAGCTGGGGCATTCCGCTCACTTTGGGACCAGGAACATGAAAGCAGACAGCTTCACTTTCCAAATGGAAAATGTTTAAACCAAATTTCAAACAGGAAAGTATTCTGGAAATACAGATTTTATATTTAATGGGAACACAAACTTGTTTAAATCTCAGCATTTTCAGACATTCTCAGTGTTGATTAACTGAGGTTGCTTGACTGCAGTAGTATTGCCTGGGCTGACCGAAGCTGCAGTGCTGGATTATAACACATTACAGCAGTGCTCTCCATTCAAGGAACGGGCAGAACAGAATGCTGAGATACATCTTCATCACACAGCAACATATTGGTACCTTTGATCTAAAAACTATTATCCATTCTCATGAAATTGGATTCACTCTCCATTGAGAATTCACTAGCAGCTAGATGTGGTCTCTGTTGTCTACAGAACTATCATTGCCACAGAGAAAGTAAAAGAAGTACCAACGGAATTGTTAGGCTTTTTCTTTTTATACATGATAATGTAGTAAAAGCTTTCCAGTCCTACAAAAATCAAGGGGAGGAACAAATTCCAAATCCCTGAACAAAAGTGTTTTATGAATAACCACAGGGAATTTCATTGGTAAAAAAATTATATGCAGAGAATAAAAGCAAAGTAGTTAACTCAGAATCAGAGGATATTTTAAAAATAGAAGTATTTTAATATATTACTTAAACAAAACTGTTGTATCAGATCACAGTGAAGAAATGTCATTTAGGCATCAATGCCTTAAACGTAAACCAAAGGAAACTAATGCAGAAGAATGTGTTCCTCTATTGTACTAGATATTTATGACAAAAGAATGCAAATGGTATAGGACAGTATTATTTTGCAAATCCATTACACAAAGCCTCTTGTCAAATATTTCAAAGCAACTCGAGACAAACACAATTGGGGGGGGGGGTGTGATACTTTGGTAAAAAAAAAAATACTGTATTTAGAGAAATGTACTGTGATGATGGATTTTCACTGAAATGGTTTTGGTTTCCTCAAAAAATGAATCATTACTGGCACCGATGCTCTGATGATTAGATAAGCCTTGACACCAAGAGCTGCAACACAGCTGAAGTTGATCTATAGCAAGGATAACTTGTGTGAATTCCACCCAAATTAATGTCAACCAGAGACGTAAAGCTAATACACTACTTGAAGATATGTGCTGCCATTTCTTAGTCTCTTTCCATCTCCAGTATGCAATGCTGCTTTTCCACTGCAAGTCTGATTCTGACTGCTCTGGAAAGTGCAACTGTCTGAACTGTTACAGGGATGCAAAATTGTTCCAAGCAGCCACACCAAGCAGCCAGACCTCTGCTAAACTCAACAAAAACAAGGCATGAGGTTCTACAAACAATGGCAATCCTTCTTCAGTTGTTCGATAAGTAACTATATCCTAAATGAGAAAGACTGGCCCCTCAAATGCAGAGGCACATGCTTGCAATTCCAGTTCTGCATAGTACCAAGAGACTTCGGCGGAACTTTTGATACTCCACATCACTTCAGTCCTGGCTGTAACTAGAGGCCACAGAATTCAGACTATTACTTTTGCAAAAGTCTGAATGTGCCAGGAGTTAAATCCTTAAATTTGGGAGGAATTAGGCTCACCAAACTGCATACATGACTAAGCATAAAATAATCTCAGTCCAGAAATAAAACTGATACTGCAGGAAACTTACTTTCTTTTCCTTGCAATGACTAGACTGAACAGTACAGTGTAATCATTTATAATCCTACAGTTCCATAGTATTAAAAGCCTTCACCAGATAACTCATGCCAATAATCCAGGAACTGGTTTCCTAAAGAAGCAGCATGATCATCTTACTTTAGCTGACTTCTGGCACTGTAGCACACACAACATCAACAAATTCTCCTCTTTGTGTTGGAGTATTACCTAACCCTGAGCTGCAGGAAGCATATTCTATGCTGGGATAGCAAGGTCTTCCTGTTAGAGGATGATACTTCCCAAGAGTTAAGTCTATTAACCTTTAAACATGTACTTCAAAAAATGGCTTGGAAAGCCACCAAAACACAATCGATTTAAAGGAGTTTAAGAAACTCCTTCTTTAACATTAAAGAAACAATGTTTTCACAATTAGAACGAAACATGCAAACATTCCTATTCCTGTAGCCACTGATTTAAATAGAAACAAGACAGCAAGACTGAAATAGGTATACATTTGCTGAGAGGGTGCGAGTTTACAATAGCTTTCTCAAAGTTGAAGTTAGGTAAAGGAATCAAAATGTCTAATGCTGATTAATCAAGTCACATGCATAATCTAAATGGAAGACTTCTGTAAGCTTTTAAGTACTTTCAAAGTTAATACATGTGTCAAGACAGACCATCCTGTTTCTCTGAATTACTTTTGTCTTTTGAAACCAGCATAGCTCTGGTTAGCAGTCTCACTCAGCAGCCGTGTGTGTAGTTCAGGGGCATCTGGAGAAGCCGCACGCAAACTTAAATTGTCATGAGTGATGTTTACATCTAATCAGCCCCACAGATGTGACAGGATAATTCTGAGTAGTTTACTCTCAGCAGCAGCACTCCGAGTCATGTAAGGTGTCAATTATACTGAAGTTAACAAGAAAATATTGAATTTACTAACTGCAGGATAATACAATGCATCAGCCCCTGAAGAAACAGGATTAGTTAAAAACCAACAAACAGTAATTGCCTGTGTTTAAAAAGAACAAACCCAAGCTATAATAATATCAAATCTAGTTCAGTCTTATTTTCCACGTGCAAGTCAGATTATTTAAATTCATGAATAATGGATATATCCCTTTTACGATGTCTTGTTGCTTTCTCTAGTATGAAAAGAGAAGCATTATGCAAATATAATATACTGAAACCAGTCTCTTGTCAAATAGGCATTGTTTTCTATTTTTCTGTTGCTAATATAATTGACAAAATACTTGATACTACTGATTATGTTTTTTCTTGTAAAGCACTTATTTTATGGGCTTAAACAGCTGTGGTTTTGCCTCCATGAGTTTGTGATTGCATTACAAAGTTGTAACCATGCTGTGAAAGAGCAATAGGGAAAGTCTGAGGCATGCTACCCTACCAGCTGGTGAACAACATTCCATAGCTATAAAGGTATAATTCAATCAACACTGGTACATTTCTAAAAGAGGAAGAGGGTTACTATCGTTCTCCCCTCCTCCTCCTCCTCAAGCCATCAAACCCACATGAAATGAACAGAGATTTCATTTGCAAATCTAAATGTAGATGTTCTTGATTTTCATAGAATCTCTTCAGAGCTCTGCAAACATCTGTCACAGTTAGCAGTTCCAGGCCTCACCCTGGGATGCCTTGAGTCAATTCAGCTCTCTCCAAAATTTCTTTTAGGATCTATCCTCTCTGCTGTGAAATTCGACCACAAGCCAACTCAAGCCTCGTGCCTCCAAGATTAGAAAAAAAAGGATTTCCGGCACAAGGCTTGTTCATTCCCACATCACACCATTTCTACAAATGAAACCTGACCGACTTCTACAGCAATGAAACAGTGATAACAAAGAGGCGAATTCCGACCAAATATTTTGTTTGGAAGCACTTAGTACAAAGATATTTGCCACTGGAGTACTTCAGTACCACATCAGATTAATTCTGCACTGTGACAGACATTGGATGAAAAACTCTGCTCTGAAAAATATCGCTTTCGGTTTAATGAGATATTGGGGATCAAGGCAACAGAAACTTCATAAAGTCCCATGAGAAATGAGAAGTCCAGCGCCTGAGGCAGAAAACTTGGATGCGTCATGACAGGCTTAGAACCAACTGGCTGAAAAGCAGCCCTGCTGAGAAGCTGCTGGGGTCATCATGGTGCATCTCAAGTTGTATATGTTGGTATGCGCTCATATAAAGGAAACAACACACACGTCAGCAGGATTACAGCCAGCAAACTGCAGGAAGCGTGTACATTTCTTTCTACTTGGCACTGGTGAGGCATACACTGAATAGTGTATTCGGCTTTGTGCCACCTAGCTGGAGCACAAAATCAAGGTAACTGGAGAAAGCACAGGAGAGGGCTCTTGGGGCAGAGGACACGTGGCCTACAAGGGCAGTTTGGGGGAAAAACCCTTGTTTAGTTTGACCAGGAGGAGATGAAGGTTGAGAGGAAAGAACTGCTGCTACTAGAACTAACTGAAAAGCAGTTACAAAAACAACGGTGTCAAGCTTTCCAGGCAATTGCCTCAAGTTGAAATTCATACTGGGCATTAAGGAAATTTACTTATCAGGAAGACACCAAACCTTTGAACAGGTTACCCAGGAAGGTCATGGAAACTCCATCCATCCCTGGAGAGTTTTGAGACTCAGCTAGATGAACTCACATATGATGAATGAATATGATGATATGAATTAGACTCGGCAACAGTCTTGCTGCAAGTGAGAGGCTGGGCTAGATGACATACCTGTGGTTCCATGTGGAGAGCTGAAAACCAGCATGGAGTCTTAAACATGCTTATCCATGGAGAAATAAGAAGTCTTTTTAACGTTTTTTAAACTAGAGAAAATGGGCTGCAGTTTGCATTACACAGCAAACTGTGCTTGAACAAGTGCCATCTTCCAGCTATCTCCCTTTTTTCAGCTACACAAAAATGATACTATTTCACTAGAGAGAAAGCTGAAATCTAAGAATCCCAACTGGAGGTAAGCACCTTTGAGAAGTGGAATTCAAACCTTATTTCTCTCCTCTGCATGTCTCCACTCATCTCTGCAGCTTCTTTGAAGTCACTTCTTAGGTGTTTCATTTTCCCTGCTGCGTGAGGCACCCCTCTCTTAGCATTAACTGGTGAAGTTAAGGACTGCAACAGCCAGGCAGTATTTGCCGGGGCAGCTTCTGAACTCTGTGGTATCTCTGCTGGAGAAAATGGGTTGAAGACATAAGGGAGAATACGTTTTTACTTTTAGCTATTTTGTAAATTAAAAACATAATAAATTGGAATACACTACACAGTAAAGAGTCACAGGACATATTTCATACGAGATACTCTAATTAACTGCCAACTTTTTCTTAGTGTTAAAAAGCTGTGGGACTATCCTGGGCTGGTTTCCTTTCCTTCAAGCATACATCATGGCTGGAAGAGGTGTGGAAGATGGATAACAAGCTTAAAACCAAGAAGCCCTTCCTGGTGCCAAAGTATTTTTAATAAGTACATAGCTGACAGTTGCTGGTGACAACACGAATCTGTCACTGCTGACTGTGGCACAAGGACCAGTGTTTTGTCGTAATTTGTCTGCCTTGTGAATCTTAAAATCTTCTTTCTACTAGCATGGGACTTTTTCCTTATTTTAGAACAGTTTTGTCCCTGCACATGAATGTATGTGCATGTGATTATGCTGGCCAGAGCAATTTAACTAATCACCATTTGGACAGGGACACCTTCCCCTAGACCAGGTTGGTCAAAGTCCTGTCCAAACTGGCCTTGAACACTTCTAGGGACTGGACATTCACAGCTTCTCTGGGCACCCTGTGCCAGTGTCTCAACACCATCATAGTGAATAACTTCTTTCATATATATAATCAAAATCTACCCTCTGTCAGTTTAAAAGCATTGTCCCACCACTCCATGCCCTTGTAAAAAGTCCTCTCCGTATTTCTTGTAGACAGTCCCTTTTAGGTACCAGAAGCTGCTCTAAGGTCTCCCCTGAGCCTTCTCTTCTCCAGGCTGAAAACAACCAACTCTCACAGCCTCTCTCAGTAAGAGAGGAGCTCCAGCCCTCAGACCATCTTCATGGCCCTCTTCTGGACTTGCTCAGGCAGGTCCATGTCCTTCTCGTGTTGGGGGCCCCAGAGCTGATCACAGCACTCCAGGTGAGGTCTCACAATAGTGGAGTAGAGGGGGAGAATCCCTTAGCCTGCTGGTCATGCTCTTTTTGATGCAGCCCATTACCGAGTTACACTGAGCTTCTCATCACTCAACACTCCCAAGTCCTTCTCTCCCGGGCTGTTCTTAATCCATTCTCCACCCAGCCTGTATCTGTGCTTGGGATTACCCCAGCCGAGGTGCAGGACCTTGCATTTGTCCCTGTGTGAACAGCAATGATTTCTAATATCTACAGAGCTGTCTTGTGGTCTGAAAAGATTGGCATGGATTAGAATGGCCCAAAGTTTCACTTGCTTTCATGTTTCATGATATCAAAATGTGGAGGAAACATTGGGAAAAGAATTGTGTAAAACTGCTTAGGCCAACGCTGCCATTCCCTGCTTTGGAGTAGCAAATTTCCATGAGGTTATTTTAGCCTGATGAAAACAAAATCCTCATCTTACCACCACATTAGAGCTTAGATAAACAGACTAACCAAAACAGATTACAGAGGAACAACAACCAGAAATTAGTTTATATTTGCACTTCAATTACTGCCGAAATTTTCCCTGTGTTGTTTCACTGTTTGACCTGCACATGCAAATATACTGTATATTCAAGTTAAAGAGAATCTGGTCTGAACCTTCCCAGTGGGTACAACAAGTCTTTGTGCCTCTAGCTAAAAAGTGTTGCTATTCTTTAGCTGGTTTTATTCAGTTTAATCCAGTCAAGGGAAAAATCCAAAATCTTTCTCAGCAATTCAACTGAGTAAGTCCAAGCTTTACCCCTTCTAATCAGCAACCCAATACCATGGCAAGTAACTGAAAAGGATTAATTTAGGTGTTTCTAGCAAGAAAATAAAAATCTGTGCCTGGATTTAAGAACTCACAACTTGGTCATTAACATGCAATTATTTTATCTGCAAAGTTATGTGTACATTACATTTTACAGATTAATCAGCAAATGTAATCTACATCCTGTCTTCAGACTCCACCACACTAAGCCTTTCATTCCTTACCCATCCATTCTTTCCATATTGTGAATTAAACAAAAAACAAACCAGAACAAAACAGCTCACACTTTGGGTAGGGACTAAGTGAACTCTGCTATATGCTCCCTAAAAAAACTTGTTACTTCTGTATTTCCATAGAAATGTCTCTCAATAAAAATAACAGAATAGGCCATACTAGAGGAAGAGCAATAGGCCTTTGGGAGAGATTTTCAGTCAATAAGAATGGATATAATAGTGTGGATAGCATGCATAGAATAGCATGGATATAAGAATATAAGAATGGATATAATAGAAGCCTTCCAGTATCTGAAGGGATGCTGGGGAGGGACTCTTCATGGGGGACTGTAGTGACAGGACAGGGGGTAACGGGTTAAAACTTAAACAGGGGAAGTTTAGATTGGATATAAGGAGGAAATTCTTTCCTGTTAGGGTGGTGAGGCACTGGAATCAGTTGCCCAGGGAGGTTGTGAGTGCTCCATCCCTGGCAGTGTTCAAGCCCAGGTTGGATGAAGCCTTGTGTGGGATGGTTTAGTGTGACGTGTCCCTGCCCATGGCAGGGGGGTTGGAACTAGATGATCTTGAGGTCCTTTCCAACCCTAACTATTCTATGATTCTATGACAGAGGTGAGAATAGAAACACACTGATATAGATGGAAGATGTCAATTACTGTAAATACAATGGTATCTTATGCTGGCATAGCTGTAAATGTACCTCTCCCTAACCACTCGTGAAGGCCTGTCCCCACCACTAGAGCTGCCTGTGGCCAAAGATCCAAGACCCAGCTCTGATAAAGCCAGTTCTGTAACCTTCCCTCTAGGTGCTAAGAGAATTACAAAGTGACAAAGAGCCATGAGAGGATCGTAAAGCCAGGCAAGATAAGAAAGTTATAATTGCAAATAGAAGATTACTGAGATAGGGTTACTTAGCAGTGTAAGGGGAAAAGAAAACAACATGCAAATGTATAAAAACTCTCAGGAAAAAAAACAAACAGGGAATCAGAGGATGACAATTCAGCACCACCAAGGATTTCTTCCAAGAAGGAACATAAGTCAACCTGCCAGCAAACACTCCTCATGTGTCTTATTGGGCTGGGGAGCATACTAATGCTTAGCTGAGTAGCTTGTTAATCCTCAAGATCTTTGCTGTGTTTGGCATGAAGCTGATTTCTGCCTTTGACTGGAGGTATTCTGTATGCAGAGTGCTCTTAGTGTGTGGTAAAATGTGCCTGAACCAAGTGACTCCTCCACAATCACAGGGAGGAGGTAACTTACACAATAAGGGGTCTACGCTGCAGTGCACAACCAAGTTGCAATATAAATAAGGTCTGGCTATACAAAATAGTAATATGTGAATTTAAAATAGTGAGGGGGTGTTCTCTGGAGAAACAAATGGAGTTTTACCTTCAAAGAAAGGAAGCTGTTCTTCTTTAAAATAATAATGAAAAAGTAATCTGTATTTTGAGACCTGCAAAAACTCTTCAGACAAACTGAAAGTTACATGCTATGGATACTTGCAATTGCGAGGATCCTGATTCAGTGACCCAAGACATCCCCTTCCAATCTTCGTATTTTTATCCTATCTGGTTCTGTTTCATGGTCAAACAAATACCCAAGCTTTGCAAAATCAGTC
This sequence comes from Lathamus discolor, assembly GCF_037157495.1. Taxonomy (NCBI): domain Eukaryota; kingdom Metazoa; phylum Chordata; class Aves; order Psittaciformes; family Psittacidae; genus Lathamus; species Lathamus discolor. The sequence goes on along the minus strand of NC_088884.1, from coordinate 15,325,780 downwards.
CAGGTTGCTCCCCTGAATTTTATACTATGAAGTGTTGGTAATTGCAAGGCAAACATATCAATTTTTGCCTTTGTCTTAAAGTTTATCTACGCAGAAAGAACTTAAAAAGGAACAGGCAGGTCAGGAAAGGACCATCAGTTGTGGTTGGTTTTTTTGAAAGCAATTCTTAGACAAAGGCAATATGGAAGGTACTGCGCCAAAATAAATACTTTCAGGATTCTTACAAAAGAACAGTGATTGTGAAAAACAGTTACTGTCCAGCCAACAACAAACAACAGTAAGTGACTGTCCAGCCTGTAAGCTGTTCGATGTCCAGCCAAAAGCTGATTTCCATAATTGTGTGAGGTACATTTAGTGACCATGGGTGTCTGAGAAAAACAAAAGCCATTGAAAACCTTTCTTGTTATTATGAGGATTCAGTTCCCTGCCATTCTTCAGACAAGTTTTCCAAACCAGAATGATCCTTTTTACTACAGCGCAATCCATTCTTTAAAGAGAATTTGGTCTTTCTTCTTCGAAAAAGTGTTGCTTTAAGAAAATGAAAATTCATCTTATTTGTTATTAACAAATACTTTAATTTTATATTATTCATGGGTAAGTATTTGAGAGTATAGGTTTGTTCTCTTTGCATTTCATTCTTACTTTTGAAAAGGTAGTAATAAGTACCAATTGAAACAAGAGCCAGTATTCTGCCTATTTGCCTTCTTTACTAGTTTGCTAGGACAGAACATCTAAGTTTTCTCAGGTGTTCTCTGCCTGACAAGCCATAGATTTATGATATAGTTTTCATGAGCCATGTATGAACATGCTGTGGATCCACACAACAGTATCACTGTAAATTTTCAAATGCCTCCACAGCTAGCCAGTGCCAGAGAACAGTCAGTCTGCCTGAGACTTGACCTTTCAACAGTAAGATACAACTAAGACACAAAAGGTATATGGGCAATCTGAATTTGACCCCAAGCTTTGGATTCAAAGGGACTAGGAAATTCTTCTGTAAGTGTGTAAAGACCCATCATTCACTGGAGACACCACCAAGTAAAGATGTGCTATCTTCAAATTCAAGTTCGAGAACAGCCAAAATAATGTCTGAAGTGCCAAAAACTGTGCCAAAACCCAATGACCACACCACCCAAGGATAATGAGCTTTAGTCTAGACCTTTTATTTTCTAGTTGCAGAATACATTTTATTAATGGAACAAAACCTATTTGTGCCATAACTATTAAGGAATCCAGTGGTAAGCAATGATACCAATACCTAAGTAAGATGATTCACATGTCAGCATAGCTAAATTGTAAAAGAGGAGTATTTCAGGTTATGACATTTACCATAAGATTTTTTGCTAAATACTGTGTGAACTGTGCTTTAATGATGGTTTTATTTATCCCAAAAATGATACTCGTGTTGCTGTTTTGTCAGAATAGCATTATTTATAAACTCTTCTCAAATACAGGGATAGAAACAAATGTACTTACTTGGATCAACATTAAAATCACACAGTACTCATTCTTAATTTAGTTTTATGTCAGTTGTTCACAATCTTGCCATAGTTTCTACAGCAAATGGTAGCCATAGCAACTACAGATCACGTATCAGTTAGAAATCAGTAACAAATCCATCCACCATACACAAAATTTGTTTTGATAGAGCCAAGAGAAAACAACTGAAGAATGTTCTTGTATCAGATTTGTCATATCGAGAAGCTAAATTCATGTACATTACATCAGCACATTATAGAATCATAGATTTTGGGGGGGGGTTGGAGAAGTCCTTTAAGTTCATCAACTCCAACCATCAACCCAGCACTGCCAAGCCCACCTTTAAGCCATGTTCCTAAGTGCCACATCTACGTGTCTTTAAAATACCTCCAGGGATGGTGACTCAACCACTTCTCCGGGCAGCCTGTTCCAAGGCTTGAAAATCCTACCTGTGAAGAAATTTCCCCTAATATTCAATCTAAACCTCCCCTGGTGCAACTTGAGGTCATTTCCCCTTATCCTATCACTTGTTACTTGGGAGAACAGCTCAACACCCACCTTTCCACAATGCCTTTCATGGTTTTTCTTTGCAGAAGGAACTGCTGCAACACGTCACTGCAATGATCAAAATCTGAACAGCAAAGGGTTAACAGCTGAGGTACAGAGTTTCCCTCTGGGACAGAACAGCATCTGTCTCTACCAAGTGACCATTTTACAAAATAATGATTTTCCTTACGTAAGAGAGCTGTCAAATATACATAAAATCGGACACACCAGTTTCCGTGTGGCTATATTGAAAATAAATAAATAAATAACTAAAACTCAACCGGCTTGACCAAACTCTGTTCTCAATAAACAAGTGCTACAATTGCTATTTCAATGAGGTATGACTACATTTAAGGCCAGCATAATGGCAGATGCAGTTTTACCGTAAACACTCAGTTTTCTGAACAGAAATTCTCAGTCGTGGGAAGCATGGAAAGAACAGTTGGCTTAAACAGAACAGCTTCCAAGGCTGCTCTCAAGGCACAAAGGGACAGTATTTTTCCCTATCTTTAAGAAATGACATTTTATCACTCTTATAAGCTGAAGACTAACTGATTCTTAACCCCTTGCTAGTATAACAGCCTGGCCTGGCTTTTTTTCATAACACTATTCCTATAGGAGATCAGAACTATTCATTGTTCCATTTTGCGGCCTTGTTTATGGCCTTCTAACGCAACAGAGAAGTTACAGGAGTATTAACAATCATTCCCTTACAGAACTCTCATTTAAAGGTACTGGTTAAGCAGCTTTTAGTCAAGGAGTGTGCTTGTTCTTAAAGAAATCACGTGTTTTACCCAGCTAGCTGCTACACGAACACCCATCTCTTAACCAGGACGCAGTATCTCCATCGCTGAAAACCAGTTCTTTTATATTTATATTTCTATTATAAGAACTGAATGCTCACTATGTTTGTTTATCTAGTGGTTTAACTGGAATTACTGAAATGCGGAGCACAGCCACATTAGAAAACCAGCAGGCTATTAGCAGGTTAGTTTTTCTCGGCCCTTTTTGTGTTCATTTCTAATGACATGTATATGATCACATGCATGTATGTGATAGGTTAAAATCCTTAAGAACCAAACTAAAAGATCAAACCAACTCACATCTCAATCTAACCACACTGATGTTTGAAAAGTCCATCCCATACGCTCACAGGTGCTAAGTTCAAATGAAAGCTTTTATAATTGAAAACAACAGCTTTTATCACAAGCTCAAAGACAGTTTTTTTTCAATTTAGTCCCTGATTATAGCATGTATTTTCACATCTTTGGCCTCAAATCAGATTGGGACTGGTACCTTTTGAAAAGCTTCAGAAAAATACATTGGCATAAAGCTAAAGTTAGTTAAGGATATTATGAATATCAGAGGTAACATTGATCTTTTTCAGGGAGAGAAGAAATTTTGAGTTATTTTAAGCTACTACATGCCAGCTCAGCAGCAATTAATAGGATGCCCATTTCCGCTTGGGTTAATGACAGCCATACAGAGCTAGGTTTCCATCCCTTGCACTCACTGCTTCATCATTAATATCTGCCTGCTCTCAGGAGAAATTTTAGATAACCATTTTCACTAAAGTTTCAGCAGTTTAGTCTTACTCCTTGTCAGCTTGCCCCAAATTATTACTGTTTCGGTGCACTTTTATTAGTTTATCTATCTCATCTAATTCAAAATACACTACCACAAGGGGGCTGGCATGAAGAGCATTATTTTTTGAGAGGTAATCTTTGCCCAAAAAAGCAATGCAGCACGAAAGTCTGCATATTCTTTGGGTTTTGTTAGAGGCCTGCTCAGCATCATCCCTTCTCCTGCATCCAAGTACATCAGCATTTTTCCTCATTCCGCCTCTTAGCACTTTTTACCAGGGAAATTCCCATCATAAAGAAAGATTCATAAGCAAAAGGTGAATTATCTTCTCCAAAGCATTTGAAAATAGTGTGTAGCACCGAAGTCACAGCCCTTGACTATCAGCTGTAGAATCTGCTTTGGAGAAAAGCAGTGCTATAGAATTCTGCATATGAAAGAGTTATATACATACAGACCTTAGGGGGAGAAGTCTTGTAGTTGATTCTACTATGACAATCCCATGGCCAATGGGGAAAAAAAAATGGAATAACCAGGGGCTTGTATTGCCAGGAAGCAAAACCATAATAGATCAAAGCTTCTTCTCACCAGGCATTTCAGATAAGCTCTTTACTTCTCTATAATATATCAACTGAGTTCTCACTTTTCATAGGGCTATGCCATTTTAAGACTAAAGAAGTCCTTCACATGAAAAAAATGGTGACTGTTCTTGGGCAATTGAAAAGAGTGTTAGTGGAAAAGAACTTAAATTTTAACTAGGTTATCAACAGGGTGGAATTGAGTGTATGCCAACATAGCAATGATTCCTTGAGTAAGCTTGAGCATGTGGAGAAGCTACAGACACCAGATTCCAAAACCCATCAGTCCTGACTCCTTCAGGAATTCATAACAAGAAATAGGTGTCTACCTGATCAATTTTAATGCATATGATGCCAGTGGTGATGGAGAATCACTTAACCTGTGAAAACTAGCTAGCTGTCTAAGCAAATCTTATAGCCTTAAACAAGGGGTCCTTATACTGTGCTGGCACTTTGAGTCTCAGCAGTCCCACTACATAACTATCTGAGTTCTAAGTGGACCTTACATTTCCAAATCTTTTGCCTCCAAACCAAGGACAAAGCATATTGGGAAAGGCATTTTTAGGAAGGCAGAATACTCCCTCACTATGCTGCGTCTGTTCTGTGAAATAACAGAGGATTCTCTACAAATTTTATGTGCTTTCATAGAGCATTAGAAGTAAAGTGTCTATTTACTAATGCACATTTATTACCAGAGTACTTGCAACACAATCCTACACTGTAATCAGAAGCATATGAAAATCACAAGCTACCTAGCAACTGAACTTGAAACACTCCAGATGTATGTGTTGAAGTCCAACTGCAAAAGATTAGAGTTAAAACACTGGTTCCAGGGAGCATAAAATTAATTTTGAGCCATGCTAATCTCTATAAAATTACTTTTGTGTTAAAAATTAAGGATATTCTTCAGTGTTGCTTCACCACAGCTGTAAATGTAATCAGCCAGTTTGCTTGGCAAGACTCTTTGAAATCATACCTTAAATTCCCAGCTAGCAAGGTGACTTCTTTCTTTAGTTTTAAAAAGGGATCAATTACATTTCAGACACTTCATCATCGTTGGTCATGTTGGTAACATAGAAACTGATTTTTTACCTCCCCAGCGTAGATATGAATAATCCCATCAATTTAAATTTGGATGGAAAAGGTTTATCTTCCTGTTGGAGTGCCATGATCTGTCTTGCAAGACCTGCTTGTAAGAACTATTCCAAAAATCATGTAGTAAAAGAAGTGTCATCTGCAGTAAACTACCTTCAAGTTTTCCTCAGGAGCTTTCCAAATTTTCATTTAGTGTGTTCCATGTAGGTGCAATTTGAATTTCTCACTTGCAAAAATCCCTACAACATTATACTGTTATCCCATGCTGAGTAATTTAATCTAATACAGATCGAATTGAAAAGACCTGTGTCTTGACTACCATGCCAAGTGCAAGGTCCTGCCCCTGGGTCGGAGCAACCTCAGGCACAGCTACAGATTGGGCAGAGAAGAGATTCAGAGCGGCCCTGCAGAGAAGGACTTGGGGTGCTGGTCGATGAGAAAATGAACATGAGCCGGCTTCAGTGTGCGCTCGCAGACCAGAAAGCCAACCGTATCCTGGGCTGCATCAAAAGGAGCATGACCAGCAGGTCGAAGGAGGTGATCCTGCCCCTCTACTCTGCTCTCGTGAGACCTCACCTGGAGTATTGTGTACAGTTCTGGTGTCCTCAACATAAAAAGGACATGGAACTGCTGGAACAAGTCCAGAGGAGGGCCACGAGGATGATCAGGGGACTGGAGCACCTCCCGTATGAAGACAGGCTGAGGAAGTTGGGGCTGTTCAGCCTGGAGAAGAGAAGGCTGCATGGAGACCTCATAGCAGCCTTCCAGTACCTGAAGGGGGCCTATAGGGATGCTGGGGAGGGACTCTTCGTCAGGGACTGTAGTGACAGGACAAGGGGTAATGGGTTAAAACTTAAACAGGGGAAGTTTAGATTGGATAGAAGGAGGAAATTCTTTCCTGTTAGGGTGGTGAGGCACTGGAATGGGTTGCCCAGGGAGGCTGTGAATGCTTCATCTCTGGTGGTGTTCAAGGCCAGGTTGGACAGAGCCTTGGGTGGGATGGTTTAGTGTGAGGTGTCCCTGCCCATGGCAGGGGGGTTGGAACTAGATGATCTTGAGGTCCTTTCTAACCCTAACTATTCTATGATTCTATGATTTTATGTGTCCTTCTTAAAACACGAAAGAAGGTGGTGGTGAGGAATGCAATAAAGATTGATCCTCATTTATTTCAAAATGTACTTTCTTTACTGATCCTTAGATGTGTCAGGAGGTGATGAAACTAAGCCAGATTTGCTACTTCAGTGATGGAGCATTTTACTCTGAAGCAATGTCTAGAACCGTTCCACTGCTATATTATTATTATGTATGTACACACACTGCTCAGTAACCATAAATTTTCATATTTCTTAATTATTATAATTAATGATAATGTTCCTGTAATTCCTTTTTCTCATTATAACCAAAATCCTGTATTTAGTCACACTGCCAGCAACAAAAGACATTTCCAAATCTTTGGTAGTCTCGATTTCTTTCTATCCTACTTTTGCCAGTATTCTTTCAATCAACTCTAAAACAAATTCAGCTTCAGAAAATACTGTGCCACAGTGGAGGGTCATACCAGAATGACAGTTCTTCCTGGGCTGGCATTCTTTCATCATTGATATTCTCCCAATATTCAGAGGCAAATCAGCTCAGATTTCAATGCCTCATCACATCAGTGCATCCTGGGAAATCACTGTAAGCTTCTCATTGATTTCAAACTAGAAGAATCATTCCCTTGCTCCCCATAAAGGGCTACATTCACTGCAAAATCTCCACTGGTATCCCTCCTCTGAAGGACAACTGTTTTCAGAGAATGCCTTTGTAACAGGAAAACATTTATTAAACAGGCAGATTACAGTAAATAAAATGGAGTTCAGAAAGCAGGTAAAGATGGGCAACAGTCAGCTAATTCAGTACAGCCCTTCATCAGTTGCTATACACCACCTTCCTTTTGGTTTATGTGTGGTTTTATACCACATTTATCACAGTAGTATCTGAATGCCTCCCAGTAGTACACATAGCAATGTGACTGGCATCTGTCACACGTTATTTGTTCCCTTATCTTCTCCCTAGAGAGAACTGTATGTGGTGAGGAACAATCTGCTTTGGTAAGGCTCGATTTTTATAATGAATCACTACCAGTTACTGCAGAAAGGATGTGGAATTGTAACTGAAAGATGATCCAGAAACAAAGCTTTTACTTAAACACTCCACGATACGAGAAGATCAGATCAAGTCAGAACTCAAGAACAAAAAGCATTTGAGGTCCATTACTGTTTCAGCATAAACAGTGACTTAGAAAAGATGTGCAAGTCCTTAAACTAAAGCCTAATTTGACCTATTTTTTTTCTTTATGAAACACAGTGTGGGAAGTGAAACAAAACAGAATTTTTAAATCTTTTCATGGTCGGCATATTTTTCTAAAGGCTGCAGGCGAGAGCCATAAGAATACTTATGATAGCCCCCTTTATGATTAAAGCACAGACATGAGAAGAATTGAGCCTGAGGCTATAGCCTAAATCAGTGTCTCTCTCTCTCTCTGTGCTTTACAGTACTCCACATGAGCTCTGATACAGAATGTATCCTGTAAAACAAAGCATAACAGATGTTTGCTCCATCCTGAAGGATTATTTTGCGGCACTTTTCTTGTGTGCACACCGAAGACATAATGATGTCTCTGAAGCTGGCAGAAGCCTCAAAGAGAACTATCCAGCAGGTTCTTTTTAGTGCATTATAGTTAACAGAGCCAGCTCCTGTTAAAAACTGTATACATCTGACCAGTGTGTATCAAGAAGCATAGTGTCATGTTTCTGACTCCAAGAGGATTATCCCTTGTACCTTTTTGACTTTCATATCTCTATTACTAATAGTAATAGACCTATTCTGTCCCTAGTCCTGGAGTTTATTGCTGTAACTGTTCAAGCATTTATTGCGCTTGTTGTGTGACTGAGCCGCTATAAATCTACATCAGTAAGCCCATTCCTTACATGATGGTGTCACTCCAAGTATGTCTGCACCACAGACTCTTTTATGACTTTGTACACATATCCCTCCAGGTACCTCTAGTCCTAGGAGAAGTTAAGCTGTGGAACCCAGAGCTCAGCACAGGCTGGTGATGCACAAATATACTAACCTTCTGAGCCTACATTAAGCCAATTCTTTTATGGCTGGTAAAATTTGCACTTACATTGCCACCTTAGGGTCCCTTTAATTCCACCAGCCCATTTTCATGGAATATGTGGGAAGTGAGGATCTCTGAGTTTCTGACATTTTGGCACTTGGCTGAAACAGGAAAATAGGAACAATTTCCTAGATTAGGGATCTGGAGCATAACTGCATGAACCACTTTTCCTTTTGGAAACAAGCTACAAGGTACTCTTGGAAGAAGACAGAAAATGAACAAACCACAAGTGACAAATATTAGTCATGCTGCCTTTTGCAGTATTAGTAACAGCCTATATACAATGCTGACAGGACAGCCCACAGCAGAACTTGTACATACTAGACCAGAAGATGCCCAGTTTCACTGGCACCCATACAAGGCATACTGTGGCTCCAACCAGGTGGCATCATACACGCTTGCAGCAATTTACTGAATTCAGGTTCCAAGAAGAATTCCTAGACAATAGTCACAGTGGGTTTGCTCACTGCAAAATAAGGTCCAGAAGTCAAAAATCAGGTGCGTTTGAGCCAAATTTATAACCTGCACTTTTTTAATGAGTTGTGACCTCTGCTCACCAGTGTGGCTAAATAAATTCTTGGTCTACTGCATCAGAGCTAGGGGAAAACACACCAGTGAAAAAGGACATTGTTCTTACCACTAAAGCTTACAGTTCAAATAGAGAAAGCAGACAGCTGGAAATAAAACAAGAGACCCATGAAGAGGCAGCTACACCTTCACGGTCACAAAATAAATTGAAAGAGACTGGAGTGCAGAACTTACAAGCCCTGAGTTCCAAGTCTTTGGAGAGAAGAACAGACGGTGTTGCAGTGGAGTTCTTTTACTGATGTATGTTTGTCCCTGACCACCTATCTAGCTACTGATACCTTTCTGAAAAGGTGAGCACTTCCTTCTCTTTCCCCATTGCCCCCTGTGCACATCTGCAATGACTCATAAAGCCAAAATATGCAACATACCTCATCTTTCACCTTCTACTTTGCCTGGTATTATTGTCATTATTTTTAGATTTTACAAATAAATTCCATGAAAAGACAAGTAGATTTATACAGTATTTTAATTACATTCAAGCCATCAGAAAGATTTGTTGAATAATGTCAGGAAAAAACTGCAAAGAAATTAAGAGAATAAAACCTAGAAACTGGTATATGAATGCGTATTTTCATACCTAGCAAGGCCACATATAACATATATATATATATATATATATATTTGATTATGTAACAATATGGAAAAATATGTAAAATTTTTAAGAAAATTTATAAGAAATTATTGGCACAATTTAGTCAAAAAGTTACATAATGCCTTTCTGAAATGGACTACTGCAGGAAGCACAGATACCTGAACACTGACTTTGCCACTGTAACAACAAAGACTTGGTGAATGGCACAAAACGCTTCACTTGTATCACTCTGACCTAAATAATCCTGCAAATTCCTCTGGACTCACCACACAAACATACTTAACAAGACTTAGCTGCAAACGTTAGCTGTGTTTTGATACCTGTAGTTTTGAGCCCTGAGAGCACAAGTAAAGTTGACAGTCACATGCATGCACTACTGTATTGCCTGAGTATTTGAGTATTTAAAGCTGAGACTTTTAAAAGCCATTTGAGCCTTGTCCAGCCCATTGGAAAAACCTGAAAACTGTGTGTCAAAATCAAATCTATAGCACTGCCCAACCTGCACTTCAACATTTGAAAACCAAACTGCATTGCTGTATACATGTATTCAATGAGAAGAACAGAACTCGCTCGAAACCCAAAGTTGACTCTAAGGGAAAAGTTTTGCTACTTGTAACAATTGTTGATAGTGCAATGAATGTGATGATGAATTAGAAAAAGCTGCACACAATCAGCCAGTCAAGATTTCCACAAGATACTCCACGAAACAGCCTCTCTGCTCATACATAGTAACACAGGTAGATAACTGTAAGGGAAGATGAGAGCTTGTGCACCTTTTCTGAAGACCTCCTTTATTTCTTTAATTTCTCTATATAATCTATTAATGACTTTGTAAACCAGAACATATAAAAAGGGCTGTTCAACAAGTTTATAATGTAAACTACTTTAAAGTTTTATTACTGTTTAAAAACAAAAAGCAAAATTAAGTGGAGGTGACTTTTACTTTCCAAAGGAACCCATGACAATTTGATTGTCCAAGCTGCACTGAAGTCAGCAATGTCAGAAGCATTTCTCCCAGAAACTTATACCTTGCACTGATAGTACTTGCATCGCTGAAAAGGAGTGTTGTATTTACACTTGCAGCACAAAAACCTGTTAGAGATTGCACAAAGCCTAATCTTACTCCAAGATTAGTTCAGATATTATCGAGTTAGTACCATCAGATTTTAAAAGATGTGTTCTGAAGGTTTGCCTGTGTTAATGCAACGAACATTCTGCATTCTTTTTTGCACAACACAGCATGCTTTCAATTACACGACTTGGTTTACATGCATGTTCCCCAGCACCTGCAAAGAAAATCTTATGGAAGACCAATGTCTACTATAAAAAATTGTTTCATATTTAAAAGTATATTTTATTATACTTTTATTCATATGATATTGCTAAATTTATTTTGAGGGAATTAATTTTCTATGAAAAGGTTATATCTTAAAAATATTTAATCTAATTTTTAAAAATATTGTCTACTATGTAACTTGTACGTGTTAAAAACATAAAAATTGTAAAAACTATCAACTGGTTTTGTTTTGTACTCTAAATTGATCCTTTAAATCCCCCGCAGGTCAACGAAGGAACTATAGCTTGGAGTATCAACGAGAATAAAGCACTGGTGAAGAAACTGCCGCAAGAGAGGAAGCCCACTAGGCTGCCCAGCTGCCAACTTCACATTGAGCTCAAGTGCAAAGTGCCCCTTCCGGACCCAAACAACAGCACTACTGTATGTGGATGAAAGTCAAATGAAAGCATTTTTATTTTCTAACACTCTGACTATAGAAAGAAACAGGAAACAAAGAACAAGACTATCCCTGTAAGCATAATTTTGTACCTGGAATTTCAATTTGTTGGCTAAATTTAACCGAAGTTCTAGAGAATCTTACCACATTTCACATGTGCATATGCCCTTTGACAAAGTGCTGATGTTTGAAGGATAGATGTGGAAACACAGCCAACCTGACATACCCTCTGAAGGAAAAGAGACGGGATCATGAACTATAAAGTTATGACTTAAGCAGCAGCATTATGCTACATCCAATATCATTACACCAATAAACACTGCCATTACAAACTTAATGATGTACTTGAGACATCCACATTAGCACCATTGGTCTTTTATTTATTTCAAATTACTTCTCTTATTTACCTCAGCAGGGCTCTATACGATTACTCCCCAGACTGCTCAGACTCCTATGGGGATGATTTATGTTGTCATTCCAATATAATGTTTCCCATAATTGTACTGTGTTTAAAAAACATTAGAACCCAAGGGGCTAGACAAGGAGTTATAATATTAACAGCATGCTCATATAAATCAATTTGCTCCCTTGGAGGGAAACAAAAAATTAAAGAAGAAGCTAATAAGATTACAGAAGAAGTGCAAAGCAAATGTAAATCTAGCACTTTCAGTGTGTTTAATCAATAACTGTAAATGCACCACAGACAGAGTCTGGAAGTGAAAACATAAGCAGGAATCCATTCTCCACATGTGTAGCATTATGCCATTGAGATTAGCAGACTGATCACAAAAAGTAGGAAGAGAATCATTCCCCTGGAAAGATTCAATCGCAGGAAGTGGCGAGTCCCCAAACGCTGTAAATGCACAGTATTTTTCAGAGCTCTCAGACTCCTGTAAGATCAACCTAACACTAATGGCAGACATCAATTTCTTAATTGCATCATTTTAAAGATCCCAAGCATATTGCAGGGATCAAGAAGTAAGCCATGAGTTCAGAAACACTGACCATTAAGGATAAAATGTAATGGTAAATGTTACATGGGTAGAAAACCAGGGAACTTGGGCCTTTCTTTTCCATTACCTACTAAAATATCTTGTTTTACTAAAAAAAAAACCTCACAAGTCAATTTTTAATAGGCTTTACGCAATGTGCAACCATAAGATAACCTAACATGTTCGGAAGATGGATTACTTTTCGCTCAGTCTGATCTGAGTCGCTAGATGCAGTATTGTTTATTATTTTCACTGATCTAATTTTGCTGTTCTGTAGCTACATTCTACGATTCAGCTGTCAATCACTTTAGGGCAAACTTAGTGTAATAAAAAACTACGAGACTGAAACAGGACAACAAATATTAAAAAGCTATCCTGATATACTCCCTGATGGAAGATGTAGCAGCTCACTAAACCCATGATATTCTTCTCCCCACAAAAAAGCAGGCTATTTTGCAACACGCACAACATAAATCCCACTGCAGATGTACCTTAGGGATAGATGAAACTTCTATTGCTTTAGTGAGTTCATCCAAAACCTCTCTATGGTGATTCAGTTTTTGCGAGGCTATGGCTAAATGATCAGAATCACAACTAGCTTTTGCAGTTTTAGTCTTGCTGAAGTTCACCTTGTTCTGGTGGAAACTACTTTTACTCTTTCCTGTGCAGCCATTATATCCAACATCTGTCTACTTCAAACACCTCCTCTAAACTACTCTCAGGTAGTGTCTCAGGACAGACCCATAGCTTCTGTAAAGCAGGCTGCTCTTCAGGATTAAATGGAAATATTCCACTTCACAGCAGCTGAAGTCTAACCCTTCAGTCATTAACTAGAACCATGAAACTCGCCGCTCATGCAAGAACTACATCCCTAGCTCACATTACAGAACCTTCAGTCCTTCTAAGAAGAAAGAAGATGTTTCATAAATCTGACAAATTTTAAGTGCTGCAAACGTGTCAGAATACTAAGCCACAATAAGTATTTATTTCAGGCTTGTAAAAAAACCTCAGCGTTTTGAATTCCAGCATCAAATCACACATAAGCTGCAAACTGAACTGCTTGGGTAAACAGGGGTACTCTCATGGTTAAAATTTGGCACCTGGAAATAAGCGGCGGTGCAGCTGATCAGAAATTGTATTACCAAAAAACGTTTAATCAGAACACATCAGGCTGTTCAGCACAAAGTATTCCACTCAGACAGTTGCTCTGGGGGTAGGAAATCTGGGAAATCAGATATCTGCAGGACAGGTTACCTGAAGATTTTGTCCTGGAGCCAAAAATTCCTGCAAGCACAGACACTGCAGTGATTCCAAAATGTGCAGCTGGGAACTGCAGTGAAGGCAGGAGCTCCGAATGTTCCATGCTTTAAACTTAGAGCAAAATAGAAGTAATATATGCAACTAATTCTCTTATGAACAAGAATTACAGTAGCAGGAGCTTGTCTATGGACAGCAATGCAATCTGATGCTAACACTTTTTAAAGATGCGGAAAGAAGGCAAAGACTTGGAAGGGAAATCTGAAAAGCAACATGAAAATTACTCTTCATGCTTTTTATATTTATATCCAGGCCTTTTGTAAGGATTTTCTCTTGCACACAGGAGGGGTGTCCTGCCCATTTATACCAGCTCTGGGTATTGCCAGCAGTGCTGGCTGAATCACCCTGAATTGACATTCCTCAGTCAGACCGAAGCTCTCCTTTTCTCTTGCTGACCCCAGACGTGACCTCCCAAATTTCCTAGCAGCTCTCCAGGACACCGCACTGACAAAACACCACTTGCTTGGTATTTTTCCATTCAGACTACAGAATCTCAAGCCAGCTTCCCTCCTCTGACGACATGAAACGTGAAACAGCCAGACTTCACAAAGCAGTCAAGACTTTTTCACCTCATGGTTTCTGGAGTCCTCAGAAATCCCTTTATTGTTTGGGGGGGGTTCATTCGTTTCTGAGGAGGGGAGCATCTGGGGGACATAACACAGAGCAGTTTCCAGATTTTATACAGGGGATGATTCTGCTGCCAGCTCACTGCCTCCCCATGGGCACCATGGCAGTGACCTCCCTCACCATGATAGAGGGGTGCAAACGGCTGCAGGGCCTCCTATGTGCGCCAGTATGGGAGAAATAGGTAGAAATATTCTAAGTGCTGCGTGCCTGCTTGCCTTGTTATGTGAAGCAGAAATAGAAAACATTAAACAATCTTCTTTACCTGTTGCTATTATTCCCTTTTTATGCTTTAATACTTGTGTTTTATGTATGAATTAATATATTATTGCGACTGTAATACCGAAATAAAGTGTTAAAAGTCAGTCCGTTTTGGACATTACATCAGCAAATTCGATTTACTTGAGCAACTGAAAATATCATAACTGTTCTAGGCTTGAAAAATTATCCACTGCCATTTCAATAATCCTAAAAATGGTATTTGATGTGAAAAGACATCATAGTGATACTGCCTTGTAAAATACCACCTTTTTTCCAACACGACCAGTTTTGTGGCCAGTACACATAGGTTTTTGTGAGACCTCCAGAGTACAGCGGTAGAAGTGATCACTGAGGGAGTAATCCTGAACCTAAGGTAGGAGACGAATGAAGGTAGCTGAAAGCAGCATCGGGCAGATGAAAGCAAATTCCCTGTGTCACAACCACAGGGTGTCAGTTGGTATCAAGTGGTATTGGAGGAAATCAGTTTTGTCCTTACGCAGGGCTGCCTTGAATAAGGATGTTCTGAACACCCATAAGCACCACTATGACCTGTGCCTGTTCCAGGCTGGCACTGCCCTGTCTTAAGAAGAGAGAAAGAACAGCACAGGACTAACAACTGTCATAGGAAGGATGTCATGCACACATTGATTGGCTGGCCATGTTACCTTCCTTTGGAAGAAACCAGGTAAATCAGTACATTAAACAGATAGGACATTTAGTCCCATCTTTTCACAGCAGGATTTTAATTTCTTCCCAAACCAGTTTTGCAAGTTAAATCCATTTGTGAGCATGGCCCCATTCCTTGGAAAATACAGTTGTTGAGTGAAAGCTGTGAGGTTTTGTGATTCCCAACATCTGGTTTTCATAAAATAATAAAAAAAAAGGAGCACATTTCAGTATGAAGAAACATAACAGATATTTTAAATATTATCATTTTAATTTAAATAACATTTTAATAATACTATTCATATTATTATTAACTTAAATATTTAATATTAATAATGCTATTTAAATTAAAGGACACAGACTGTATTTAAAAGTTTAGTTTAGATTGTTACAGTGAATTACATTAGCTTAATCATAAATACTTCAAAAGTGCTCTCTTTGTCTTAATAAGCAGCAGAAAGCTCAGAACTTCTCTTCAGTGAGGTTGCCAAGAGTTTAGAAGGACAAACAGAAATAAGAGTTTTCTGGGTTTTTTCTAACTTATTTTCTCCTGCATCACTTAAGTGTTGCATGCTTAAGCATCAGGCTGACATGGGCTTCCTGAGTGCAGCTGCACACTCCTATGACAAAGAGGTGCCACATTGAAAAACCAACGAAACAAGTCATAGCAGAGACACGATTGCTATTCATTCACTACACATTCGTTAGTGTGAACATGACATTGGCAAGTCATGAATGCATTGGGTCTCTTGCCCTTATACCTATTTAATCTCTGTAAATGTGCTGTACCCTGGGTGCATTTGAGCTATGAAACATCCAGGTGTGTCAGTGACTGTTCACAGCTAGCAGTCCCGTGTAAGTAAGTGATCTGGATAACGCAAGGGGTTCTGCACTTTCTCATTAAACATACGACTGGCACAGTTGTTTCCAGTAACTGGACAGTTAAGATTAGCTTGGCAAGGCAGAAACATAATTCAAAACCTCATGTGCAGAAAAGGGCAGTTTGGGAATACATCTAAGGCATCTATAATGTCTATCTGCTGCCAAAACGGCCTGTCCCACTGCCTTCCCAAGACTGAAGAGTCAAGCCTATCCTTTGCCCCAAAGCTGCCATGTGTCTGACACTGCGGTGAGGCAGTTCATGGAGCTCTGTCATGGAGCTGGCTTGCCAGAAAATTGGGACCGTTTCCCTGCAGGACCAGCTACGCACCAGTGCCAACACAGGAGAGGCAACTGGAGCACATTGTTTAAAAAAAGAAGCAGAAGTGGGAAGACAGGGCTGTGTGGGGTTTGTAGCATCTGGTTCAGTTTAGCTGTACTATAACATCACCCGGGAAGCAACAGAGTATCTAACACTAACAGGAAAGATTAAATGCAGATTAGGAAATCCAAACCCCTATTACCTCTGCAGAGTTTATGTTCCTGAGCTAGCTTTCATCTGTGTAGGAAGCAGAGGTTAAGGCATTCTCCTAAGAGGTGGCACTTACAAATGCTATTACCAAGAACACAGCAGGGTTGGTTTTTTTGAATCACAGTGAGAGATACTTGTAAGTGACAGGAGGCCTATAGTATGGGGGAGACCAATGTGGAAATCGCTTTTGAGCATGAGGAGGTTCAGACCACATCTTCTTTTCTAAAATACTAAAGCAGCACTCTCTCCATCAGGCCCTATTTGGAGCAGAAAAATCACATTTTCTTCAGTTGGCCAGAGTAGCAACTATAACACGCAACAAGCCAGTTCAAGACTATTAGCCCATCTAGGTACAGAATAATACCACTGTCATGGCAAAATACAAGTCCTTTCAAACTCATGCTGTACAATACATGAAAATCAAACTCATAACAAAATGCCACTGTATGAAAAATAGCCTTCACCGTAGCTGCAATTTTCCTGTCAATAGTTGCTAGAATTACTCACAAAAGAGGTAGTTCAAATAGAGTCAATAAAAAGTGACCAGTTGTGTACAGCAGCTACCTTTAAAGAATAAAATCCTTTTGCCTACACCAAAGACAGGATGTGCAGGACAGTCATCTTCCCCCAGATTGTAACATAGATCTTGAGAGCGCAGAAACAGGTTGCTGTAAAACATGGAAGCAATTTGCCTTGGAGCAAACATGGTAACCAGTAATGACAGTCCATTTTATGCCCCCGAGACTGAAGAGGTGATTAAGTTTGATAATAAAAAAAGTTATAGCGTGTTTAGCAGAGACTCTGAGACCTGAACTATACTTCAGGATACTGAAAAATACAGCCTATTGCTAGGTTCTTTGAATTATTCTGTCTGTACTACATTCATATTGTTCCCACAGAGAACAAAGGAAAACAGGCAAGTCCAAATGCTTTATGCTTTTTGCAATACTCTGTGATCAGTGCCCCCAGTACCTAAGAAAAGACATGGCTGAAATGGAATGAAGAGTCAAAGCTCTCATTTCCAAGTAAAGGGAAGGAATATTAGATTATTTTTCTTTCAAGAACACAATTTAGGGGAAAACTAAGTTACCCTATATAAGCAAGGAGAAAATCTTTATTGTTCCAATTCTAAATTGCTGACAGTTTATGAATCTGTAACTAGATTTTTAATTAAAATTCTCTGGTGAGATTTCAAGTAAATGAGAAAGAAGAGATGGGCACTAAAGTCTATGTATGCTGTATGCCACAAGGGAAGTGGCAGAGGTGTTCTTTTCACCATCCATCGTTCCTCTTGAACCAGTGTAAATGTGCAGCAAATTTGTGAAACCAGAACTGGAGGAGAGGGGATGAGTAGGACTGTCTAACTGATGCCTGGCAAAGCCATTTTGGAAGGAAAGCTCGTGTCTGTGGCTCATTGCAGCTGAAGCTTTTGTTATTTTATGTTACATAATAATTAGATATCAGCAAAGATCCCTAGGTGCAGAATTTGGAATATTATTTGTCTGGAGAAGGGCCCTTAGCCTTTCCTACAGTTGTACTTGCTTGATCACTTTGGGAGTTTCAAATTCTCTTGATGACAGCAGAGTTTCAGTGAACAAAACAGAAGGGTGCAATAGCCTGCAGGTGATTGCACTTAGAATTGGTGATGGGGGATAAAGTTTTACCACCTCTCATGCCTCATCTTGAAGAGAAACACAGAGTGGGTCTCAGCTGCTAGACACGTATCACCTGTGCCCCAAAATGCAGTGATTCTCACCTTCATGTGCATTAAGTACAATATTACAAAGCCTTCTGGAATCAGTCCCTCTTGGGAACAGAGGCAGAGGAGAGCTTAATTTCTGGGTTCTGGTTGGGCTGAGGCCGCAGACATGCACAGAGCTACAATGTCTGGGTGATTCCGGCCACCTCTGAAGGCATGCAGCAGCTCCAGGTGCAGGCATCCTCTTCCCAAAACACAATTTGCTGCTTAGGTATCTAATTCTTCCTGAGCCTCACTTCCAGCCCATACGTCCTCTCGCTGATCTAGCAGTTTGCTCTACAAAGACACATGGTCATACCAAATCTTACACAAAAAACTAAGTTTATGAAAGTGAGAATTATTCAGTTATTTTTAAAATTAAAAAATAATTCCAAAAAATATAGAATTTCTTAACTTACAAAATCAAATATTTTAAGTCCTACAGTTCAGCTAAAATGTGAACATCTCTGATTGGCTGTGTGCAGCATACTCCTTCTTCCTCCCTGAGAAGAATTAAGATAATCAGGCTCCAGACACAGAATCCAGAGAGCATAGAATCTACCAGAAAAAAAGATAAGCTAATTCATATTCTGCCTGAAAACAGTATAATAGAGCCTTGTGCTCCTTCCTATGTATCAGGATGTTCTCCTATCGAATCTTAATCAATTGAATGCTGTCTCTGTCATACAAAATGGACTTTAAAAATTACAATTTGTATTAGGCAGAGTAGAATTTAATTTGAAAAACTGAAAAATATTTCCTACATCATTTTGAGAGATGTGGTCCTGTGCAGTCCAGTATTAGGCATTATATGCTTTTGCTTTAAAAAATATTAATACCTTCCATCCCTACATGATGTAATTTGGCGTGCTTCCTTGTCAGCTTTCAAAACAGGTTTGCTTAGCATGTACTACTGGTTTACAGAAGTCTGGTCTGGGGTGTGGTGAACATAATGTCTAGCCTATTTTTTGTGTGAATTACAACTGCAAGAGCAGGGAAAATGCTTTCCCAGCTCTCATCCAACAACAAGGAATGAACTTTTAATTCCTTCTCTTTCCTTGAAAAAAAGAAAATGCGGAGGATTTTTAGATGCCATTAATTACATAGACTTTGGAAATGTTGCCAGAAGCAAAACCCCTCTGTCCAGAGACCTTGTGTTTCTACACAGCTGCTCTGAACATACTTCCTTTACTCAGAATCAGAGGACATAACAGGTACTGCTGTAGGTTCTAGGCTCCTTGCCTTATAGCCAAAGAATCACATAAAAGGATAGGAAAAACATTAATCCCTCATCAAATTGCTAGTGCAAAAGCCTAGCACTGAACTAATAGACCTTTCTTTTCACCATTAATTGTTACTGGATCTTGGTATTTTGCTCCCCTAAATGGACCTCTATTAATGACAGAAAGAATCATGTTGCAAATTTGAGAGCCCTTTGCAGAAAACTCTCTGCTGGCAGCTCTTTGTGTTTTCAGACTATGACAGTTACACCTGTAGTGCAGCAGAAACAGAAAAGTCCTGCATAAACCCTGCCATGCTTAGCTGAGGGCAGCAAGCAATATGCAGCTCTCCACAAAACTGAACTTCAATCACAGCTGGCAGTCACACATCTCTGCAAGGCAGGTGTGCAGATGTATTATTTTCCATGCTTTCCATCAGGTTTCCTCAATCTCGTGCCATTGCATCAGTCTCCTCTCCTCTCGTGTCCTGTCATCTGTTCCTTTAAAACTTTGAAGTAGTGAGACTTTCATTCCTGACGACCAACCTGTCCTTCAGAAGGTATGTGAATACAAACAAACCACTACAAAACAAATATGCGAGTTAGCCAAGTCATAACTCTAAATTCAGTGCTGATAAGCATAAAGATACAAAATCCTTTCAATTCCAACATACCTCATGGAATGTCTTTGCTTGTTCATAGCACACATAAATTTTGAAAGCTATCTGTGTAAGTAAAATGATCACTGCACAAGTCTTATTTACAGAGGTAATGCTGTGAAAAGGGTAGAAAGTCAACCCCATGCCTCTAGAGAAGATCAGTCTGTCCACCTGGGAACTATGATCTCCATGCAGTTTTAATCCCTGGAGGTATAGATCACAGGAGAAGATGCATTCTTTGAAGAGACTTGTCTTTTTTTTGTTCTGGCACACAAAAAGAAAAATAAGCATTCAGCCATCACCAGTAGCAATAAATATTCAGCAGTCTAACAACTAATTCCTAAGCATTTGTAATCTAAAACACTGTTTTTATCAACAGTCTCTTTTAGCATGGTCCCAGTTTTTATCACTGACTTCTAATTTAAGATGAGCTACCAGAAAACCAATTAATAAATTACTTCTGGCATTATGTCCTTGTCATTAACAAAAATAATTGTCCTTTGCTGTGTATAAACCCATTTTCCATATGTTTAAATGTTCAACAGGACTGATCCTAAATTCTTTATGCTAATTCCTTTTTTTTTTTTTCCTCAGAAAAACTCACTTTAATCCACATGTTTGTGATGTTCTGATTTGGGGCACCTCCCAGATAGCCAGATAGCCTCCAAAGTAGTTAAAGTAAATGGTCTGGGGGGACCACTACAGAAATGACTCTTCCAAAGGACCATTCTCTAATATTTTGCCAGTATATGTAGATGAACCACAGTGAAATTATTCGGTCAACAAGTACACATATGTCGTGGTTTAAGCCCAGCTGGTAACTCAGAACCACGTAGTCGCTCGCTCACTCACCCCCTTTCCTCCCCCCTGCTCCCAGATCGCTGAGGAGGAGAACTGAAAGAATGTAACTCCCATGGGTTGAGATAAGAGCAGTCCAGTAACTAAGGTACAACACAAACCACTGCTGCTACCACCAATGATAATAATGATAAGGGAAATAACAAGGGAAGAGAATACAACCGCTCATCACCCACCGACCGATACCCAACCTGACCCGAGCAGTGATCTAGCCCTTCCATGTAACTGCCCCAGTTCTACATCCCGGGCATGACGTGCTATGGTACGGAATAGCTCTTTGGCTAGTTTGGGTCAGGTGTCCTGTCTTTGCTTCCTCCCGGCCTCCCCTCCTCCCTGGCAGTAACCAAGTTACCCAACTGAAGTCACGCAATGGAGTGAAGAGTGTCCCTGTGGGCTGGAGGGCAGCACAAGTTGTGGGCTTCTGTCTTTCATAGCATACTTCATGTAAAGGAACCAGAGTGTCATGGTTATGGCTAAGTAATTCTGTTTATACACACATGTAATATGCAGTGCTAGTACATGCATGCTGTCTGTCTCTCACACACATACTGCTGCTCTACAAGAATTTCAGGATTGAAAAACTGTAAGAAATCAGCCACAATATTGGAAGAGATGCTAAATCAGAAAGAATTGTATCCACAAAAATGTTAATTCTACAAAACCATAAAGTACAAAAGAGATTTTTCCCCACTCTAGCCTATAGTACGCTAAGCAACAAGGAAAGGAGGGGTCACGAGTGTCATGGGAGGCACTGGACAGAAAAGCCAATGGCAATGGGGGCTTACGATTTATAAATTATTATAAAAAACAGATTACTACCAAATGTGTTTTCAGGTGGAGCTATCTTTGCCGTGGAAAAATGAATGAAAGAATGAACAAATGAATTAATAAATGAAAGAGACAAATTGAGACTTCACCAAAAATATGAAGACACTACCAAGATGGAAAAAAAAGACATAAACTTTGCTTCCTACATTCAGAACTCTATCTTGATATCAAAGTGGGTAGAGAGGACTTAGAGAACTGAACACAGGAAAAGAAATATGCAACAGACTATGCATACTACAGCAACAGAGTCTTTCTGCATGCAGTTTTACTTTTGAAGTTAACCCAGAAACTAAACTCACAGTGCTGTTTTCTTCAGCACAGCAGTTACAGTAGTATAAACCTCACAAAAATGAAATTAAGCACTCATGTTTTACCTTGGAACAAACTCTTGCCATATTAGCTCCTGGCAAGATGTGATAGTCATTTCACTGCACCGGAGTGAGCTACATACTCTTCATATAGAAGTCAGGCTGTTCTTCTATCATAAGGATTTTCCTACTTTTATGTCATGAAATAAAAGAAAACTAAATAAGTCTTTCAATAACTTTTTAGTGAATTCCCCCACTGTAATCTTTGTAGAGGATGGACTGGTGTTTTGATTAACCTAGTCCTTTCTTACAACTAAAAATAGACTCAAACATAAGTGTTTGAAACATAAGCTGTTAAGAGATGCTCATGTATAGCTTTCTACCTTAGCTAGAACTTTGATGAGCTGCTTCAAAGCAAGAGGCAAACTCTAGAGGAGTTGATGATGGAATGTTTTGGGATGTTGAAGAGCCCTCATTTCTTTAGCATGGAAAGCTACATCAGGGAGTCAGAGATCTGTGAATACAGGACATTGGAAAACTAACAGCTGTAACAGTACAAGGAAGATACTAAGTTCTCGTTCAGTGGGTGAGAAACGACACACCTCCAACACACAACAAGCACACTCCTTTACAGTGATGTGTGCTGGGGGCAATGTGCAGTGCATCATAGCAGGAAGCAACCATTGCACAAGGTGACATCTGGGGAATGTCTTTTCCTATGACTTATGTCACTGTGTTCCAGCAGATGATGCCACAGCAGTTTCAGTACACCACCACAGCTTCTCGCAGTCACGACCCAATATGCCATACCCTGACTGCAGATCACAGGCTCAGTTGCTGACTATATGTGGTGTATGGAGTTGCTTAATAGAAGACAATCTGGCTGCCCTTCAGACATCTGGCCTAGGTGATCAAACTGCACAAGGATCTTGTACTCAAGTCTATAACCTCAAAAGTTCTGTCATCTGATCGCTATCTAGTTTCAGATACATCTGGGCCCATATTTAATTTTCTTACTATTTCCATCTCAGCTTTTCTATTGTTTCAGTCTTTCAGTTCATTCTCACATCTCAAACACTAGTTAGATAAGTCACAAAATACAATCCACCATAGTTATATGTTTCTCCAGTCATTGCATGTTTCAGGTAAACTCTTAATCCAAATTTATATTGATAGCAGCAAGTTTGAGATTTCACTTTCTAGATATTTTGTGTGTAAGAAGTCATGTGAAGAGAACAATGGTGTTTCACTATCAAGCACCCAGGAAGTCAGATAATAGTTTGACAAGCAGAATTCAAGTTGTTTCAGTTTCTGTCCCTTTGGTATCTGCACTATCACGTGCCCCTTGGCTATGGCAGAGTTCAGTTGGCACAGTTTTTGGCACATTTCTTGCTGTTCTTCTGCCTCCCACTGCACCTCCTTCACCTGCTTGGGCTCTTGCTTATATGATATCTTTCCCCTGCCCTCTGTCTCCTACTGTCTGTCCCCAGAGCTTCTGCTTCCCAGGAGAGGAGAAACCAGCTCCTGGAATTATCCTCCAACTGGATCCTCACTCTCAGACATGAAAAGCATGCACTGCCCTGAATTCAGACATGACTAAATCATTTGCCAAACATTCTGTGGTGTTAATCTGCCTCTTAGAGTGAAAGGAAACAGGGCACAGCTGAGACATGTGCTGGAGCCTCTCACTCTTCCACCAGCCTTTCTCAGCCTCCCTGCTCACTCCAGCCCTGCTGAAGTCTGACATCACATAAAAGCTGTTCAAAATCTGTGGGACCAGAAGGAGAGTGATCCAGGGGAAATGTGATACTATAGCTCTTGGGCTCATGGCTCTTTTTGACAAGCAGCACCACTACTTCTGCTTTCTTTTCTGTGTTCCTGCTTGGACACCACATTCACACTTTGCTGGACTAAAAATATTGCCTCTCTTTCCCTGTTTGACTGCTCTCTTCTTGTCTCATAGAGCTGACATCTTCCTCCACCCACACCCCCAGCACTGGGACCACAGGGACTGAGCAGCAGGACAGGAAAGAAAGGTGGATCTGTCATCCTGGAGATGACTTGGCTCTATCATGTTGGAGATGACTTCCTCCCCCATGCTGTCTGACATTACTGGTGGGACATGCAGCAGTAATATAACATTACAAACACATTTTAGAGTGCTTTCTTGGTAGGTAGACAGTTCTGGAGCACAGCAAGGAGGAACAGGTTTCTGCAGATATTTTTGCCATGAGTTGTCTATGAAAACATGCAAACAGGTTTGAGGGCAGAGACTGGACCGTATCTCCCATAGGAATTATGTGGGAATCGCCGGGAGACGAGCTCATCCGATGATGACCAACAAGTCTCGTTTATTGCTAAGCAGATCGATACTTATATACCTTGCTTGCATGTTTATAGTTTGGTTACAGAGAGATCATTGGCTTACAGCTTTTACATGTTACAAGATCATTGGTTTATAGCTTCTACATGTTACAAGATCATTGGTTTGTAGCTTCTACATTTTTTGCAGCTACACCGTGCACCCCCCCACCATCCTCCTTCTCATGCACTTATCGCTTAGTGGCCTTGGCTGTGATTGATCATAGTATGTTGCTGTTTGCCGGTGTCCTTCATTTCCTCATTATCTGGTGTGAGAGGTTTGCACCATGCTCTACACAGATGTCTTGTTTCAGCTCGTTGATGGGAGTGTGACCTTTTGACCTTTTTCGACAAGCCAATCCTCCACAGGAATTAGGCCTGATAATGCTTAGTCTTGTGTATCTTGTGTGGTCCTAGACACCAGGAGGGTCTCAGTTCTCTCAGGCAGAAAATGTTCAGTAGCAGAAATTCAGGAACAAGAGGAACTTACAGGCTCTTATGGGCCCTGATCAGACAGGATTTGTGCAGACAGTTCTACTGACATCTTTTGGCTCTGCAGGTTTTTGCCAACATGAACAAGTTGAGGCCTTTCAGAAACGCGATCAATCTGGAGTGGCATTGCACTGCTTAAGGCCATTCTGGCCACAGATACTGCTTCCTGCTCAGTTCCAAGCCCTAGTCAAAACTTAGGGATGCAAGACCTGGTCAGAAGAGAAGTTTGCCAAAATTCTTTTTAATGTAGCAGAACAACATATTTTCCTTTTATCTCATTTTCAGAAACAGATGAAATATTAAAGAAAAGGGGTGGATCAGGGAAAGGGAAAATCCTGTGTGAATCAGGCAGGCAGCAGGAAAATTTTCAGCACAGCATTTAAAAACTACAGGCAAAACTACAGCGCACAAAGTTTGTAACTTAACCTTGAATGCATTATAATCACTGGCACTGCTACTAACCCTGCTTAATTTGGTGCATTAGTATCTTTCCATCTGTGTTAATTATAGTATTCCAAAACCATTGTTCAAACATATGTCACAGCAACAAAAAAAGCCACATGTAGGTTTCTTGCTTTCTCCCATGGAATGTCTCCCTCCCATTATTGCAACAACATGTGATATGAGATGGGTAATGCTCAGGCCTAGCCAAGATCTAAAGACAATTCTATACTCTCTGTCCCCTGTTGGAAGAGCCACTGTTGTTGTAAGAAACCCATTCTCCCAAGAGAAAAAAGCACTCTATCTTTTTCAGTATACTCACAATTTCTGCTGCAATCATTATCGCTGTTGTTTTCAGCAGCGGGGTTATGTTTATAGGCCTGCATTCATTGAATCATTTTCTTCTCATAAATCATTTAATCTCTTGCCAGGCTGCAATATCAGACTTGGGCTGCACAACATAAAAATAGATGGATGCTTTGCAGCCCGCAAACCAGACATTTAGAGCTCTATATGTTCTCTCATGAGAACACTGCAAATAAAATTATTCCATCATTTTAAAAAATGCTGCTTTTCTCCTTTTAGACTCTGCTTTTAAATGAACAAACGTTGATATGGTTACTCCCATTAAACTAATTAAAATATAGGCAGATCCACAGATAACAATATGTATAAGCAAAAGTACCCCAGAAAATCATTTTAAGTGACACATAGAAATAGAGTCTCTTTAGACATATGTATTTATGGGGCCCAGTAAGAAATTACTACAATGCTCTGTAGACTATGTGTCTCCTTGCAGATAGGGTCTGGTATACGTATTTATGAAGACTGGCTATTTCTCATGTCTCTATCCAGGTGTCATGGTTTAAACCCAGAAACCACACAGCTGTTCGCTCACTCCCTGCCCCGTCCTCCACCCACTCCCAGAGGAGAATCGAAAGAATGTAACTCCCACGGGTTGAGATAAGAGCAGCCCAGTAACTAAGGTATAACACAAATCACTGCTGCTACCACCAATGATAATAATGATAAGGGAAATAACAAGGGAAGTGAATACAACCGCTCACCACCCGCCAACCAATACCCAGCCCAACCCAAGCAGTGATCTAGACCTTCTGGGTAACTGCCCCCAGTTTATATACTGGGCATGACGTGCTGTGGTATGGAATACCCCTTTGGCTAGTTTGGGTCAGGTGTCCTGTCTCTGCTTCCTCCCAGCTTCCCCTCCTCCCTGGCAGAGCGTGAGACTCAGAAAGTCCTTGGTCAGAGTAAACATTACTGAAGCAACAACTAAACCATCGGTGTTATCAGCACTGTTCCCAGACCGCAAATCAGAAACACAGCACTGCACCAGCTACCAAGAAGGAGAAAAATGACTGCTACTGCTGAACCTGGGACACCAGGTAAATTTTAGAGCTATCTCTCACTGAACAGGTTTAATTATTGCAGAACAAGAAACATCAACAATGAATTGTATGGTAACCTGTAAAAAGACATAGTGCTAAAGAGCAATTAGAAACTGCTCTCACGCTTGGTTTAGCTTTATCAAAACCTCTGGCCTTGTAATGAAGGCAGAAAAACATGTAGATAACAAGCATTGCAGAAGGAATGCAATTAGTGAAGTTAAATATACTGAGCAAGGCTCGAAGCACACCTGCGGATCACAAAAAAGGCAACTTCATTGTTTGCATTATTCTTAGAAGTATGCACAAGGTAATGCTGAAAATCTGAAAATATTGCACTCCATCATTTACATGTTGTCATTTCCTCCTCAGAAAACAGCTGTAAGGACCTTGTTGAGAGACAGATACATCACACAAACAGTGTCTTCTTCAATAGAGGCAAATTTAGCTCTTGCATCAGATAGTCTTTATTAAAATAAGAACAAGAATACTTAACTTTAAACGAAATAAAATCCCAGGAAGTGTCTTAACATGATCACATACAGTGGAACCTCACTATTCTGACCATTTGGGACCTTTTTACCATTCAGACAATGGAAAGTTTCTGTTGCTGAAATGTGATTGCTACTAGCATAATGCTATGTTCTTCAAACTCTAACACATTTTTTAACCAGAATGTAGAATTTTTACCTAAGGTAAAATACATAAAGCAAGAACTTTTAAATGTATGTTCTAAATACAAGCATACATGCATACAAGCATGAGGTCAGATCAGCAGGAGAGCAGCACTAAGCTAATGCTCAGATGAGATTCGGAATGTAGTTTCCATGGAGCATTCTAAAAAATGGTTACATAGAAAATAAAGGTGATTTCTTTCTTGCAGTTGTGTATCATAGACAAGCAGTAGCAACAAAAAAGAAGTCGCACAGTGAAAAGGTAAAGAGAGTCCATACCAGTGTATTTTAGCTTTTTCTGCTCAAGCTTATACTTCCTGTAGCCATCTCTCCATTTTGAATGGCTTGCAGAAGTTTTAACAAGCTGTTTGAGTGTCTTAGCCTTTCTGCATCCAGCAATTATAGTGGCCACAATAGTGTCTGTACTATGTATGCACTGGTCACCGCACTTTATGGGTTTATTTTTCATAAAGTAGAAATTCAGCTATTAACTTTTTTAAAACAAGTAAGTTGCAACCTTGACTAACCAAACCTGTAGCCCTTATTTTTTTACCACAGTTTCAATGCTTTCAGGATTTAGAAATAAACCCATCAGTTGCTTCCTGAGTACATACAATTGAATCTGGATATATTAAGACTACTTTTGTGCCGCATTAAAAACAGTGTAACAAAGACCAAGAGCGTACCCAGTTAGAATTCACAAATCCTGTGACTAGACCATAACTGGAAATTTAAATCACAGTAAATTATGTTATTAAAGATGTTTTAAATGTTTGTTTATTCCAAAAGCAGGACAAATTGTTCAGATTTACCAGTACTGAAGTGTATGCATGTGTTTTCTCTTGTCCTTTCAAGTGTGTGTTTAGAAATGTACATATATGTATTTGTGTGATTGTACCCACAAATAAAAATGAAGATGTAAGCAAAATACTTCAACAGCTATATCTAAAAGTCTAGGAGAAGTAAATGCACAAGATAAATTTCAGGGGACTCAACAGAGGAGACGCCAGGTACAGATGGCAGATCAGACTCTATGTTTGCCAATGCTTTTATTTCACTGAGTCATGAGCAACTGTGTTAACATTTTATCTTAAAAGAAGGAAGAAAGCAACATGGTGCCTCATTAACGATAGTGATACAGAATCAGGAACCTGATTCTGTTCTCATTTGGAAATAAAAGCCATTTTTGGGTAAGTCATGCATAACTCTCCTGAAGTCAATAGATTTAAAACAGTGGAAAACTGGTGTGAGGGAGAAGACTTATATCTCTCAGCTGCTTAGGAAACCCATTTCCATGATATATTCTATAAATTTGTAGGAAGCCTACATAAAATTTTCCATTTAGGCAATTTCCTGTAGCATAGCTAATTACTGTCATCTAACTAAGGGGAAACATGTAATTGCAATATGACTCACTAAAACATTAAAGTACTCAACAGAAGATATAGTTTGCATAAACAATCTTAGCAGCAAATTAATCTTCGAACAATAGTGCTCTCTAACTATTTATTTCAATATTTTGCAAAGAGATATTTAAAAACAGCAAAACTGCTTTATGATTAAGGTTCAAGATCAGGAGGATATGTGATGACTTTTCTTCCTTAATGTTGCTACAAAACTGCTATAGTAGGCACAAGATTATAAGCACAAAGTTTTCCACCTTGTAATTTCTCCACGATACTTTAATGCCTTTTTCTGGGCCCACAGAGATGTGTTTTAATTTCAATGGGACTGAGAAGCTCCTACCTTTTTGGGGCCCAGAGACCAGGCATTTCTCCTGTGCTGTTCCTGGCATGACTTGGTGAACACTCTCAGCCACAGCTGCCAAGTCAACACAAGATTAAAGATACTTTGGTGAGTTGAACACACTTTTGGGATGCGGCACACCTACCTACACTTTTTCTCCATATCATGAAGAGAACTTCAGTAGGAGCTCTAGGATGAAGCTCTTCTCTGTGTAAGTTAAATGCGTAGGAGGGCATCAGTCTAAAGCCTGTTGATCGGTGTTGAGCTTTTCTTACAGATTAAAGTTAACCTGCCTCTCAGTAGTGATTCCCTCAGATCAGGACATAGGCTTTTCTAGATTCAGATGTGGCACTCAGCTATTCTAGCTGTATCTGGTCTTTTGCCAAAGATGTCACCTTTCCCTGCAAGCCTTGTCTACCTTACATGCCTAGGCTTCCTGGCTGCAGAAGAACTACTGTTATGGTGGGGTGTGTGGGGAGCATAGGACAGCAGAGCCTATTAGACGGCAAAGCACTTAAAAAGTTTGGTGATACATACAGTCAGAATATTACTGAAGTCCACAGGCTAAAATTCCCTTCAGTACTGGAAGGGAATATATTTCTCCTTTAGAGCTGCTGGATTCATTTTGATGCAGTGCACAGACTTTAAGAATTAAAAGTGTTAACGCAGCTCTGTCACAATATGAAAATCAATAGTTGCATATAATCTGTCAGTTCTGGTACTGAAGCCTGCTTACTGTCGACTACCATTAAAAATCTTTTGTTCTCTTTATCAAAGGCATAGACAGCAAAGGGGGGGAAATGAAAGCACTAGCAACTGAAACTATTAAGCATTAATTATATGCTTTAATTTTAGTTGCCTTTTAGAGGGCAGTGGCTGTCCTATTTGAGGGGCAAAAATGAAAATTTACAGGGATTGTGACTGCAGCTGCTGCTATTGCCATTGAAATCTAATTTTGTTTCTTGAAGATAAACCAAAACAGGTATGTACAGAACAGGATAGAAAAGCTAAGATAACCTGCAGCTTTTCATTCTGGTATTGATTAGTTTTCAGTGCAGGTGCACCTGGTCTTACCAACCTTCCCTCAATATTAGATTGCTCCTCTGATAGCATTTTCTGTTTGGAGCTTCTTCCTGATATTTGAAGACAAATGATGCTTTCGGTCTCTACTTTCTGAATGGCCTGTCTTCTGAACGAGAACCAGAAGCATCCAGCTTTGTCTCATGATTTGTACTAAAGCTCTAAAGATAAACCATCAATGTTGTCCTTCCTGCCTATTCGTATCAGTATCCAGAAGGACACAAGCAACTCCGAAAAAGCCAGGTGAAGCTAAAATTAAAAAAGAGTTTTCGTAGAAGAATGTCCTACATGTTCTTGGGTTAAAGGAAAGCCTGCCAATGCAAGTGGCCAAACAGACAGACATATAACTTCTGTCTTAGTCAGGGGGCTAAAAAGATACTTGTGAACTTGAACCAGTATCCAGAAAAGCCCAGAAAAAAGAGGGAACTTCTGAAGCTGTGCTGCATTTGGCCAAGGAGAGGGTGCTGCTTTTCTTCATTACACTGCCCTGTGAAGCTGAGCTGGGACAACTAGACTGTGTCCTTTCCAACATGGCAGATACTGCTTTTATAGCACAACTGGCAGAGCAAAAGAGGAAAGATTCTTAAGGCACTGCTTTAACGTAATGTTGCCAGAGGCTTCTTAAAAAAGTTTTTCTGTGTTCAATGACACGCCAGACATATGTTGTTGGATACTTGATCTCACAGTTGTGGCTAAGAAGACTACAGTGCTCTGCTACCCAACTTTGCTCTCCTGCATCTATTCAGGCATAGAACAGCCTGAGCCTGGGCTACTCTAGCATGGCCTTCACCAGCCATGGAGATGAGGGGATCTAACTCACCTGCTGTTCTTGGGATATGCTCTGGACATCACTTGAGGCTGATTCTCTCTAAGGAGTACTTGCTTCTTCAGGCAGTTCTTGTATTCTTGTCTAACATTTAGATCTGTACTGTTTCCAAAGTGTAACTTGACTTCTGTAGGCTGACACTCAGAGGAAAGAATAAAAAAAAATAAATATATGTTAATATTAATTTAATACTATAATCAGAGTTTAAAATACATGTAAAGTATAATTCCAGTAGCCCAATATACTGACATATATTTTCCATTAAAAGGGGCTTTTTCTGGTACTGAAAACTCTTTCCTTCTAGCCCCATGCAGATTTGTTCATTACAAACAAACTAATAATTATGCTTTGTTCTCCAGAATTACACAGGAAAGTTTAGTCTGATTTATAGATACACTTTGAAGCCACAACTATTTTTCATGTGTGAAAGTAAGTAACAAAAATTTTAAAAAGTACCATTTTTTCAAGCATTTCTATAATTTTATTATTGAAATTAACATCCCCTATTAAATCTAATCAGAGAAAATTAATGTTTGCGTTCAAGTAGGAAAAAGAATTTCTAATTCTGCAGCCTCGGGAAGATTTTGATAGAAACAGAAAGTAACTCTAAATAGAAAAAATATCAACATAATAACCATTACTTGCTACTAAATACACTTCCATTTTTCTTGCATAAATCCGAGAAATGTGGATCAGCAGCTGTTATTTATGCATCTGCTAAGATGGCCATGAATTTTAATGGATTTCTTAATGTGATTAAACACTACAGACCTCTAGAAGAAAAATATCAGATTTGTATTTTTTTCCCTAAATATCCTTGTCTTTGGAATAGAGGAATATAAAGGGCGTTGAGAAATGATCAGGGTTTGGCTCCTAAGATTACTGATTAGGTGTCCAATAAAATTCAGAAAACAATATAAAGGGTTTTATTCTGTTCTCCTTGCTTACAAAAAATGGAATTTAATCAAAGCTCTTCTAGAAAAGAATGGTAAAACCAAACCTCAACACATATATTGTAACACAAATACGTTTTTGTTATTATAGGACCTTCCCTTCTCCCTAGCTCATCCGTATTTTACTTTACTTACATTACCCTTTCCATTTCAGCATTTTTCAAGGTGACCTGTATTCTGTGAGCACAAAGTAGTAACAATACCAAATGGTAATGATCAACATCGATTTTGTACCGACCAAATGACTACAGCTCACACAGGGCAGTGAAGAATAGGCCTCATTTTATATTACACATAAATTAAGTTCTTCCCAAATTTTCTAGACTGAAAATAAAGAGAAGAGGCTTCTCTCACCATGGGACCACAGGTCCTGCCAGGAGCATACTCCAGCATGGGCTTCCAACAGGGTCACAGCCTCCTCCAGGCATCCCCCTGCTCCAGTGTGGGCTCCTCCATGTGCTGCAGGTGGAGATCTGCTCCTCCATGGACCTCCATGTGCTGCAGGGGCACAGTTGCCTCACCATGGGCTGCACCATGGGCTGCAGGGGAATCTCTGCTCCAGTGCTTGGAGCACCTCCTGCCCTCCTTCTGCACTGACCTGGGTGTGTGCAGAGCTGTTTCTCTCACAGATTCTCATTCCTCTCTCTGGCTGTAATTGCTCCTGCACAGTCACTTTTTCACCTTTCTTAACTATGTTATCCCAGAGGCATTTCCAGCATCACTGATGGGCTCAGCCTTGGCCAACAGCAGGTCCATCTTGGAATTGGTTCCACCAGACACAGGTGAAGCTTCTAGCACCTTCTCACAGAAGCCACCCCTGTAGCTCTGTAGCACCAAAACCTTGCATGCAAATCCAATACATTGACTGAACATCTTATTCTAATATAAATACACATTATCATTTGTAGCCAATAAAGTATAAAGCAGGTTTGGATAAAAATCCCATAATACCAAAATAGCAATTTTTTAGAAGTAGATTTCAGAAAGTAGAATCAGTCTCAGCCTGCCTTAAGTCTTGGGTTGGCTTGTTTTTTTTTCAAATGTAACTAACAGTACTTGATATAATTTCCGGGACTTTCAAAATGCAATTCATTCACATTCATACATAGAGCTGGATATTCGAAACCTTTAAAAATCTTTATTAAATAATTTCTGGAAAAATATCAGTAAAATGAAAGCCTGGAACTGCACTCCCAAGTGAGATTTTAGCATGCTAAAATATTCTTCACAGCACTGAACATTTTAATACATTTTTAAGTCTCTGTATTTCAAAACAGCAGAAAAGGAGCAAAGGTTCAAACTTCAGATCTGAAGAATGATTTTATTTATATGATCAAAATATTTTTCATTATTAAAACTTTCCCAAAAATCACATCAAAACTGACTTGGAGGTCTTCCAGGACTTGAAGCCTTTGCAAAATATTTTTAATAGATAAGTGGGTGCACCAAAAAAAGTGCTCAAGTTTAAGTCTGTTCACATGATGAAACCTCCTGCTTATCCCAGTTTTCTTCTGAAGAATGAGTGATGCTGATAGCCCAGATGAGAGTTGACAGTGCATAAAACAATTTGGACTGCACTGCAATTGCTCTGTTCCTCTGTTTCACATGGTGTCCCAGTAATACAGCCATATTCTTCATTTCACCTTTTCTGTCGGACCCATTTTCTTTCTATCTTTCCCTCTAACACTGTTCTTTTTTTTTATAGCCTTCATGACACACGGCATCTTAATAAACTTTAAATGTCGGCCAAGGACAGTGATCCAGAATACTATTCATGCCTTCCCTCAGCATCTCGGAGGCCAGAGTTTTATGGGTTAAGGCTAGAAACTTTACTCCCTGCTGCTGCTGCAGTTACCAGGGGAGCTGTGATGTTGGGCAGACCACTCACCCTGCTACCCATGCCAAAGGCAGCAGGACTCTCCTTGCGGTGACCTGTGTGCTCACTCAGGGAACGAGGAGCAGGGAGGACAAATGCAAATTGAGGTTTTTGGCTTCACGGGGTCTGAAGCCCACACACAACTCAGTGTTGCTTCCACAGGGCTACACATAATCTGCACAAAGGAGCATTCTCTGTCCTTTTTGTTGAAGCTGGATACTGCATACCAGGAGTATTTCATGACTCAGATACAAATTCAAGATACAAAACTAAGAAGAACATACAAAACAAGCAACCTAGAGCACTGCTAATAGGATATGAAAAATCCAGCTCTATGTCCATGCTCCTAATCAAGACTTTTAAAGTACGTGCCCCCAGCTGACATTTTCCTGTTTCTTTTAGGGAATACAGTACTTTCAGGCAGAACAAATATTCTCAGGAGCCACAAGGAGAAAAGATCCTGCTTGAGTCACTCGGCAGCTTTCCCGGATCCTCCATAGATATATCTGGACCTAGTTCTAGACATAACTGGGTGAAAATTTGTAAAGTCAGTAGCAAAACTCCCACTGTATCCGTTAGGGAAAAACATTACCTGAAGGAAGAAATACACTCAGATAAGTAAAAGTTTCTACTAACTCAGATGTAAGGAAGTGAAAAAATAGATAGTTCTGATCATGTAAATCTGCAGAAGGTTTGATGCAATCTTGTACTCAATATTTAAGCAACTGATATCAGCAGCCACATCTGTTCTGGTTTTGCATAATGGTTGGTGGCTGTGATCTTACCCGTGATAGCAATCTATTAAAAAAGAAATAAAATAATCAAATCACTGTTGCTATTGGTTGAGAATTCAGAGAACAAGCCAGAAAATCCAATAACTCACCTGTAAATAGGTTAAAATCATCTGCACTGTCTATGGGTACACGTGTTTCTCTTAATTCGCTTGGTGAGATTAGACCAGCAGGGTTATTAAATTGAAAAAGAAAACCAAACAAAACATTCAAACTGACTTCATGGTAGCAAGAAAACTGATAGAAATTGGAAAAGGAGCTATTTTCACAAGAGCAGGTGAAACTATTTCTTGTAATCATTAATTTAGGAGCCCTGATAAGAGATTTATGGGCTCCTGAACCTTGAAATATAAGAAAATTGTTCCTAGAACGTGTTCAGCCTACAGTTTCCCACCGTATATTAAATTCAATATCAGACGTAACAGTTAACACTTGGAATTTGTCTCATGCTTACCAGGCAATCTTCCAGACTAGTATAAAATTGCCCCCATTGGATAGAGCCTTTTTTTTTTAATAAAAATGAAAAAGTCCATGTTGAGATTAAATGTTACATCTGTGCTCACCAGCACTTCTGTATTTTTTAATCTGGTTTTGCACCTGTATGTGTAAGATCAAAGGCGGAGGACCAATCTTCTTTATTATTATGCGTTTAGAAGTTTGTGACTTTAATACAGCTTTTATGTGTGCATTTGGGTATGCCCCTAATCATGCATATGTCTGTGTGTAGTATAAAAAAGCCTACAGCAAAAGAATATTCAGGTTGCAATTTCAGGTATTCAGAAATCAGAAAAATGCTAGAATGAAAGCTGCCAGTGCACTAGCATTGGCTCTCTTATTCAGAAGGAAGAGTATGAGTACCATTCACACATGTCAGCTCTTGTCAGCTTCTCAGAAAACACATATGCACACACAAATAAAATTGCATAATTTAATTCTAATTATTGTTATTATTATTGACCCATTTCATACTTTTATCTTCCATTCCACATTCATACTCTTATTTGAACAGGTGTTCAAATTTTCTGTTTCAAACAATGATAGCCATTTAGTATGCAGAAATTAGGAGAATAAAATTATTCCTCCTTCAAGTTTTCTTCTCACTTTCTACCTATCCTTTGATTGTCTCTGCAGTCCATAGCTCAGAGCTAAAATTCCTCTTTTGCCATAGTGGTATATATTACAATAATCTGAAGCAGCCAGCCCAGGTGACTGGTTTTATAGCGCTCTAATATAGGAAGTGTTCTGTCCTCCAGGCATCTTGCTTACCTTAATCTCTTTCTCCTTCTGGCACTAAGGGAATTGCAATATCATGCAGTTACTGCTAATACATGGGGGTGTTGTACATCCTCCTGACTTGAATATTATTTTTGGGTTTATTACTATACCTAAGACCAACTAGATTTGCATTTACTTTGTTCTCCGCAAAATACAAAATCAAAATAACAAAGCCTCTTCTGCAATGAGCTTAAACTAAAAATAGATACAGGAAAAGAGAAGTTATGTACCACCTGGGAGTCAAATGCTCGAGCAACTACTTTATGTTGAGAGCTACCTAATCACATCAGAAAAACATGAATGGATAAAACGCAATTTCTTCAGGTTGTTGCTGCTGTGCTTCTCTCTCTTCGGAAAAACAGCTCCAACGTTACAGTGCTGTGTGCTAGAGGAATCCCTAAGAAGTCTTTCCAACTAACCATCTAATGCCATGATGAATTCAGTGTTGAGACTGTGATCCAAGTGATCTTCCATCTTGGAAAACCAGACCATCAAGGTTATCGGGCAGTGGTGTTGCCTCCCAGTGGTGAATCAAACTAAAGACCACTCCACTGAAAACCTGCCTAGTGCTACATATAGGAATTAATAAATGTGAACAAACAAGATCATAGGATAACACGGATTGGAAGAGACCTGAGGAGGTCTATAGTCTAACCTTCTGCTCAAAGCAGTGTCACCTGTAAGCTCAGACCAGGTTGCTCAATGATTTGTCCGGTTGATTCTTGACAAGGTCCAAGGCTGAGCTTGTACAACCTTTCTAAGCAGCCTGTTCCAGGGCCTGACGGTCCTCATGAGAAAAAAATGTACTTTATATCCAGTCAGAACCTCTCTTGTTTCAGTTTATGCTCCTTGTCATTCATTTTCCTGCTATGCACTGCTTTGAAGAGTCTGGCTCCATCTTTTTGATGCCTTCCCCACAGGTACTGGCAGGATGGTGTGAGCTGCCCCCAAAGCCAGCTCTCCTCCAAACTGAAGCAGCCTCCTTCCCTCAGCTTCTCCTCACAGGACAAGAGCTCCAGCCATTGACTGTCCTGGTGCCTTCTGCTGAACTCACACTAGTTTATTAGGGTCCTTGTACTGGGGGGCCCAACACTGGATGCACTATCTAGATGTGGTCTAACAAGTGCCGAGTAAGCCTACACTGGATTTTACAGAGAAGTTCTGTAATAAAGGTTGCAAATGTTTCCACATATGCTCACTGGTTTAGAAAAGAAACTGTGAGCTGCATAGGTATCATGCCATTGCCTGGAACCAAGTTTGCCTTGAACCCTGAGATTATATTCACATGGTAACAATTAGTATCATAGACTCCAAAGCTTGTCTCTTCTGCAGCCAAATGCTTCATTTGTAAAGCTGTAGAAACTCTAACTTAAAACTAACTAGTGTGGGTTCTCAGGGAAATGTAGCCGTTACATTCAGCACAGGCTTGTCCCTGTGCTACTTACTGTCTTAGGTGAGCACTATAATCTGAGATAAGTGTTGCTGCTAGTGTACCCAAGCAAGCTCAGTTAAGAAAATTTCGTGTTGATATATTCCATTTTCATGATGGGAAGCATTTGCAAATGAAGCAGTACTTTACC
This sequence comes from Lathamus discolor, assembly GCF_037157495.1. Classification (NCBI taxonomy): domain Eukaryota; kingdom Metazoa; phylum Chordata; class Aves; order Psittaciformes; family Psittacidae; genus Lathamus; species Lathamus discolor. The sequence goes on along the minus strand of NC_088884.1, from coordinate 15,288,046 downwards.
AGGACTGTTAAAAGGCAAACAATGCTGAAGAGAAGTACTATAGCTTGTGCATTTTAATAATACTGTCCTGGGTGAAAGTCTCTGCACAGAAAAGAAATGGTTTGGATTGCTAATGTGATTCTGTGTTATAGAAGCATCTAAAATAGCCCTTATGTAGGTGATACTAGATTTTTGAGGGTGAAGGATAACATTGCAAAATGAGAGACCTAAAATTAGGTGTAACATTTAATGAATAATGGATTTCTGGAAATTATTAGAGTATCTGTGGAATGCAGAGCTTCTACTCCTTATATTTAGGCAGGACAAAAAATGAGGCTGTCTTCAATTCTTCAAACAACTTAACTTTTTGAATGACACTCCAGAAATCAAATAAAAAGGGAGTAACCACCTCCTTTATTAGCATTTCCACTGCAATATTATTTGCTCTGGATATCAGCAGTCCATTAAAAACACCCATCCAAGAAAAAGAAAAAAACCTTTAATTAATAGGAGAAAAATAATCTAGTTATGGCAATACCTAAGTATTGCTGGCTAACTTGAAATTTTCTGTCTCTCATCACTATAGCAAATCATTCCAGTTCTGATCTGGACTTCCCATTATACTGGCTGTGTAGTCAGCATACTTGTTTGGTTAGATTTCAGTTGAGCAGCAACCAAATATTCATCTAAAAAAACCAAAAACAAACCAAACAAAACAGAAGAAGTATATCAGCTTCAGTGGTCACCCAAGTACATGAATGGCTAATTCATGAAAGAGTATTTTACACTAGTTTCAGAATAACCACTGTATGCTCCATTATTTTTTGGCAATGAGGTGGACATAAGTGTAACTAGGTTCCCTGGCACAATCACTTTATCCAGGAAAAGCAGAGATGATAAGAAAGGCTTTTAAAGTAGACAGAATTGAACAAGCCCTCTTCTGGTTATCACTACCAGTGTTGAGGTTCATGGCAATTCCCTAGAGAAGTACTGAGACTTTTATGTTTTGTTTTCCACTTGCCTGTGAATTTCTTTTTCAAAATTCTCCTTATAGTACCCAGCACATTGGCTACCCAGTACAGGTTAATTTCACAATCCACAAAGCATCAATTGCACAGGGGGGGTTCTTGAATGAGTGGAACCTCAGGGGAAGCCAATAGTTCTGCCAGGATCCTGCAGCTCACATGATGGCAGCTGATGGAACCTGCGCCAGACCAGGAGGAATGGTGGTCAAACCCTTTCTCCAGTATAAAAGATGCCCCTGGGGAACACAGAGAGGAAGCAGTCTAAGAGGTTCATAGTGTGTGTGGAAGACAACTTCCTGACACAGCTGGTGAGGAAGCCAACTAGAGAAAGTGCCCTGTTGAACCTGTCATTTGTGAGCAGAGAAGGGCTTGTGGGTGATGTGATGTTTGGAGACCATCTTGGGCACAGCTATCACAAAATTACAGTTTTTGATTCTTGGAGGTGTAAGGAGGCAGGTCAGCAGAACTGCTGCCTTGGACTTTGGCTTGTTTAGAGTCTTTTGGATGGCAGTCCTGAAGGGCAAAAGTGTCCGGGAAGGCCGGACATGGTTCAGGAAGGAAATCTTCAACATGCAGTAGCAGGACATCCCCATGTGCCAAAAGATGAGCTGCTGAGGAAGAAGACTGGTCTAGCTGAACAGAGAGATTCAAAAGGAGAGTTTATGACTTTGGGAAGAAGGCACAGGTGACTTGAGAGGACTATAAGGATGTTGTGAGATTATGCATGAAGAAAATTAGAAGGGCCAAAGCCCAGCTAAAACTTAATCTGGCTGCTACAAAAGACAATAAAAAATGTTTATGTAAATACATTAGCAACAAAAGGAGGGCTACGGAGAACTCCTATCCTTTATTGGAAGTGGGAGGGAAACATAGTGACAAAGGATGAGGAAGAGGCTGAGATTAATGCTTTCTTTGCCTCAGTCTTTTATAGTAAGACCAGTTCTCAGGGTACCCAGTCTCCTGAGCTGGAAGACAGGGATCAGGAGCAGAATGAAACCCCCATAATCCAAGGTGAAATGGTCAGCGATCCGCTATAGCCCTAAGTCACACACAAGTCTAAAGGGTCAGATGTGATTCACCCAAGGGAAGCATACTGAGGGAGCTGGCAGAAGTGCTCACCAAGCCACTTTCCATCATTTATGAGCAGTCCTGGCCCAGTTGACTAGAGGCTATCAAATGTGTAATATAGTCCTCAATGTCTCCAAAATCTGTGCCCATAATAGTTGCTTTCATCTTCACACTTTAATTATATATCACGTATGGCTTCTTTGAAGAAAGAAGGGTGGAATAAAGTCAGCAGCAGGTTTTTTGTTGGTGCTGTATTGCAAGTGACTTTGCAAATCCTTGGTCCTTCTGTGATGTTAGCACCAGAGCATGTGCTTTGTCTCTTCTGTTCCAGGCACGAATTATGTCAAGAACAACAGAAAATTGTGTTATTTTCAAATCTGTTATTGTTAAATAATTGATCGCTTTGCTGCCACCATGAGGGCACCTTTAGAAACAATGCTCACATGGCAGTGAGTGTTGGGCTGTGGGAGAAGTATGAAGCATGTTAATTAAAATTACTAATTTAAAAAATATATTTTGGCAGTTGAAGATAAATAAATGCATGAGAGATTTGTTTCCTGAGTTCCCATGGCCTAAAATTACAGATGACAGTCCTTCCTTAGAGGGTGAGAGAATTTATTCAGATTAAATTATCCTTTCATTTCCTTTTCTAAAACATCAGAAAACCTCCCTAACCGACATTTTTGCCTTTGTGTCAGGGATAGCATTAAGAATAATTTTCTATGATTGTCTCTTCAACAGGCAGAGAACTCATTTTAATCGATACATTGTAAGCTGTTATTACAGCTATTTTCTATCTTAATTCAGCCTGCCCTTCATAATTACGCGGATTTTTTTCTTGTTTTTTAAAAGCTCTGGCTGGTGGCAGATTTCCACCACCTAGTGGAAAAAGCCCGTATTGTCTCCCGGAAAGCTTGGCTCAGATTTCTCTCTAGTGCCTGGTTTAAATCTTCCCATCACAAGCTCCCTTTTTACAACACTTACACTACCAAAGCAGTTTTCTTTCTTCCATGCGCTGGTGAATGTGCCCAGGTGTATACAGCTCTCCTTGAAGAAGTCAGACATTACATATTCCACGACCATATGTCTCAATATATAGGAATTGTACGTCTGTGTTTTCTATTCAGCAATTGTTAAGGTGAGGAAAAGTGGAAAGTTTAAAAATGGAGCAAGATCTGCCAATGAATGTCACTGCTTTCCTGCAGCCCATCTGCTTTGCAGGAAGCCCTGATCCCCATATGCATACTATGTCAAACCCCACAATGGTCATATGCCTCCTTTGGCCTCCAAATAGAAACCACTTTTCAGATACAGGTTTGAATGTGAATTGCCAGAGATAATAGCAACGGGGTTAAGAAGCTCTATTCCTTTCACATTATCCAAGCTAGAATAAAACTCTGAGAAAAATCCTGTGTCTGTTGAACTGAACAGGATTTTTCCTATTGTTTTCCCTGGGATAAAAAAAGAGATACCATTATCTGGTTCTTATCACTAGATGACTCACACTATTTAGCTTACCCTCATCATGTCTCTTTGAATTAGGAAAATGCTACTACCTTCACTTCATACCAGGAAGATTAAGGTGTAGATTTACAAAGGGCTGTCATCATGATAGCTAACCACCTTTAGGAATTACAACACCTTTAGGAGTTATTAGGATTTGGGTGCCACAGAGATCCTGGGAGATACTGCTCCTGTTTGGTTATCTTCCTAATCATTTGGAGTTCTTACTGGATAAAAAAAATCAAACCCTGGACACAGTTTTTTTCCCCAGCACCTTATTTCCAGCTAACTGCCACTTCATTCCTCTGTGCTCAAAACTGAGATCTTCAAAACTCCAGCTAATTTGCCATGTAACATTGGAAGCATGCAAACACATCTTTGCAGCAGCAGATCTCTCTGAGCATCTAAATACTCTCTCCTAGCAATGCTGATCAGTTAGCATCTAATTCACAGATAAGGTTTGCCAGGATTAAGAAATGAGCTGTTTGCACATCTCTCTCTCTCCTACAGCACCCAATCTGCTCAGTTTTTTAGAGTACATCTGATGAATCATGGTCTACACAGGATACAAAAAAGCCATAGTAAGTTTTACTATCACCTCTCCTACTTTGTCCAGTAGCTCTGTAAAAGGCTACTGCTCATCTGTCATGTGTCAGGCTTAAGGAGATTTCAGATACTGCTTCCTATTTCTCAGGTAAGGGCTATAGCTCTCAAATTACAGGGCATTTAGATGCAGTTCGCAGTGACACTTGTTAAAGCTGTAACATTTACATGGAAAACACACAGTTGAGAAAGGAACAGTTTCAAGTAAATGTATCAGTAGCTAGGACTTCCAGATGAAGTTTATGTTTCTGCAGGAGGAGCAAGAAAATACAACGTAAGAAGTAGCTGGCAACAAATTAAAAGCAGGTGAGAAGTACAGTCTGTGGTATTCCTAAAAGAATCCTCCAAAGAGGCAACTTAATTAGAAATGAGAAACCCCGTTGCTTTTTTAGATGCTTAACAAAGAGCTAGAACTAAGCTATACAACACAAATTGTTGGAAACTGCTGTAAAGACTTTTTACTTGCCAAGGACACCAGGAGGTGGCAAGGAGAGCCTGGACGGGAAGTTTACCAAATAGTTTATTGCATGCCAAGCAATGGTATTAGTGCTTGTTATTCCCAAGGAAAGGATTGGAGACTGTATTGACTGTTTGGGAAGGCTGTGTTTCCCTTCTGATTAGCCTGTTTAATACTTTTGTGGTTACAAAAATGTAGAGTCTGCAGTCCTTCAAATGGAAACAGGAAAAGTTTGCCAATGATGCCAAGCTGTGTGGTTTGGTTGATATGCTGGAGGGAAGGAACGCCATCCAGGGGGACCTCGACATGCTTGTGAGGTAGCAATACCTCATGAAGTTTAACCAAGCCAAATGTAAGGTCCTACACCTGGGTTGGAGCAATCCCAGGCACAGCTACAGACTGGGCAGAGAAGAGATTCAGAGCAGCCCTGCAAGGAGGACTAAGGGGTATTGGTCGACAAGAAAATGAACATGAACCAGCTTCACTGTGCGCTCACAGCCCAGAAAGCCAACCGTATCCTGGGCTGCACCAAAAGGAGCGTGACCAGCAGGTCGAAGGAGGTGATCCTGCCCCTCTACTCTGCTCTTGAGAGACCTCACCTGCAGTATTGTGTGCAGTTCTGGTGTCCTCAACATAAAAAGGACATGGAACTGCTGGAACAAGTCCAGAGGAGGGCCACGAGGATGATCAGGGGACTGGAGCACCTCCCGTATGAAGACAGGCTGAGGAAGTTGGGGCTGTTCAGCCTGGAGAAGAGAAGGCTGCGTGGAGACCTCATAGCAGCCTTCCAGTATCTGAAGGCAGCCTACAAGGATGCCAGACAGGGATTCTTCATCAGGGATTGTAGCATCAGGACAAGAGGTAATGGGTTCAAAATTCAACAGTGGAGATTTAGATTAGATATAAGGAAGAAATTGTCTGCTGTGAGGGTGGTGAGGTACTGGCACAGGTTGCCCAAAGAAGCTGTGGATGCCCCATTCCTGGCAGTGTGCAAGGCCAGGCTGGATGGGGCTTTGAGCAACCTGGTCTAGTGTGAGGTGTCCCTGCCCATGGCAGGGGTGTTGGAACTAGATGATCTGAGGGTCCCTTCCAACCCAAACCATTCTATGAATCTGTGACTGCCATAAGACACACAGAACCAGGATGACATCTGTTATAAATAAGATGCTTCACTTTCTTCCAAGATGGATAACTAATTTAACTATAAATACTGGTTAAACTTCTTTATATACCAGCATAACAGCTTTAAGGAGACAAGCAAGATTTGTCTTGAAATGTCTTAAAATGCAACAGATTACATTCACTCAGAACAGATAAATCAGTCAGGTGGCAGCTATCCTGTGATGACTGATCCCAAAGCAGAGGTCCTCCAGAAAGAAATGTGAACAGAGGAGACTGCAGTGTCACAGTGATGAGAGGTCCAACCCATCTGGTGCAGACCCAGCTCACTCTGAAGTACGTAACTGCTCCTTTCAAGAGCAGAGAGGCAGTTTGCTGGCTACTTTGGGGTGGCAGGTATTGCGTAATAACATTGTACTGGGACAGCTAACACAGCTACTCCAGTAGGATCATAGAAATTCAAACTACAAATCCCAGATTCCTACAGAAAATAAAATGTTGGTCTATAAAGCATAATGGAGGATGTTTATTGACAGAAATGCCTTCATTTTTACCAGCCCTGCAGAGTATTGGGAAGTGTTCTTTAAGTGGCATAAAAAATTCTCCATCTCAAAATGAGTGGATAGATCATGGATATAAAATTGCCCCTTGCATTACAGTAATTTTCAAGAGGGCCTACATCTCCCCCAAATCGATGCATACGTCTAACCCTTGTCAAAGTCATGACTCAAGTGTGTGACTCCATGTCAGTGATTGACTAATAGGCTTAGCAGTATGTCCTCCATCACCATGTGAATGGCCATTCTAGTCACTGGCAAAATGTCACAAATGTGAAGGAAGAAAAAGTGATCCTGAACAGACTAGTGAGAGCCAAGTTAACCACCTCTCAGAAAACACTACCCCAGCTCCCAGGCCTGGCAAATGCCATGCGCTGAGAACAGGGTCTCCTTGCTCCTCCCTCACCTGCCCCACACAGGGCTGCATTTGACATGTCCACAGGGGCCACCACAGACCCTTTCCTGGGAATGAACACAGCTCGATCTGCTGGCCAGAAAATGCCCATTCCCCATCTCCAAGATGGGCTGAGGTTCCTCCTATGACAGCCCCTACTCCAGTTCTGCCCCATACATAGCCAAAGCAGGTATTTGAGAGGTCCGTATTTTCTGGGACTGATTCATCAGACAGCCCCCTCCTCCAGTTCAGGCCTTGCCTTCCTTCTGCTCCTTCCTCCCTCCTTCCCTTACTTTCCTTTCTTCCTCCCTCCATCCCTTCCTCCCCAGGCTGGGAGAGCAGTGCAGACTTCACGTTGGCAGTTGCTCTTCCCTGTTCTCCTGGAAGGCTTCCATGTTTGCAGTGAAGAGGAACACTGGAACACCCAGGGGCATTTCAAAAGGCACTTATGTTGCTTAATTCCTTTTTACACTTGATTTGGTTATGGGCAGCTGGGTGTACCAGTGTAGCACACAGCAGAGTAGCTTCTCAGACCTCGGATAGGTCACTACAAGGGCATGTAGTGACAGGACAAGGGGGAATGGCTTTAAACTGAAAGAGGGCAGATTTAGACTAGATATTAGGGAGAAATTCTTCCCTATGAGGGTGCTGAGGCCCTGGCACAGGTTGCTCAGAGAAGCTGTGGCTGCCCCACCCCTGGCAGTGTTCAAAGCTGGGCTGGATGGGGCTTGGAGCAACCTGGTCTAGTAGAAGGTGCCACTGCCCATGGCAGCAGGTTGGAACTGGATGGTCCTTAAGGTCCAGTCCAACCCAAACTATTCTGTGATTCCATTCTATGACTCTCCTGGCCTGACAACTCAGGAAGCTGTGACCAAAGTGATGGCCAGTGCTTGTGCAATTTAACTGATCATCATTTGAACAGGGTCACTTAGAGCAACCTGGTCTAGTGGAAGGTGTTGCTGCCCATGGCAGAGGGCTGGAACTAGACAATCATTGGTGTCTCTTTCAGCCCAAACCGTTCTGTGATGCTATGATTCTATAATGACAGTGGAGTCAGCAGTGACTGGATTGTAAATACTAAAAGGAAAATTTACAATAGCGCATTCATATTTCTTTCAAGCTATTGTTTTTGATCAGCTGCACTTCTGCCGAACCACCTTGCTTCTTCTCCATAAGTAAGCCTAGCACGACTTGACAATTTCCATCAAATTAATGCTGTCCCTCGGGGAAGAAGGGAAGAGAGCCACTGATGAAGATGAGGCTTTTCTGGCAGCGGGCTCCGAACGACCGCTCCTGTTGGCCCAAGCACAGGAGGCGTTTCATTTCTCTTCACACCTGAAGCATCCGCGCCCGTCTCCGGGCACAGCCCTGCAGCGCACCGTGCTTCCCGCCGTGCCCTCAGCTTGCACTCGGATTACTGGGCTGCAGACGTGCCCGACGTCCGCGCCCGTGCCCGGCCTTTCGACCCGCACCAGACCCGCCCCAGAGGGATTCCGCCCCGGCGACATCCGCCTTCGCTGTGCCCCCCAGGCCGGAGGCTCGCCGGCAGCCGCCCTGCCGGGCCCGGCCGCCAGGGGTCTCCCTCGTCCGCCGCGTAGCGATCGGGCACCCGGCGCCTGCGCCGACGGGGAATTGTCACCGGTGCGGGGCTCGGAGTGCTGAGGGGCTGTGGCCGTGCAGTGCGAGCAAGCAGGGCCGCGGCTTGCAAACAAGGCAGGCTCCGTCTCTCTTCGGCCTGTTTCCCACTGCCAGCAGGCTTCCCCGCACGGCAGGGGCCGTAGAGCCTTAATAAATGGAAGGTCTTTCTGGAATTAACAACAACCGCTCTCGGGGACTGCGTGCATGGAAAGGGGTGGCGTTTTTTACAGGCCTGCCGGAGGAGGTCTGAGCTGGGCAGAGATTGCTGCTTCCCTGCGCCGCGGTGCTTGAATAAAGACCTTAAAGCAGCTGCTCTGCCTGGAGGTGCTTTCCAGCGGGAGACACACAACGTGCAGAGCCTTAAGGAAGAGCTTTCCAGCTCGGGGCTGTTTCCTCTTTTACTGCTTTATCTGTTACCACTGTTCCTCCGGAGGAGGCCTCAATGAGTCAGTCAGTGTTTATTTATAGGTGCGGAATCAGCTCAGTAGGTTTCATTCACTCCTCACATACTTCAGTGAGCTGACTCACTTAGCTAAGGATCCTTCTGCTGCCGAGTTCTGTGTGAAGCTGAATGTAGTTCAAACCGGCCCCTAAACGCTAGAACCAGCGAGCACTCTCTTAAAGTCATGCACTTACATCCATGTCAGGCAAGAAGTGCAACCCCAGAGCTGCTTCACATGAAAGCAGCAGCTCAGGCACACCAGTCTGAACAAAACCTTACAGGTGAGCATCTAAAAGAAAGCTTTCCTTCAGTTTCACAAGAAGTTGCTTGACATTGGGTTTTTGTTTTAAAAGCAGTACACCTAAAACTCTGTTAAAAAGGGTATCATTAAATTCAGTGTTTGTTATTATTGGTTTACTTTTCCTCCACTATCCAGCTTGCTCCAGGATACAAAGTCAGTCACTGCTGATGCACAAAAGGTAGAATCAGTGTCACACCTTCTGTTGAAAAATCGGTGAAAATACTGTTATCACCTACATATCTACCCATATGATTTTAAGTACTCAGGGAGAGGCCTTTCTGAAGAAAATGCTTCAGTGTTCCTTTCAGAGAAATACTAAAGCATTATTGGAAATTAATGAATTAGCCATGAGCTTTTTTGCTGAGGAGCGAAGGGAGTCTACATGTCAAAATTCTGTGTCACCTTGTAGACAAGCGCTGTTTTACAAAGTCACTTATGCGTGTGTGGTGAAGAAAATGTTCACGGTGAAATGAGCAGTGCAGAACTTGAAAAGCAAATCCACAATTATTAATAAATTTTTAAATCGGCAGGCAATCAATTTTTAAGTTGTCCTTTCACCCTTGTGTGTAATGTGTTTTGCCTCACAGTGATAAATTAGGAACAGTGCTGTGCTGTGACTGTTCCTACTGGAAGGTTCTCATTACCGTTCAGGGGGTTTGCTGGCTCATCAGTGAATCGTGGACAGCATTCCGATTGCTGAAGTGTGACCCAGAAACCGGAGAAAGGAGAGGAGACTGAGTCTATAGAAGCCTTTTCCTGAATTCTAAGATTGATTGGGTTCTCGAATAAGACTAACAACCTCTTTGGCCACACTGTTATTATTTCTTTATTTGTCCCAGAGGAAGTGACAGTACATTCGTCCCCTCTGTCCCTCTCTTTAAATCTCAGTATCTTTGTTAATATGGTGGGAAAAGAAGAACAGTAGCATATAATGGACTGAATGTGCTTTTTTCCTTAATTGAAGAGAACGGTTCCCTTAACCTCAGCAGCACTGGGCTGATTTTAATGAGGTTTTAATCCAACTTTCATTATTTGCCAACGTCTTCCAAGACAAATTATGCCAACAACCTGTAAGAAGATCAAGTTAAGCATCTTCTCAGACATAGTGACTTGCAGTTACTAGTCAAAACATAAACCCAATTTTTAGTTGCTGTTTTTTTTTTATATATGTATAAAAAACACCTCTCTCTCTCTATATATAGGTGTTGCTTAATCACAGTTCCAGTTGTAACTAACTGGTTGCAAATTTGTCTGAATAAACATTTTCAAAACACTGACACTTTCAATAGAGGACATTGCTTTGGTGCTATTTTCAGTGGGGTAGGTTCTGAGTCTCAAAGCTGAAACTCCAGTCAGAGAGGGGGAAGTGAGTAAGAAAGCTTCAATTTTGGAACTGAAAATGCATATTTGCAAGCAATTTCATGTGTTATTTAACAAGATTATGCTTTGGTAGAATGAAAATAAGTATTTGATCTTCAGAGACTTCAAAACTCAATGAAAGGGGTTTTGCTCTTCAAGAAATTCTGGTTATGACAATACTGCTGTTTCACATAACATTGCTTCACTCTGCTCATTTTGCAAATACCTAGACACAGCATTTAGTGTTCCAGAGCAGTCTGGATTATGTGCAGCACTCAGGACATCACCTTCGAGAGTATATGGTCTAACAAAATTTGTAACAATCCTTTTGCCAGTTCTGGAGTTTCCTCTTTTTCCAGATTAGGAGTACGCACATCATTATATATTTTTATCCGTGTTCAGCTTTGTATTGTTACCAGTAAATGAAATGTGTGAACTGAACTCATATTAGAGTTCAAGAATAAGTGTTATATTAAAATTGCGAGTATCTCAGAGGGTGAAAAAGCTTTCTTAAAAGTAAAATTGCTTGTGGAGTTAGTACAATATACAATAACAAAAAAAGGTAACAAACTGTTTTTCATATTCACAAGCAATAGGTCAGGTAATAGTGGGCTTAAATTTTAACAGGGAAAACTTTAGTTAGACTTCAGGGAAAAAAAAAAAAGGTTAGTTAAGCAGTGGAAGTTCCATCATTTAAATATTTTACAGTGTGAATAGAAAATCAGAGAATCATAGAATAGAATCATAGAATAGTTGGGGTTGGAAAGGACCTCAAGATCATCTAGTTCCAACCCCCCTGCCATAGGCAGGGACACCTCACACTAAACCATCCAACCCAAGGCTTCATCCAAGCTGGCCTTGAACACTGCCAGGGATGGAGCACTCACAACCTCCCTGGGCAACCCATTCCAGTGCCTCACCACCCTAACAGGAAAGAATTTCCTCCTTATATCCAATCTAAACTTCCCCTGTTTAAGTTTTAACCCGTTACCCCTTGTCCTGTCACTACAGTCCCTGATGAAGAGTCCCTCCCCAGCATCCCTATAGGCCCCCTTCAAGTACTGGAAGGCTGCTATGAGGTCCCCACGCAGCCTTCTCTTCTCCAGGCTGAACAGCCCCAACTTCCTCAGCCTGTCTTCATACGGGAGGTGCTCCAGTCCCCTGATCATCCTCGTGGCCCTCCTCTGGACTTGTTCCAGCAGTTCCATGTCCTTTTTATGTTGAGGACACCAGAACTGCACACAATACTGCAGGTGAGGTTTCACAAGAGCAGAGTAGAGGGGCAGGATCACCTCAGGATCACCTCCTTCAACCTGCTGGTCACACTCCTTTTGATGCAGCCCAGGATACGGTTGGCTTTCTGGGCTGCAGGCGCACACTGCCGGCTCATGTTCATTTTCTCATCGACCAGCACCCCCAAGTCCTTCTCTGCAGGGCCGCTCTGAATCTCTTCTTTGCCCAGTCTGTAGCTGTGCCTGGGATTGCTCCGACCCAGGTGTAGGACCTTGCACTTGTCGTTGTTGAACTTCATAAGGTTGGCATCAGCCCACCTCACAAGCGTGTCAAGGTCCCTCTGGATGGCATCCCTTCCCTCCAGCGTATCAACCGGACCACACAGCTTGGTGTCATTGGCAAACTTGCTGAGGGCACACTCAATCCCACTGTCCATGTCAGCGACGAAGATGTTAAACAAGACCGGTCCCAACACCGATCCCTGAGGGACACCACTCGTTACCGGTCTCCAGCCAGACATCGAGCCATTGACCACAAATGTTTGTGTGGGGCCATCCAGCCAGTTCTTTATGCACCGAGTGGTCCATCCATCAAATTGATATCTGTCCAATTTAGAGACAAGGATGTCGTGTGGGACAGTGTCAAACGCTTTGCACGAGTCCAGGTAGCTGACATCAACTGCTTTACCCTTATCCATCAGTTCTGTAGCCCCATCATAGAAGGCCACCAAATTGGTCAGGCAGGATTTTCCCTTAGTGAAGCTATGCTGGCTGTCACCAAGCACCTTGTTGTTTTTCATGTGCCTTAGCATGTTGTCCAGGAGAACATGCTCCAAGATTTTACCAGGCACAGAGGTGAGACTGACTGGTCTGTAATTCCCCGGGTCTTCCATTTTCCCCTTCTTGAAAATGGGGGTTATATTTCCCTTTTTCCAATCGTTGGGAACTTCACCTGACTGCCATGATTTTTCAAATACGATGGCCAGTGGCTTAGCAACTTCATTCGCCAGCTCCTTCAGGACCCGCGGATGGATTCCATCAGGTCCCACAGACTTGTGCGCGTTCAGATTTTGAAGATGTTCTCGAACCAGATCCTCTCCTACAGTGGGCCCAAGGTCTTCATTCTCACAGCCCCTGCATCTACTTTCTAAGACCTGGGTGGTGCAGTCAGAGCCTTTGCCAGTGAAGACCGAGGCAAAGAAGTCATTCAGAGCCTCAGCCTTCTCCAAATCCTGCATAGCCAGTTCTCCCGAGAGCTTCCTCAGGGGGCCTGTTTTGTCCCTAGTCTGTTTTTTGTTTGCTACGTACCTGTAGAATCCCTTCCTATTATCCTTAACATCCCTGGCTAGGTTTAATTCTAACTGGGCCTTAGCCTTCCTAACCTGGTCCCTAGCTTCCCGGACAACATTCTTGTACTCTACCCAGGCCGCCTGTCCTTGCTTCCATTTCATATAAGCCTCTTTTTTCCTTTGAATTTTCCTCAGCAGCTCCTTATCCATCCAAGGAGGTCTCCTGACCCTCCTGCCGCACTTCCTTCTAGTTGGGATGCAGCACTCCTGAGCTTGTAGCAGGTGATCCTTGAATATCAACCAACAGACTTGGGCGCCCCTGCCCTCCAGGGCTATATCCCATGGAACCTTACTAAGCAGGTTCCTGAAGAGGCCAAAGTCTGCTCTTTTGAAGTCCAGGGCAGTGAGCTTGCTACACGCTCTTCTCACTGTCCTGGGGATCTCAGATTCGACCATCTCGTGATCGCTGTATCCAAGACTGCCCTGGAGTACCACATTCTCAACAAGCCCTTCCCTGTTGGTGAGCACAGGGTCAAGCATGGCACCTCTCCTTGTCGGCTCCTCTATTACTTGCAGAAGGAAGTTGTCTTCCACACAATCGAGGAACCTCCTGGATTGCTTGTGCCGTGCAGTGCCATCGTTCCAACAGATGTCAGGGTGGTTGAAATCCCCCATGAGAACAAGGGCCTGTGAGCGTGAGGCTTTTCCTATGTGTCTGTAGAGTGCTTCATCCACAGGTTCTCCTTGATCAGGCGGCCTGTAACAGATCCCCACAGTAATGTCTCCCACAGCTGTTCTCCCTTTAACCCTGACACACAAACTCTCTGTAAACTGCTCACCTGCCCCCAGACAGAGTTCCATACTCTCCAGCCTATCCCTAACATAAAGGGCAACTCCCCCTCCCCGCCTGCCAGGCCTGTCTTTTCTAAAGAGCCTGTAACCTTCCATTCCAACACTCCAGTCATAGGAGCCATCCCACCATGTTTCTGTGATGCCTATTATATCATACCCCTGTAGATGTGCACCCATCTCTAATTCCTCTTGTTTGTTCCCCATGCTACAGGCGTTTGTATAGAGGCATCTGAGCCAAGCTCCAGTTGAAGCCGACTCGTTGGCTGGAGCAGCTGGAATGTATGTACATTGTTAAAAGCGTCTGTTAGGAATAATTGAAGTAAATCTGATGCTGCTGTCAGGCAAAGGGATGGATTTGATTGCATCTCAAAAATGCCCCTTACTGTCTGTGCATCATTTTCTACTGAAGATGCTTACTGCCTGGATTTACCCAACCTCCTACTGGTTCATAGACTGGGCTCTTTAAAGAATGTTTTGTTCTCAGTTCTTAAATGCTGCTTGTGGATACTGAGCTCTGTTTCCCTCTAGAGGAGCACAAGGCTGAGTACCAATTGGTGTTCTCATGGTAACATGACCCAAAAAAAGGCAAGTAAATGCCTGCACCAGCTGACCCACTACTATTTATTACTGTATAGTCTCTCCAGATGTAGTTTTCACATAGTCAGATACAGTCCAATGGTTTTGGCTTAACCAGAACATGGGCTGTTGTGGGTATCTGGAGCAAAGGAGTGTATTTCTCAGCAAACTAACCAGAGGAAGAAAGTATATTGTCTACTGATACTACCTAACCACCTAAAGATTCAGACAGCACCTCAGGGACCAACACCATGATGCTTTTGATGGAAGCTGAAGATAATTTACTGGATAAATCTTCCAAGTGTTTCTCCTTCCTTACCAACATCTTTCTAGTATTGTCCAGATTTATTCACCAGAAAATTGCCTGAAGCCAAGTTGTCATTTCAGCAATGATGGCAGCTGCAGCTGTTGAGAGAGTTGAGTGTCAGTTGCATGTTGTTCCATCTGCCTGAACCCCTTTGCATCATTTTAGTTTACAGTGGACTCGGCAAAATACTGAAAATGAAGTTACTTTGGGTGGATACCTCCATAGCCTGCAAATCAGATAAAATAGCAGCACTACTGAGGAAAATGGCTGTGGCTGCTATAAGATGAAATTGTGACTGTCAGATCACCTTGCTCCTGTTCTTTGTCATAATAGCAGAATTTGCAAAGGCTCCTGAGGTGTGCAGCCTGTGTCTACAGGAGACATTGTAATATACCTATACAGCACGGTGGTTACACCACATGCAGCTGGAGCTTGGAGTTTACTAGTCACTTAGCTGTTTATTCAAGATGAGGATTGTGGAGCTCTGAAATTAGCTGAAGTTCACTTCAGGGTCAAGTTTGTAGAAAATTTTAGGAGTCAAGTTTGCCTTGGGACTATTTAACTGTCAGTAGATTAGACAGAAATGTCCCCATGCAGGAAATGCTACTTGCTTCTATTTAGGGGAGTACTCCAGAAAGCATTGGTGGAATGGTTGTGGCACTCTGCTGTCAAGGCAGCCCTCTAAACCCTTGCTCTGGTCTCATATGGAAGCAGTTCTAACTGTTAATGAATATTGGTAACTTGAGCTGAGAAGCCATAAGCAGCCATAAGCAGTGCTGCCCCGTGTCTCCCTTGTACACCAGTGGCTCCAACAACAAATGTGTTTCAGCGGTGCTAGCAGAATGAGCCTAAGGAGGTCCTTGGATCTCTGCCCTGCTTCAGTCACTGATCTTAATAGCTGACCACTGCAACTGAAGAAGCAAGAAAGGATGACACGAGATCTCAGTCCTGTGTGGTACTCAGCATGCCTGCACATCCTTACGCCCGAACTGGTCCTAAATCTGTGGCACATAAGGGCATTCAGCACCCTGCAGGATCAAACCATGGAGTGAACTCTCTCCCCCCCAGCCCCGATGCTTCTAATCAATAATAAAGACAGGAAAAGTGGATTTATTATGAGTACTGATCAAATAACTAGATTAAGAGTAATTGAGGACAGGATCAGAGAGATGACTAAGCTTTAATTTCTTTGGGGACTGTTGCTATAGCACAGATTTTATTTACAGTCTCCTGACAGAAAAAAATCTATTGACTATTTGTGTCAGTTTCTAGTGGACCACAGACTGCTCTAATAGCTGCAGTTGCAACAAGGGATGTGACAAATCCACATTTTTGAGATGCACTGCGTACCAAATACTAGAGTTGTTTCTCCCTGGCTAACAAGTATAGATGTGTGTCAGTGCAAGACAGGAGCTTGAAAGCACTTAGAATAGCTACAAGATGAGTGGGAGAGATGCAAACTTAATATTGTCACTAAAAATCAGCTGACAGCTCAAAGAACAGAGAAGAAGTGCTGTGAAGTGACATGTTTTTAGTCTTACCTTTTCTTTCATTGTTTAACAGCATATACAGAAAGATGTTTGGGTTGGGCTTTTAGGATTTCTTTCCTTACAACTTCTACAGTTACTTTTATCATTCTCTGTTAGCTATTTTAAAGTCATCTTTGTAACAACTACTTGTGATGTCCAGAGTAGATAATTGCAACTGCAGCTGGGCATTAACAGCAGGAGTAATGAAGTCTTGAGAATCACCTCACAGTTTTCATGTGAATGACTTGACAGTAATGTGTCAGGAAAAGAAAAATCAAGAAATATAAAGTAGGTGATTTAAAACATAGGTGTAAAGCAAAGCACTCCTAATAGCAGGAATAGAATGGTTGGGCAAATCCAAGCAGAATGATACCAGGAAAGACTCCTGGGCGTAGTTCTTCACTCTATTGCAGACTATGAAGTAGCCAGCACAGAACGGACTATCAGTCATTCTGGAAGAAGAGACTGCAATGCAAGTTCTCAGCTTTGGTGATGTTTTTGTAAAATTGATCACTCTTCTGGGTGTTGATCTCCACAACTGTGTAAAGTCAGAGAAAGAAAGCATTGGCTCCTGCTTTTACCCTCTGAGGTACTGCTCCATTTTAAAACCTGAAGGTTCAGACCAGATTTTACCTGGCTGTTTTCTGGTAGTAGCCAACAGCCACTATAGGGAAGAGTACAAGAACATGTAGCATTTTCCCCATGTTGCTTTATAAAAGCACTTGTTCTTCTCCCAGAAACTACCAGCAAATACTGATGACAGAATACTAGCATTGTTATGAGATGGGTATTCCCAGACTGAGTCCTCTAAACCTGTTTCCCATGTAAGGCAATGTAATACACATGTTCAGCCAATACAAATTTGGGAGGAATATGGCATGTTATGAAAGGCTTTGATTTTATTCAAGTTTGTTTTCTCACAAAAGGAGTAGTAAGTCGATCTGTTTAGATTAACAGAAAGGAAAACCACCAAACTCCATGGCAGAAATGGATTTATTTATAAGTTAAGGAATCTGAAGTTATCCTTAAATACAAATAATACAGAAGCAAACACAAAACTTGTTCAAAAGTACCCCAGGAGAATGAGTAAGTGAACAAGGTCATGCTGGAATCATGTGAACAGAAATTACTATTTTCTGTGATCACTCACATTTAAAGTAAAACTGAGCCCTTAGCCCTGCAATTTACAATGCACGAAGAATCTGGAACTCTTGCCCAAAATCATTGATAATCCATCATTTATTATAAATCATATGGTCTTAGTTGTCAACTCTATATTCATATGAAACGGGATAAAATACTATTTTCTACCATCTTTCATACATCTGGCTTTTCTAATGCTCCTGTGACCATGTCAGAATGTTTAAGTGACCCATGTGCCATATGTGAAAATAGCTTGAGTACATAAATATGCTGAATTTCATTCCAAAGAAGATCTATTCTTCAGGGACTTTCAGTTCAGCATGAGTAAAGAGGTAATTGTGAAGATCAGGAGACTGTGTGAAGAGGTATCTCCCATTTTCCTTAATTCCTGATTGATTTAGATGCTTTAATATCATATTGTTAATTTTCTTAAGCTCTTCTATGTTCTTCCTTTCAGCTATTAGTCTGCTTGATATTTGGTCCATCTTGTTTCTAGTTTGAACTTGAAAAGGAAAACGTAGCACATTAAATTGGCAACATTTAAGTCAAGAACATCATTACCCTCTCTTGCATTCCCATGGGAGTCTGTAGGGAATTATGATGAGTAAAAATATTAAACTGGAAAGCAACTGCAGGACCTAATGATAAGAAGTTACATTGCTTATTTAATTGCTTATTTTGTGGTTCATTCAGGTTAGTGCAGAGAAATAAAATCAAATACAACCCAGGAATATATCTTATTTAGGGGTTGCAGGGTGTTATTTGTGGGCAGCATGCATCTGTATTTTTCTAAAAGTAGAATTACTAAGACACACAGCAAACTACAGCCACATCACTGGATTTCCTAACGCATTTAGATTACAGAAGAAGTCTTGCAAATACTGGCATTTGGAGGCCAGTTTCTCTTGGAACACCAATATGCATAACTGCCATGTACACTTCTGGAGCTATTTTTATTTTGGCCTTCTGAAGTTAACAACATTTACCCATGTTTTGAAGCTTAAACTGGTAGTGCCAGTGGTAAACAAATCTGTCTATGGATTGCAAACATAATCTCAGGTTATTTGTAGCATAATCTGAAGCACTACTGGAAATCAAAAACCATAAACCTGAGCCCAAGCAAACTCTTTTAACCCTAGTGAGTAGCCTTTTCACTGTTACTTTACCAGTTTTCCACTAGAGGGGCACATTGCTCATTTTTCTATACTGGCGCTCCACTTTTAGCAGTTCCCCATTAAATAAATATGGAATTCAAGGATGAGGTATTTTAATTGGGGTTTTACAATTATGCCATGTAAAATTTCCTTTGTGCTCTTTAGTTGTCTGATACTCTGTTCTTTGAGCGTGTGTCCACAAATCAAGTGTTACAATTTCCTATTCAAAAAGGAAAATGAGAATTTTTGCTATACCCCAGTGAATCCCCTACTATAGGATAAAAGAAATCTCAATTTCACATGGATTCCCATTCACTGAAAATAAACTTGTAAGTTAAAAGAATGCATCTCATACTCTGTTCAATACCATTAGCCCAGAAAAGCCCGAGACGGCAAGGGCTCCATAAAGCAAGGTCACCTGTAGCCATGTGTTTAGCTAAGTCAGCCCAACCAGCCCAGCTGAAGCAGAATGGTAATTTCATCGACAGACTCAGTGCTGCATGACAATTTTGATACATCTTATCAGGTTTTTTTTGGTTCTTATGTTTGACATTTATGTAGTTCCAAACCAATTTCCAGTCAGTATTTAGCTGGCAACCTTCAGGTCCTTATGCAGGTAGCCTGATTTAAGTGTTAGCCTGGGTGTAATTCCAGTTGCAGTGAAATGACACCAGGACTGAGTTTTATTTGGAAAGGAATGGAAGGCATGTTGTCAAAGTATCTCACTGCCATACAGTCATCTTTAAAATTAAGTTTCCAGCCAGCATTTTTAGCAGCACAGTATAACCCTGCTGAGCTGAATTCTTGACAGCTGTTGAAGCTCACAAAACCTTAGCACTAAGAAGAAAAGTGTGCATTCTAGCTCACAGAGTAGAGGCCTGTGGTTTTGGACCCAGGACCAAGACCCACTGCCTATATCCAGCCAAAGCCTTTGACCATGCAGATACACCAGTAGAATGTTACATGGTAGCATGACGTATTTCAGCAGAGTTCTTCTAATTTGCCTTATATTTTCAAGAACCACTGTTTGGTTTACTTACTTATTATGAATATTACAAATGAAACAAGTGCCAAACTGATGATCAAAGTAAGAATGAAGGTGATGAAGAACAAACGCTGGTTTCTTATGTTGCTCCCTGACGTGTTTTCTTCAGTAGCACCAATGTTCTCTTCCTCATCTATTATGAGATGATAAATTATTTGGTGGCAAAGTTTGTTAAGGTTGGTTATGTTAAACATGACAAAATGCTTCTAGATTCATGAAACAATGCAGAGTGTATCATAATTCAAATATATTGTAGCTCTTACTGAGTGAAAATATTCTGGTTGCCATGAGAAAGCAAAGATAAAAGCCATATAAAACCAAGTAGAAGTGCGAAAGCCTATACCTGAAACTGTAAATAAAGAGACTCTGCGAATTAAAATGCTTAAAAGTCTCATGGAATATTTCAGATGACTGGTTTGACTCCTTAGGATATGTGTCTTAAAGGAATGAACGGTTTTTCCTCTGGTGTTTCTGTTGCCATGTGTGAATTTATTGCTTGTGACAATACTCACAGAGTTACAATGCAATTTATGTAGAGCATTACTAGAGACATTATCCTGCAAGGGATCACTCAATGAATCCCAGTTGAAATGGAAGGTAAGTTCAGGCTTGACAGTGAATCCCTAGCTAAATGCAAGGATTTTTCAAGAACCTGATAACTTAAATACTCAGCAGGAGCAGCTAAACCATTAATTTGATCTAAATTACACCATTTTCCATCTTGTTACATTTTTCAGTACAGAGCTTGACATACATATTGGCCTATTGGGCTGTTGACAGCAGTGACACACAATAAGATCAGCCTTTTCAAATGTCATACATAACTCTTTTTGATGGCCTGTTGTAGGTACAGAAAACCACGGAGCATCACCTGTTGTACATACCTAGCACATGTTGGGATCCATCTGGACAAACATTTAGTTTGTTTAGGTTGTTTAAGGAATCAACTACATAAAGTTTCCCTTCTTCCTGAGTATTGGGCAGGTTAATTTCCAAGGATGGCCTCTCCATTGTATCTAAAAGAACTAATAATTAAAAAAGTAAATTAAAATATGGATATAGAAAATAACTGGTAACAATTGGTGTCCTGTTCTAAGGAAATTATGAGCAGCTTTAACAACCTGTAAAATAAAGGGATTTGAAGGACCAGCATACTTCCTAGGTCTTGAAGGCAAGAGTAACTCAGTACATAGCACTTGTTTATTCTTGGAGATCTTTGATGAGTGTAAGATTTCATGTCTGCACTGTGTTTGTGCACGTGTGGATACTTATGCATACATACTTATGTGCGTGGAGAAGGAGAGAAACAGAAAAATCTCTTTGACAGATACCACCATTTGTTAGACTTATTTTGTTGCATAACCCTTTTGATCTGGTGTGTAGTTGGTAGACTGTTGGGTGATATCCTGACTATAGTGAAAGCCAGACCTTCACTGGCACTGCTGGGAAGGATGTCACTCAGGTCCTCTGCTTAGAATATCACTGTGAAGTTATTATTTGTGAAAAATGGAGCAAAAATTAGTCAAATGCGGCTCTACTCCACATAGATGCTAGTTTTGGACAAATTAAAGCCTGATGGAAAAGCCTTTTTTTCAGACTAATACTGCTTGCTTTAAAAAAACCACTGGATGGTGCCTAATCAGCACTTCTCAGCAGAGTCTGGGTGCATGAGCTCACTGAATGATTGCTTATATAAATACAGCTCTGAAGGAAGGTTATACATAGAAAAGAAACAATACCTAAGCAGGCTCCTCTATGAATTGCACACAATGGGACCAGCTGCCTAACGCAGTGCTTAAGTTAAAAACCTGAAGTTAGAGGAATAGCCCTGAGTGTTTCGGGAAAAGGCCCACTCCTTCTCTCATCAAACCAAATGCAAAAGATTGTTGTAATTCCCCCGGGCTGGACCGCACAGCCCAGCTTCACTGAGCCTCACTAAGTCTGAACACTAAGTGCTTAAATCCTTCCTGGCAATGGGTCTCATTTGCGTAATAGTGGAGATTGACAGGCCTACATGTACACATTCATATTTCTGTTTAATAGAGTGTAGGAAAGATTACTGCTTAATCTTTTCCTCTGCTCAAAATTGTTGCTGCAAAATACAAAGATAAAGGTGGAAAGCTGGCACAGTAGTGGTTCCCCTACCGAGAGTATGATTTTTAGGTGTCCAGCAGTAATTTCAGGACAGATGACTGTGTGCACTGCCCTGCCGCTAGATTGCCACATGGTGCCAGGCAGCACCCTCTGTGCTGTCTCCCCACAAGCACATCCGTGGCCAGCTGCCATCATTAGGAGCCCCGTGCTTCAACAATGGCGTGCGAGGAGTTACCACTTCGTGGCACAGAGGCTTTTGGTTATTTTTAGCTTCCAAAGAGCAGTTGTTTCTCTTGAACATTTTGATTAGTACCTCCCTGCAACTTCAGGGAAGACTCAACAGCCTGAGTGGTAATAAACGTGAGTACCTTTGATTCATTAATATTATTATATTTCTGCATTCTTTATTAATTATTTAAAACTGATTTCCTCACTGTGCATGTAATCACAGTGAAGATGATAACCATTATTAATTCAGCAAAGTCTATATTACATTTGTTTGATTCTATTGACACGCCAAATAAACAAGAGAAGATAAGAGACATCAGTGTTACTGGTTAAAAGTATTATTCTCCCAACAAACTGATCCACTGGGGTTTTGTGAGTTACTCTCATACTTTAACCTTGCTTAAAGACTTTTTTCCCCATGTGACTTTTAAATTTCTTCTTAAGCTGTTCTGGTAAAATTAGAATAAGAACACACCAAAATTCTTCACAGAAAAGAAAGAAGTAAAATCTTCAAAGCAATTAAAAAGCAGGAGAGTGAAACATTACTTACAACATAACTACATTCAGGTAATGTGCCAGTATGGAAGAGATCAGCCAGTGAAAATCACCCGAAGAACACTTGTTCTGCTGTTCTTTCTCTACTTTTAGAGCCATAGGAAGCTGTCAACCCAGCAGAACCCATGAAGGCAGCTAAGAAACAGCCTGTCCCTTTCCATCTATATTTAGACTTCATCTTGGCTAAGTATGCTGACTTCACAGTATCGATCTGTTTATAAAGGAATCAGCACATATACAGTTTTTTATTATATTGGAATCATCATTATAATATCCTATCATGGAAAATGAGGCAGCTTGTTACTGATGATCAATATTTCACTAACCTTTTGGTTTATGATGCCTTTCCAAAACTCATTTGCTTATGCAGAAGAGTCATAGCTACCAGACCGTAGCTATGATTAACCAGTTTGCTATGCAGAAGTGTCATATCTACAGTATTGCAGACGTGAGTACATTAAAGGCATAGGCTAAAAAAACTCAGGGTATTTTCCTCCTCCTCCCCCACACCTTACCAATTCAAGTGGGAGAGTACTATGGATGGACTAATTTGTACGACATCACTAGCTATTTAAAATCAGATTCTGATGAGCTGTGTTGTGAGCACTGCTAAGTGCTCTTTCGCAGACAGCTCCTGTGATCACGTTTTTCTCTTGCTGATGTTGCCAAACGTGATGTTCCAGCACACTGCAATGACAGGCAGCTGACACTCATATGAAAGCATCACAGCTTGAAACAACAATCCTGTTCTGAAGTCATCCTCTACGTCTAGAATTTCGAGTCCTTTTAAGCCGACAAAGTATTTGTCTTCCAGGAAACAAGAGGATCCATTTTCTGACTCACAGCTCCCACCGCAAGCTGACAAGCTCTGCTGCTACCTGGTCCAAGTAACAAGGACCCAGGTCTCTGCAGTCCAGGGGCAAGGTCTGCATCAGAGTCTGTCCCGCATCAGCCAGCCTTGGAAGCCATCCTGGTTTCTGCAGTTGGCAGGGTAATGGGGGAAAGGGCAACCACGTGCTGGGCCACCAGCCAGAAGGGGCTGTGGAAAGCACCAGAAAACATTGCCAGGACAGGAAGCTATCAAAAGTGCTGCTTTACATGAGCAAAGGGTGCCAAAGGCAGTACTAGCAGCCAGGGCAGAGACCACCAGGCTTGTGGGAACGCTTGGGCTGGGGAAACAAAAACAGCTTCATATAGCCCAGGGATCAGAAGTTACTGCTCCGCTTGCATGACAAATACTGACAGCACACATCAATAATACAGAGACCTCAGCTGAAGGCCTTGTTGTAATGTATAAAATCAGTTATGTAAGCCAAACAAGTTCATACATAGTAATTTCAGTGAAAAAAAAGGTTAGAAGGTACAGCTGGTTGGCATGTATGGAGTTTCTGGAATAGCTTCTGCTACAATCAGAAACTTAAAAAAAATCCCAAACCAAAACATCCTTATCAGAGCAAGCAGTAATTTTTACAGGGTGGGGTTGTTTGGGGTGTGAGGTTCATTTGCTGTGCTGATAACTTGACTTACACTTCTAAGAATGCTTAACAAGCACCTTTACTTACAGATCTTCCATAAATTCAGAAGCTTCAGCTAGCTGGGATTTAGTGTCTTTATTACATTACAGCCCCCCATCCCTATGACAAGACAGTTCTCAGGTATTGGCACATTTCAGTGTTCTAGAGCCAGAAACCGAGGGTAGGAGTAGTTTTTAACATGTCGAAAGTTATGGAGTATGAAAGTAGCTGGAGTGGCTCCGGTAAGATAAGGGAGAAGGTGTTGTGCAGCACCAGAACTAGAAAACATTTCACCATAAGAAATGTGATGACAAGTCTACAGTAGGCTGTTGTGCAGACCCTATGTAGATCAGACACCTTCAGAACTCAGCAAGGCAGCTACTAAAGCATGGAGACTAACCCAACCACATTGCTGAATGGGCAAATAAACCCATCTGTTTCAACCTTTTGGTGTTGCTAGTGTTCACTTTTCATTCGTGTAGTAATCACTTTTACACAGAAAGCAAGCAACAAGAAACAATTTTATTCCAAAAATTAAACTTCCAATTTCAGAACACAAGAATCTTGGGTTTATTTTACATTGAGGCAAGTATTTGTCATTCAGTACTCCACTGTAGGTGAAGGTAATGGAACTTCATAGGATAGTCACACTATGCAGAAATTTGTCTACTTGCCAGCCAGAGGAGTTTAAAAAGTTACCAAATTAACTTCACACGAGCAAGTTCGTCTTTTGAGATTAGCACATTCTTACCAGAACACTTGCCCAATGAACTCATTTAGTTTGCCTTGATGTGAAGTAAGGAATCCCATCTGACACGTGGCATTTGACTACAGTTGCCCACCCCACTGAACAGTTCAGTAACAGCATATTCAGACTTTGGAGCAAGTTGCATCTAATGCAAGTGTTACAACGTACCCCTGCATCCCATCTTACACCCATCTATGTACAGTGTATATGCAACTAAGCAACAACATGCATTGTATTTACAGACTTTATACAACATCTCTGTGCACAAGTGCAAACTGACTACAGAAATAAAAAAATCATTTAAAGGTTAAAAATACATTTCAATTATGAATATTGAAAGCCATGGAAAAGGAGATCTAGAAAAACTCCCCCACGTCTGCTCTTTTATCACGACATTTACTTCTAGCCTTTGTCCGAGCCTTGAATGCTGCAGAGTTGTACAAGTGCTACAAAATAAAAGGAAAACATTAATCACAGATATTAAAAAGCTTATGTACATTGTTTTTCATCTTAAGAAACAGCTTGAAAAAATTCTTATTAATCTTTGAACAAATTGGTAGGCCTTCTTAAACTTATAGTATGATATCTTTGTGCACCAAAGACAGATTCATTTCAATATATACACATTTAAAAGAAACTTGGATTGTGTAAGAAAGGCTGAGCTAGAGCAATCCTGAAGCCAGTCAGTGCTGAACATCACACAGGCACAATGTAGATTATGTCTGCCCCCAGATTAAATTTGGCAGCAGCATTTCAAATGGTTCATACAGGGTAAGTACATTCACAACCAACAGAACAAAGCCATCATCCTGTCAGTGTCCCCTTCACACTGCAAAGTTTGGGACTGTCTTCATTAAGACTTGGTTTCTACAGCTTCCTGTAGGTCCCTGCCCAAAATTCTATGGCTTTCCTTAGAGCCCTAGTTCCACACACACAGAGAGCATTAATCTGATACAAGTCAGCAACCACATCAACCTCCAGACCTCCTTGTGAGAAAAAGCAGTAGCAGACACATGCTCAGTGGAAGAGCTAAAATAAGAGCTCAAAGACACCCACAAAAGCAAGGTTTGGTTTCATTCAGGATAATATAGGACACTTAGTTCTAAAGTAACACCTTAAATATGACAGCTTCTCAACCGCATGTTTGGAATACCATTTAATTCAGGAGAAATATATTAATGTATCAACACTAAAGTGCAAGAACCTACCCTTTCAAAACGGGATATCTTCATTGTTTTAAGGGTTGCAGCATCTACCATTACTGGTGGACCAAGCTCAAACACATTCCGAAGAAAGTCATTTGACTAAACAAGAAACACAAGCAATCAGTTTCTCCCCTGGTTATCAAGTCTCCAAAGATGACTACTGTTAAATATCAAGTATTAAAGCAAGAAATTGCAGCAATTTGACACAGATCTTAGTAACTTTTGCAATTAAGCCAGGGAACACTTCTTCCTTTAATCAGAAAAAGGCTAAGAACTACAGCTGCCCTTGTGAGACAGAAATAGGTTGCCTCACCATCCCCCCCCACCCCGGATTTTTTTTGACCTTGAAAATGAAGACACTGTTCTGTGACACCATCTATGCAAGGTTAGGCAGCAGGACACAGATCTGTATGGTTTCACAACACAGCAATTTTAAAGTATCTGGCTGTAAATGTACTTTAAAATCTGAAGAAGCTGTCACATGCCTGGGCTCCCTCAGTCACCTTGAAAATCAGCTGGCACCAGACTGAATATTTTAACCCCATGATTATCATACCAATTTCGGTGCATATACCCCGAGCTACAATTCCTGTTTCTGTTACCTATTTGAACAGATGACTAGTGAACAAATAAGGACTTATTCCTTCCCTTCTGGAATGCTGTCATCATTGGGCTGCAAGTTTTGTTTATCACTTTAGACTAAAACTTTGCATTCCTTTTTACAGGCTTGACCAGGAAGGGTGGAGGCATGCAGCTCTTTAACAGCCAGTCAACTACAGCACCGCTGAAAGACAGCACCAATATAGGAAAAACCCTGAACCTAAGGTACTCAGCTTGAGTATCTTACTTCTTAGAGAAGTCTTCTAATTGCTAACCCACAGCACACTCAGGCTACAGTTCAGAAAAAGCTCTCTCTAGTTAATTTTGTAAGTGCTGTGTGCTGTCTTTTAACACTTTAATGCAAAGTTCATTAGTCCACAAAGTTCTACTCATGACTTCATAATTCAGTCCGAACTGCTACAAAGAAGCCAGCCAGAGAACAACAGTCTGAGCATGCATCAAACAGCAGCTCACCTGCAAATGATACTGCATCCCCGACCCCAGAATATCCTTGAAGGTATCATAAGTTTGTTTTTTAACCCAGCAGTCAATATACATACGCTCAGGTCCAAACTTAACCATCTCTGTAGGAAAGTCACGCTCCTATCCAAAATTAAAGGAAAAAACATATATAATTTTATTAACCTTCCAAATAATACATGTATATAAACTGTATTTATTCATAAACTGATGAGTTTAGCCTAAAGTTAAATCTCATGTAAGACTTGAAGCTGACATTCTTCAAGTCAGAAAGCATTTTGAAGAAAGAACACTTGACTTTCATCTTTAAAGTGAGTTTAAGAATTGGACTCCAGAATCTCCAGAAAAGCCAGTTCTGAGTTAAGCAGTGACCTTGAAGTCAGTGTGTAAACCTCATTTAGTCCCCACCTTTCAAGTGCTGTGAGCTACATTTGTGACAATGGAATGTAGCATGTACTAATAAGGGACTCGGACTCTTCTACAGGCAGATCTCAAAAGTGACTCCAAATCTCTTCAAAGCCTTCTCCTTAGCTTCTGAGAGGTCAACTGTTCTGAATGTCAAGTAATATTTAGTTGGGTCTTACCAATACAACTATGTAAGAAGCAATTATCTGACAAGGAAAAAACCCAAAAATCTACTGAGAGGTGTAAAATAACAACCCACTGAAGTGACAGAAATTTGACAGTTGAATGAAGCCTCTAAGACATGTTGCTAACCAGAAATTTTGAAAGTCCGGCTTTGCATATTGTTCTCTTAATTTGGATATGGAAAGCCAAAAGATTACAGCACAACAATTAGGACAATGACAATCCACCTTTCCCCAGCCCTCCTTCTTTGGCCCCTGACAGAGGTGCCAGTTGGAAATGTATTTTACCACATAGCTGATTTTTGTTTATGATGCGCAGCAGTTCAGTAGCAGATTTTAGAATGGACCTTTTCACAGAATTCAGGACACTGATTTGGATGTCCTACAAAGTCTTCTATGATAAAAAATCTGCTCATGGTATAAAATAAGAATTTAGTATTTACAGTACAATTTTTAACCTTCTTGAAAGAAACATGGAGTCAAGCTTTAAGTAAAATAAAAACTTACATGAAATAGAACTACTTTTTTAGAAATGCAGAATAAAGTAATCAGAATTTGAAGTATCATTTAAAATAATTTGTTGCTGTTGCTCTTACTGAAACAGCAATTCTATTTAATAATAAAACCATTTTCATTAGATTGTACACTGCACGGTTAAGATCCAGACACTTAAAGAAAGACAAAAGAATCACCTCAACAGCTCGTAGCACATCTCTGAAAACAGATCGCTGCTTTCTCTTATCTACTTTGGCTCGGTGCTTGTTTCCATCAGTAGCCAGAGCTCTTAGTTTTTCTGTTAGAAGTTCCATGTCTTCATAAAAGAAATCCTAGTGAAAGAAAAAAAAAACAAAACCATAAAACACTTTAGCTTCTGGCCTCAACATCTTTCCCTGCAAATAGGAAAATGGATCTCCCCAAATTCTGGGCACCTAGGTCTCTACAACGTGTTACTTTGTTATTTAAAGAGACGGAGATGGCACTAACTTCCTGCTGTTCCATTTGCAGCATTTAAGCCAGTAAGAACAAAGACATAGCATCCACTTCACCAAGTAGGACACCTTCAAACTCTATCCTGGTAGCCAGAGCCACATGTAACAGTAAAGCTCCTTCAGTGTTGCGTATAGTGATTTTTTATTTTAATCTGAATGTTGTCATGTCTATTGACCAGGCTGAGTTTACTGCATGCTTTTTGAAATAAACTGGTCAAAGGCAAAACACAGTAAGCATTTGTAATCTGTGCTGATTGTTAAGGATCCAAAGAGAATACTTTGCAATGATTACAGGGGCATTTCCTCAATGGAACCCAAAATATTTTTGGTGAATGCAAGTCTCATTCATTAATGCATTTTAAGGTTTTAGTTACTTGCAGTCAGTGTGACCAAATAAAAGAGAGATGGAAACTGATCTGTTATTTTTGTTACCTTTCGAAGTTGGCTTCCATAGCCAAGAGACCCAAATCCCTGCTGTCTGCAATTGTACACAGATATCAGCATACTGTTTCAGATTATGCAGTGTTAAGCGTGTCACGTATCCTGACTCAATTGGAGTTATCTTTTCACTTTGGACAGTGTTCTGGCAAAACCCAGCTTGTTCAAGCTAGAAGCCATTCAGGCAACTCTCTCACACTGTGCCATGGGAGTAAGTAGAGGCTGTTTCCTTCACTACTGACAATAAAACAGTTCAAAAATCAGTAAGACATACTGAAGAATGTAAAGGCATGTTTAGCCATGCGACTCCTTTAAAAAATCTTCCCCCTTATAGTCCCACCTGACTAAAATTGTCACAAATGCTATGAAACCATCATGCAATACTAATTCTGCTTTTCAAGGTACCTAAATAAGAATACTGAAAACACAATACTAGAAGTCAACACGATTTCTACTGAAGAGGCTGTTGAGTGCAGAA
This sequence comes from Lathamus discolor, assembly GCF_037157495.1. Classification (NCBI taxonomy): domain Eukaryota; kingdom Metazoa; phylum Chordata; class Aves; order Psittaciformes; family Psittacidae; genus Lathamus; species Lathamus discolor. The sequence continues at coordinate 15,258,558 of NC_088884.1, read as the reverse complement.
CTGTGCAGGTTTTGAATCACTGGAACTTGACTGCCCAAGTATCTAATGAGTTTTAGCTTGGAATCTCTCCAGGGTTTTTTTGTTGGTTGGTTGGTTGGGGTTTGGGTTTCTTTTTTTTGTTATTTTTCTTAAAAGCTGGCACTGGATTTACATTTTAAAGCTTACGTGCTACATTTCTAATTGCTCTTCAGTACTGTTTGAAGTGTTTTGTTATATTGGTCCTGTTTTGCAAGGTGGAAATTGGTACAAAAGTGCTAGCTAAATAGCTATGAAACACTGCTATACCCACTTAGATTTGGGCAGGCTCACTATAAAGAACATAAGCCAGCGAATTATCTGCCACTTGCTGAAATCTAGGGTGCTATGCAACCCAAGTAATTTGCCTTATCATCCCAGTGCAAGAAAACGGAGCTGCTGACATCTACTTACAGCATCTGTTTCACGTGCTAGTTCAAACAGAAGGGCTAGTGTTTCTCCAGCAGCTATTCTCATGTTGAGATCATCACAAGACAGCAGACTTGGAAGTTTATGCAAGTGCCTAAGGACAAAATCACATTTCATTAAGATGCAAGTTTTGTTGACCCTGCTTCACTACATATAAAAGTAATTACAAATTTTGCTTTCCAGGAGAGACACTCACATTTCAATTTTCTTCTTCACTTCATTCACTGGACAAATGGTCAACAACAGTGTCCATGCTAAGAGAGCACTGATGTGAAGCACAGTATTATGTGTACTCGAAACACCATTAGTGTCTCTATCTCTCTGATAGGCCTTTGTGAAGATGTTTTCCAGGCACTCCATAGTAGAGTACAGCTCCTTAACAGCGGAAAAAGCATAACAGCAATGATTTAAGATTCATACGTTTTCATATTGTCAATGCATTAAAAAGAAAACCAATAAAGTATTAATCCTCACCGTAATGTCATCAGTGACAATGAAACAGCAAATCCCTAAGCAGGTTGCACACTAGACACAAAAGAAAAAAAAGTCAGTATTTGACATTAACCTTACTGTTGACAAAACTTTGACCTTTGAAATATAACATCCAGAGTAACCGAAACTTGAGATTAAGACCTTAGCAGAGTACAAGTCTTCAACACTGTTTAGTTCAGCCTCTTTGCAGTAGTTAGCTCGTAGTTCCCATCTACTCTCAAGATGATTTTACAACAGATGCTACTCACAAGCCTTTACTTTTCACACTGGTTTAGTTAATGATTTACATAAAGCAACACGTAACACTCCTTTCACCAATTATTTTAAATCCCACTAGGATCGAACTAGCAGAAATTATGTTGATAATTAGTAATGAACACATATTTATTCACATCTGTGTGAAAGTACTTTCCCTTTTCTGCTCTCTCTTATAATTAAATGGCATGAAAACACTGGACTCCAAGAGCCATTCCTGGAAACTTCCAACTATTGCTGAGAGGTCCCACTCATCTCTTCCCTAGCCCCCATATTCTACTGCATCCTCCTATAAAGAGTAAGACAAAAGTGTTTGAAAGTGATGTTTGCGCTAAGCACACAGGACTCAAAACTACACTCGAAACAGGAGAAGCTTCAATAGCTTTTGTTTGCTTGCAAAAATAACTGCTGTTGAACTAAGACTTCCTCCTCTTCCAGCTGATAGTATCTTTTGTAACACAGCTTGAGTACAACAGAAGTAGCCAGCTATGTAATAATAAAGGCAAGCTGGAGAGTATTACTTATAACTCTAAAGTTTAAGAAAATATTAGCAAGAGCTTTAGACTGTCTTCAGTCAATATTTCAAGTATACCGCTGATGCACAGGTGAGATGACTGGGCAAAATACTTTGGTAGGACAAATGTATCAAGTTACTTCTAGACATGCTATATGTAATTTTATCATATGTATATATATTAGCATAAGTAACGTTCTTCTGCAGTTAAAGAAGTTAAAATTAATACAAGAAGGATATAGCAGTCAGTGGAAAAACTTTTTTTTTCTCCTATAAGCCTTCAACATCAGCCCTCATGCAACATAGTGAGTGCAGACACTTGACACAAAAGTACTAGATCTAATAGCTCTTTAATGAAATTCCTAGGTTGAAGAAGAGGATGACGTTCAACCTTTATGTGGAAATTCCTAAGTCAGTGAGAACTACTATGGCTCATTCAGAGCGTATCTCAACATTCTGAGTTTACACTTGTGTCATAGCCTTTAGTCTGGATTACACAATAGTGAGCTGATCAAAAACCGCCCTCTGTCCCTGCCTGGCAAATACACATTTCATACTTACAGCCTGTCTGGCTTGTATGCTTGCTGTTCCATCACAGACAATCTTCTTTAGAACTGGACCAAGGGTCTTAAAAATCTCTTCACTTTCAATTCCTGACCCCATCTGCACACACAGAAGACATGCCAGTCCGGCAGCTGCACACTGTTCATCACTCTTACCTAGAGATTAACATACTATTATGAGTGATCTCCTTGTGCATTGCTTCCATCCTTTAACCCTTTAAAAATAATAGTCTGAAAACTTGCAAAAGGAAATGCAGAAGTCAACAGACAGAAGTTAATTTAATTTTCTAGGTGGTGTAAACGTGACATCTAAATGAAATAAGAAAAACAAATGTGAAATAACTAGATTATTAAGCACTCTAAAGTATTAGAGAAGCCTCACAGTCTTGATTCCTTTGAAACAATGAGCTATTTCATAAGGATTATTGCCTTCTAATAGCAAGCATGTTAATTACCTTTCTTTATGCAGCGTTCAATGCTATCAGTTAGTGTCATTCTCCTTTCCATGATAAATTCATATAGTATTTTAGAAGAAAAAGCATTTTTCAGGCTTTCAAGAGCTGCTTGTCTTGTCTTTGCACTGTTAGAAGAGAGAAGAAAGACATCCTGAAATCAGCATACATCAGTTAAAGCTCAGCCTTTGTTTTTTATGGCAGTCTTCTATTAGATATAGTCAAATACAGTAACCCACAGAAGCAACATCAAGTATTAGATGCTACGAATTGCCTCCTTCCTCAAGGATAGAGAGACTTAAGATTGGAGATAGAATTCACAACAGTATACTAGGCTAGAAATAAAGTCCTTCTCCTTCAAGCTATTAGGAAAGGGAAGTCTGACTCTCACTTATCCAAAAACTCTGGAGGGAAAAAGGTCTTTTCAGATCTAGACGAAAAGCAAGTCCTCCCCAGCATGAAATAACTGTCATTTCAGTAAGCATATAAAGAAGTTTGATGCATATTTCCCTTAACATAATCAGAGGAAACCAGTAAGCAATATATGAATGTTCCTTCAAAGCATACTGTACCTCTTGTCCAATGTAAGATCAATAAATCCCTTCAATTTGTATTCTAAGTCTTCTTGAGTGGCTTCTTCATCAATTTCAGGCCCTAATCCACAGAAAATAATTTAGTTCTATGCATTTTATTAGCGGACAGATTAGTATCCAACAGTAAATATTTTTAATACTGATAAAAAAAGCAGTTTAACATAGACAATAACTACAGAATGGCGTCATACCTACAACAAACTGCCCCTTAAAATAATTCTATAAAAATTAATCTATTGATACATCTGTGGTGTTTCTATATCTGCTTCTTAGATGTGCCAGGAATGAACAAGGAAGCTCATCAGCTCTTACATAATTTGCTACAACTGGCACCCATCAGCCAACCCTGTCAGCAACACATTTTCATGCAATATACTACACATACCCCTGAAATAGACCAGCGTGTTCACTGTTGATACAGCGAGTAAGTACTCTCTAAGCAGCCTGTCCCATCTGCCATTGCTTCAGATGTCTCTGCAACAGCAGCTCAGTTACAGTAGCAAGCACTTTACAGTCTACTGCTACTTACAGTCTAGTACATAAACTGCTAAGTCAATTAAGATTTTATGGTTTTGAACAGATGAATAGATATAAAAGAAAAATATACCATCCTCAGTGAAGCTAGCAGGATCACTGAAGCCACTGCAGTGGCTCATAGTTTCAATTGAAGCATCTTCATCACTAAAAGGCTGCACACTTCTGGGCTGACCGCCTTAAGGAAAGATAAATACAATAGTTTGGTCATTTTTTCACATGGAAAAGGCACATCTGAACACCGAAAGTAGAATTCAACCATCCCAACAGACTCACTCTTCCTGACCCGTTCATGGAAAGCACATATTCTTCCTCTGATGGTTCTTTTACTCCCACCTGACCTGAAGATTTAGTTGGCTCTGTTCTGGAAGATCATTTTCAATGTATTGGTAGAATTCCTAACTCTAGATTTAGGATCCTTCTACAATGAACTTCAAGTTAATGTGATTCCCTGTGACTATGCTTTAAAAACAGCTCTGTATTAATTTAACTGTTAGGAAAAACTACGTAAAAATTGCTATATAATCTTATTTTTCAATTTAGAGAGACTTCAAGCCAGGGTAAGCTATACATTACCCAGTTCACTGCAGAATTTACGTGATTAAGTGTAGTATTTGCGGGATCAGCAGTGTCCAACCCTATATCCAGCTGAATTGCAAATACAAGCCAGAGCATCAAATGCTTCATCGGGAAGAAAAGTTTTCCCCTCTCAGGACCAAGAAGGCCTCAGTTCAGTAACTTCAGTCCTTTTAAAGAAAGTGGTATTATTTTTACCAATGCTCACCTCTACAACTTTTCATACCGGTATCTTATTGTTACAAGATTAAGAGTTGGAGGAGTTCAACCTGAGAACACTGTAATTTCAACCGCTGTCCTAGTCTAGCCCTTAACTTGCATCTACTAAGGTTGATTAGCAAAATAGTTTCACTGCTATTTCTCCAACAGCTCCCAAATGCCACTTACAAACCGTGGGATTCTGCTCTTCCACCTATTTTTTTTGTGGTTCAAATGATTCTAAATTAACAAGGCACTGCAAAGTGCTTGCCAGCTTTGGGCAGGTTTCCTGACTACCAAAACCCCATTTTCACCCAGCCAGAATCAACCTCAAGTTGATCACTGTCCAAGTTAAATTCGTACTCTAGAGGTTTTGCAGCTCTTAGCCATAAATCACCTACTTGTACCACTGATCATAACCTTTGATGTTTCGTGTAGTTACAAAGGAAAATACTAGCCAATGCATAGATGAAGAAACTTGTAAGCTCAGAGCCCTGGCATGGCCACTTTCTCGTTTCCAGCCCTTCACAAACTAAAACAAAAGCAGCTGCAGAAAGACCCGGTGAACTGCTCGTTTCCTAAGCATCTGATACTAGAAACACATTCTCCTCACAGCTATGGTAGGCTGAAGTGAAAGTTCTCACCAATCCCACAAAACCTTTGTTTCGCCCTGGCATTAGCACCGCATGGATTCCAGATTGTATGAACACTGTTTCTTTTATAATATCCTCTTTCAGGCTAAGAAGATGTGTTGTTTTCTTGCTTTTAAGGACCCTGTAGCCTTTCACAGTACAATACGCTGACATGCAGCCACAGCGGGGACACCGGAATGACAGCACCAGCTGTCCCCCCGCCCCGGAAGGGCCCACGCTGCCGGCGGTGCAGCAACGCTGACACCAAAGCCTGTGCGTGCCGAGGACGCGCTCCAGACCCCCGCGCGCCCGGGCTGCCCTCGGGCCGCCGGCCACGCAGCACCCGCGACCGCGGCTGTCGGGAGGCCCCGGCGGGCCCGGCGCCGGCCGCTGTCCTCAGAGCGCCGCTGCCCGCCGGCGGCGCCAGGCACAACCGCCGGCAGCCGCCTCCCCGGGGCCGCCCGCGCCGCCGGGCGCATGCGCGCAAGCGGCGTGAGGTGGCTGTTTCGGGGTCGGATCCTGTCACCCCGGCGGCACCGCCCGGGCCGGGCCGTGCCGTGCTCCAGCTCCGTCGCGCCCAGAGGCCGCGCCCGCCCGTCCTGCCGCTTCTGCACTGGTCCTGCAGGGAGCCGGCGCGCAGCCAGCCAAGGCGGCCCATTCGGCCGCGGCCCCTCACTCGGGCGAAGGCCGCCTCCCTTCCCCCGACAGCGGCCACGGGAAGCGACGGGTGAACTCCCCGCCCGGCAAGGCCGCCTTCCCCGAGCCCCCGCCAGCCCCGAGTCCCTACCCGCGGCCCGGCCACACTCACCGGCCCCGCGCTGGTGGTTGCTCCCCCGCTTCTTAGGCTTAGGCATGGTCGGAGCGGCGCTCAGCTCGGCTCCCGCGGCCCCTCTCCGGGTCTCCGTCTCTCTGCTCCCCCCCGCCCGGGAATCAGCGACAATCAGCCGATAGAAGAGCAGGATCGCTTTTTACTCCAACGCCTCTGCGAGGTTGACTTCGCGGTCCGGGGCAGCGGGGGTGATTGGCGAAAGCAGGCGGAGGACGAACCGGCGGCGAAGGCAGAAATCCCCGTGGAGGCCCGTGAGCGGAGTCGATGCATCTTTCTCCTCTCAGACACCCGGGGCTAAAGGCGCGGAGCGGGCGCCGGCGCCACTTTTATAGCCGGCCGCGCTGCGGGGGCGGGGCCACGAGGCGCGCCGTTGCCTCCACCAATGGCTGGGCGTTGCGACAAGCGCGGGTGACTCGTTGCGCGAGAGCGTGACGCGACCGCGCCGCTGCCCAGTGGCGGGATGGGGACGTCATCGGCGCTTGGCGCACCACGCCGCAGTGCATGCTGGGAGCTGCGGGGTTGGCCGCTAGCCCACGGGTGGGGGGGGGGGGCAGCGTTGGCGGTAGCGGTAGTAGCAGCAGTGCGGCCCGGCCCGGTCCGCCGGAGCTCGGCCGCGGCCTTGGTTGCCGATCTCGGTGCCGCTTGGGGGTGGGCGCATGGCTGCGGGGGCAAGCGCTGGGCAGAGGGGCGGCGCGACTGCTTGTCCCCGCACTGGCGCTCCCCTGGACGTGTGGAGTACCGGGCTGTCTCCTGCGCGGGGGATGCCGGGGCGGGACAGAGGGTCGCGTTGTGCCCCCCCAGTCCGTACGTGCCGATCTGTTGTGGCGGGGCTCGCTCCGTGTCCGGCGGTGGCAGCAGGCGCTGTGGGATCGGTTTGTCAGGGGGAGCACCGTGGGGGTACGGGGCTGCCTCGGCGCTGGTCGCGGTGTACGGCTCGCGGGAAGTGCCGTCAGGAGTCGGCTGCGCGCCCCTCGCTTCAGAGCACACGGGACTGAGCTGATTTGTGCACGCACATAAACGGGTTTTGTTGTCACGTTTGTGTTAGTTACATCTGCCAGTGTAGAGAATGGTGCTTCAAGTCTAAGTGGTTTCATTTTTAATGCAAAAGTGATTTTTTTTACTGTTTTCAGATCTTCAAATAAAAATAGGATAACGTTCCTATCGATCGAAAAGAGAATGTCTATAACGTCTGAAATCTGAATGTTTATGAATTGTTACTGGTGGGCAACAACTACTGTAGCCTTGCTCAGAGGGAAGACAACGTTGCGGAACATGCTGGAAAGGTACATAAGACTTAATAGCAATTACACTGAGTTCTTTTGCATACAAAATACATTTACACTGACTTCCAGGAAGGTGAACTTTCATAGCAATCCCATATAAATGCTACATGAAAAATGAAGGAAATGGGGTTTAATGACCTATTTGTGCATGCTGAGTAAGGGAAATACTAGTAGTGTTTATTGGGGAAGCAGTAGCTGTCGACCGTAATACACGTGGCACTGGTGGAGCCCACTGCTTTGCATTGCTGTGGAGTAAGAGCCTCCTGATGAACAGTTCACTGAGCACGGGAGAGTCAAGTTGCTGAAAAGGTCTAGCCGGTTCTAGCATCCTAGTGAAGAGCAGAAAAGAGACAGAAATCAGTCCATACCACATGTGTATAGGGTAACACATGGATGTCTCAAAGCCACCGGCTTTTCTTCACGATGAAATGTTAGACAAAGGATAGCCTTCCAGGTAAGCAGGTGGAGAACTTGCAATTAAATACAGAAGGCATAACTGTACCCTTCGGTACACAAGTTATTAAAACCAGGGAACTGTGCTGGGTAGTCTTCAACACCTAACAGCAGCCAAACAAACTTCTATGATGGGAGTATTTGCAGTACAAGATACCAATACCATTTTAGTGAGGTCAGCCATGTCCTAACGATTTCCTGTGTGCTGGCTCTCTTAATACGTAGATGAATGGCAGAGGTGCAAGCTGTCTGGCCTGGGCTGAACTGCAGTCGTTTCCTTCGTGCTGGTAGCCCCATCTCACAGTGGTGCTGTTTGAGGCTGTTGGTGAGGGGTTACATTTAAGGCTGAACTCCTTGCAGGTGTGACAGTTTGAACAATGTGCAGAACTGTGCACGTACATGTGGTAGTCCAGGTGTCCTGTAGCGGGCAGGTGCGACAGCCGCAGTACTAATTCGTCGTGGAATTGGAAGAATTGGAAGGATGAAGCCTCTCCTCTGAAAACAAGGAAAGGGAGCTGGGCTTTTAGTTGCTGCTCAGTAATGTTTACTCTGACCAAGGACTTTGTGAGTCTCATGCTCTGCCAGGGAGGAGGGGAGGCCGGGAGGAAGCAGAGACAGGACACCTGACCCAAACTGACCAAAGAGGTATTCCATACCACAGCATGTCATGCCCAGTATATAAACTGGGGGCAGTTACCCAGAAGGGCTAGATCACTGCTTGGGTTGGGCTGGGTGTCAGTCGGTGGGTGGTGAGCAGTTGTATTCTCTTCCTTTGTTATTTCCATTATTATTATTGGTGGTAGCAGTAGTGATTTGTGTTATACCTGAGTTACTGGACTGCTCTTATCTCAACCCATGGGAGTTACATTCTTTCTATTCTCCTTCCCATCCCTCCGGGAGTGGGGGGAGGAATTGAGGGGAGTGAGCGAGTGGCTGCTTGGTTCTGGGTTGCCGGCTGGGCTTAAACCACGACACTTGGGCTTCTGAAATCACAGTCTCCAGGTTGCTCAGATTCCCTGGATATCTGACCAAGAGTTCAGTGAGATCGCACAAGAGGAGTTGCATATCACTGCTTAGTTTTGCCATCTCTCTGTGACAGAACAGACTCTTTGTCTCACTTGCTGACTTCTTGCCCACTATCATGATGTATGCTACTGGCAGGAATGCATGGCACCAGTAGGCTGGCTCAAGACACCTTTCTAACAAAAATCTTTGGTTGGAAGAGTAACGTCGTGGTGGCAGTCTGTGTACCTGTTGTCTGGCATGTGCCGGTCAGGGGAGCCACAGTCCCACTGGCACCAATGACAGCAGCTGTAGATGAGAAGTGGCATCCTTCAAAGAAACAAGCTTCAAGAAGTGGCAAGTCAAGCTGGGAATGGAGTGTCACAGCGAGGCAGGCATGGCAGTGGCTTCCCTGCTAAGCAGGAGAAGCCCCAAAGTACCAAACACAAATAGAAAAGCAGGTCTGGTGGTGACTGGTTTCAGCTAAGAGTACGAATAGCCAGCACTGATCCAAGTGGCCATAGTGACAAGGAGGTCTGAGGTGAAGCCAGGAAGGCACGTCAGCGAGTTAGGGTCAGAATCGGGTTCAGTTACGATACTGGCGCCAGCCAGCCGCCAGTCTGGTCATCACTGGAGAAGCCCACAGTGATGGGAAGGATCCAAGATCATCCCAGATGGGTCAGGATCTGTACCAGCGCACATAGGGGCTGGCACAGGCATATCTGTAACATCACTCAGGCAAGGACGGGGGGAGAGTGCTTCAGCGTAAGCACAGCTTCTGACCAATGGTAAGCTGCTCTTGCTTCTTAGAGCTTTCTCATGCAGCTGATCCAAGGCCACATGGCTGCACTATGGCAGGGCTGCCTTTGAGCACAGACAGCTTCCTGCTAACAGAGGCCCCAAGAAAATGTCTAATGAAGAACTTCAGCAAAGAGGGATATACATATGTGACTGACTCAGTATATGTGGCTTAGCAAGTATTTGTGTGTCAGAGTTTATTTTAAAGACATGTAAACCATCATCATTTACGAACAATTGGATGCATGGCCAGACATACTCTGTTTACACAATGAAAGTCAGAAATGAGGGAATCACATGGATCCTTGATTCATGTGGGTATTTTTTCTTCCTCTTTAGGCATGACACTTCTGCTATCTTTGCAGACAAAATCCTTTGGATTTACTTCTTTCTGCTGCTCCTTAGGATACAGCTCTTTTCAGACACAGAAGAGAATCCCAGGCTCATGCTGGTTGCCTTGTATTGCATGGTCAAGTTTCTCACAATCGTAAAAGATCTCAGCACCAAGAAAGAGTCCAAAGCTTGGAAGATGGGCTATGCTAAAGCAATCCCTGCACAAATACTCTGTAACAGCTGTGCTTCTAGTGGCCTATCAGGACTGACAGGCCTTCAGAGTATGAACCTGTTAGCAGTGCCATGGTCCTCACTCTGGAACACTTAATGCTCTAAATGCTGTCAGCATCGATGTGTAGCCTCACTGCCCAAAATAAATCTGCCCATAACAAATTAACAGCCACAGCCCTCTTCCATTCTGGCTGTAGTTGCTACAGAGGTATATGCTTGGTTGGGGTTTTACTCAGCCCTGTAGGTGAAGGCAACTCATTCGTTTTCCTCTGCACCTGGACTTGTATCTGGGGAGAAGGACTAAGATGGAAGGGAAAGCTTATGTCAGGTCTTCACTGTGAAGGTGCTTAGATGGATGAATGTACTTCCAGGCATATATGCAGATGTATCCAATCAGTTCTTACAAAGTGATTAATGACTTTTCTGAGATAGCGATTGCAAGTGATGTGATTTTTCATTGGACAACAGTAAGATACAAACTTCAAATAAACATACAGAGAGGAAAGCCAAGAGCTGCAGGTTTTTCCCTTTGACTGCTGGAACTCATATTGGAGGGCTAAGCAGTTCCCACTGTAATATTTCAGGGGCTTTACATTGCAACAAAAGTTGTACAGCATACAGGTTGGAGGTGCTTTCAGTTTTCTTACATCATTTACCTCTCTTCTTCTTACTTATGCTTTGGAAGCCTGACCAGTTGTGATTCAAGTACACCCAAGAACCCCAAGTTCAAAATAAATAATTTTATTTTTAAAATGTGAGAGCATTTTTTTTTAATTTTTTATTTTATAAATGTGATAGGAGGCTCATATTAGAGTCACTATTGTTAGAGCCTGAGAAAGTTTTGTCTTAGCTGAAGGAGTAACTGCAGACACTGAGGAAAGCTCTTGGTGCCTACAGCTGGCTGAAGCTCAGAGCTTTAAGGTGATGTGAAAGCAGCCCATATTGTTTTCCCTTATTTCTGTAGCCCTCAGTGTATGGACACGCAGAAGACATTTTGAAGGGAAAAGACATTAGTCTGGAAAGTTCAATTATATACGGTGAGCAGATGGATTTAGCAAGCCTGCCTGCTGAGACAGAGGCATGACCATGCAAATCATCTACGTGGTTAATGGTCACAGATACCAACCTTTCAATGCCCTACATAAAGTCGTGTTTATATTATATACACAGTGCTAGAAGAATATATTGTACTCTGCACATAAAAAGAATGATGGCTCATGCTTTTTCATATTTACAATCCTCTTTAAATGACCAGTTTCTGCAGTACAACGTATGTGGACTTCATCAAACACTGTATATTTTATGCAGCCAAGCACATCCTCAGTCACAGACCACCCTGACTTTCTACAGCAGGGGAGTTCAGCTGCATTCATACTCCAGATATTTTGGTTGATTTTATCCATATTGTATTGATACTTACCTCCTTTTCTTGAGGCATATCCTTTGTTCCATATTTATGACTTATTCATGCCAAAACTTCTTGGATCTCAGTGAGAATTTTTCCTGGTAAGTCATGAAGAAACAATGCATACTTAAGCTCTCTGGTACATATGCCATTATTAATTTCATGTCTAAATTTGGCTGCCTGAACTTCGACTGTAACTGTCAATAGCAACTGACCACAAACATTATCCCTAACAATAACAGCATTACAGAGCAACTGTGCCCCCATGGAAAAAGAAAGAAAGTCAAACATAAAGCCCTTGCAAACATTTTGCAATAGGTAATAAGATTTTGCTAGAAGAAGGGTGAACAAAAAATGTATGGGATGCTGGGTTTCTCTCTAGCTTACTGTTCACTGTGGCTTTAGTGAAAAACAACTTGAGTAATGAATGTCAGTGCTATTGTAAAACTGCATTGTAAAAGCAAGTATTTTGTGCCTGTTAAAGCCTTGTATGTTGTCAGTTTGTGTCTTGCTTCACTTGGTTCCCTGCCTGTTTTGCAAAATTTTGGGTTTCCTAATATCAACCACTAAGTTGACCTAAGTATTACTGAGGAAAGTCAGCAGTTTTCTGCTATTCTGAAATTAGGTTTTTGGGTGTTTTTTTTCGTTCCAGGTTCAAGTTTAAACTTAAAATTTTTAATGACTTCCATCCCTCCAAATTAACTTCAAAATATCAGGGTTGGATAGAATTAGAGGACTGTGACACAGCATTTACCCTGGCATATGATACAATAATGAGGAGCACACATCTTGTTCCCCTTAGCAAACATGTTTCTATTGCATTAAAACGCTGTTGACGAAGCTGGTTAGCCAATATTCAGTGTCATTTGTAGGGCAATCAGATCTTTCTGTGTTTCTGCCCCATTATTTTCAGGCAATGTGTGTAGAGGCTCATTTCACTGAAAATTAGGAAGGATTAAATGTCAGGAGACAATACTCCAGATCTTACTTGTGCCAATGCTTTAGCCAAAACCCCTCCAGGCTCACACTCCCATGTCCTTTTCTAGCTGTTTGCCAGGCACTTGGCTGTGCTCTGCCACCTCATTTGGCAATACACAGCTGCAATTGATAGTCCATGTTTGCATTGCTGGGGCACTTTTGGCCGGGTGTCCCAAGCACTTCAGCCTTACCTGTGGGCCTGGCCTATGGGCAATGATTTTCTGTTACTGCAACAGCAGAAGCAGTGGAAGGACACTTACTTGGCCTAACTTGCCAACAGTTACACACCCTGCCACACGCGCCATATTTGCCAGTGACAACTACAAGCATGTTCATAGTGTTTCTGTTCCTTCTGAATAGCACCTTGCCATGTGTTTGCCCACCTCTTAGGAGAGTGGGCCTCTCTCACCTGGGGCAGCACAAGCATTTTGCTCAGTTTGCAGGGATAGGCGGCATAAGGGTAGCTCAGACACTCGGTGCTGTAGCTCTTCTCGTTTTTCCTCTTGAGCAATAGTCCTAGGAAATAGATTTTGCCATCCTTCCCTTTGATGCAGATTAACAGCAAGGCAGCAGTAATTTCCAATATTTTTTTACCAAAACACACATCATTTTGCAAGACATCCCTTTTGATGCAGATATAAAGGATTAGTTATGACTGTATTCAGTAACAACAAATACAAATGAAACAGCATAGCACAGAGGATCAGAAGAGATCTTTCTGTATCTGCCAGTCCGAATGTTTGCTCTTCCAGGTATGTTCATCACATAACCTCTTAAATGAACTCATTCAGCTGCAGTTTAATTCTAGGCAAGTTTCTTATTCCCTGTGGAAGGCTGTTTGCAAAGATCAACCTTCTGTTTCTCAGAACAGTTTATTTGTGCCCAGCATTTATCAGCTTGTCTTGCTGTCGTGGTTTAAACCCAGCCACACAGCTTGTTCACTCACTCGCCACCTTCCTCCCCCCATTCCAGGATGGATGGGGAAGAGAATTAAAAGAGTGAACTCCCATGGGCTAAGATAAGAGCAGTCCAGTAACTAAGGTATAACACAAACCATTACTGCTACCACCAATAATAATAATGATAAGGGAAATAACAAGGGAAGAGAATACAACCGCTCACCACCCGCTGACCAATACCCAGCCCGACCCAAGCAGTGATCTAGCCCTTCTGGGTAACTGCCCCAGTTTATATACTGGGCATGACATGCTGTGGTATGGAATACCGCTTTGGCTAGTTTGGGTCAGGTGTCCTGTCTCTGCTTCCTCCTGGCTTCCCCTCCCCCCTGGCAGAGCATGAGACTCACAAAGTCCTTGGTCAGAGTAAACATTTGAGCAGTAACTAAAAACATCGGTGCTGTCAGTGCTATTTCCAGGCCAAAAGTCAAAAACCACAGCACTGCACCAGCTACTAAGAAGGAGAAAAATGACTGCTGCTGCTGAACCCAGGACACCTGCTGATGAACCTGACCTTCACCTCTTTTGTGGTGTTTACCCTTCTTGGAGCAGCTGGTTCCTTTCTCTCAAGCCTTTGTTTTTGAGAGCACCATGCCAGTTCCCTAGGGCAATATTCTTCCTGTGTAGTTTAAAGTGTTTCAATAAAACATCTAATTTAGGAGCCAAGTCAGAACTTCGGTAGGCTGAATGACTGGAGATGCCCATTTTTTCCAATTGACTACAGAAGTCCCTAGTGACTATACTCCTAATTTGTGTGTCTTTGTGAAGTACCTGAAGTTGGGCAGCAGGAATGTGGGCTTTCAATGCTGTGGGGTTTTGTGTCCTGTCTTGAAGTCCTTCTCTACAGTGGTTCCTATGGGAATTTATCTTTTTCTGACATAGATGACCAGTATTCCAGATGACACCTCATCACTGCCATCGATAGCTTTCCTGCTTCTCTTGGGAATACCCTGTCTGAAATACTTTGCCATCATGTTTACTTTAAACAGGCCTGTATTCTGTGTTGTATTTCCTTCCTCCCTGTGATTTACAGTTCATTAACTCCCTAGTTGAGACCTGAAATTCATATTAGCCCTGAAGTCCACAATCTTTCACCCTGGATTATTACATTTTACTTTATTATTAATTTCACTAGACCTCATGGTCAGTTCTTCCTAGGCAATATTTAAAACCTCCTTTATAAATACATCACCTTCCACTTTACGTGGCAGTCTTAAATTTCATTAACACCCTCTTGCTTCTGATGTCTTGGTAATTACTTGGCAGCATTAGGCTGCTTGCTCCCAGGAACAAGAAATTCCTGTTGGAAGTGTTGAATAGTTTTTTGTGTTGAAAATTCTTTGTGTTGAATAGTCACTCACTTGTTGCTTATACATTTGCCAGGCTGCTCAAATAGTGAATATCAGAAGGTGTCATTTCTTAATTATAAATTTGTTCTTGAAATGGACGGAAATGTAACAATAAAGCTGTTATCAGCGATCATGTAATTGCAGCCCTATTTTCATTCTGTCAATGGAAACTGCTGCTTATTTGAAAGATGATTATGTGATTGCTGCTTGATTGCTGCTTATTTGGAAGGTGATTTCTCTCTGCAGTGTAGCTGCTGGGACCTGCCAAAGCCTGTGCTCCACAGTCTTCATATTTCTCTTTACATCAAAAACTGGAAATATGAAGAGTGGCTCATTGTTGGAGGGAAAAGATTGTTTCAGCTGCTGGCTTAGAGACTTGTTGAGCAAGATATGGATAGGAGTGGCAGAGGTAATCTCCAAAGAAGGGAGGCTCTGTCTTTCTCTGTGGTATAAAGAGAGCCAATAGCTACATGGTTTTTATTCTACCTAAATCAAAGCAAAGAAATACCAGGCTGTACACTTTGTGGTGCCTCAAGGTCAAAGTCCTGGCCCATCCCAGATGCTTTCCTGCCTTCCTCTTCTCCACAGGATGACTGTGTGCTCCCTTCCTGTCCCTCTCTATTCACCATCTCCAAGTCCTCCCTCACTCCAGGGCTTCTGTGTCACTGGGTACACTGTTCTTCCCTCAAGGGGTTCAGTGTCCTTTGTTTCCTTTTTCCTCCCCGTAGCCACTGTGATTCCCCTCTCACTCATCCTTCTCCACTTCTCTTTCACAGACTTACTCGAACCCTTTGGACTTACTCTGAGAAGCACTGGGATCTTTGCAATGCTGGAAGATTTCATCAACTTTTCTGAGAGGTGGGCACTTCCAGCTGTTCTTAGAAGTGCTGGATGTGCTAACTAGAAGCTCTAACCACTACTCTCAGGTTGACTCACTTCAAAGTCAGGCAGTTTCTGCCCAAGAATGTCTGTAACATTCCTCCAGTGTTTGGGAAATGACTGAATGCAATGCTGTACGGTTACCCTATTACAGGCAAACATAAATAAGCAGAGATGGGTATGAAGGTTTTGGTGGGCCCTTGTTTCAACTCTGGGTTCCTCACCCAGAGGTGAGGACTCACTCCTGGTTGCAAAAGCTGCATTAGCATTTCAAGCTACTGCTCATGACGTATAAAATTAACAGAATCAAATTGCTAGTGCCACATAGTCACTATTTGCTCAATAAGCAACCATACAGAAGTGCTTTTGCAACAAGGAGAGAAATGTACAGGTATGGCAGGTTTCGGAGCATCCTTCCTGGCAGAACAAGAAAGCTCTCAGATGAAAACAGAAGAAAAGAGAGTGTGAATGGAGCAGAAATAGGATGCAACCCATATAGGAAACTCCTGTGTGATCTCTGGAGTGCAGGGGATGTACAGGGCAATAATGTTTAGATTTTCCAGTTGCTGTCAATGCTGACCAAAAGTAATGACTCATTCGAATATGCTTAAGAGCTTCACTTTGAAAATAAGAATCCAGGCAGACAGGTACTGGCATGGAAATGTACACAGCAGTTTGTTTAAACAGTGTCTTTCACAACCAGCTACTCAGTGACACGTGACAAGCCACAATACTTTTGCCACGTCAGTGGCCTACACCGCCTGTCCCAGCTCTGTCACCTTTGCCTGGTTCTGTGCTCAGCACCCCCATCTCACTGACCTGCCCCGCTGCCACACAGCTCTCATCCGCTCTCAAGCGTGCTTCAACCTCAGGGACACAGCAGCACAAACTCTCCATCTTTCTGAGCACCTGCTCTCACCATCCTTTCAAGGTTTTCCTATGGCATGCAAGCAATTTTTGCAGGTGGTTTAAGCAAAGCAGAATTTGATCATGAGAAGTGTTGTGTAAGCACCCACGCCCAAGAGAAGCTTTTGGAAAATACACATATATGTGCCATTAAAATACAAAATCTCGTTTGGGGTGAGGTCTGTGGGTAAAAACGTGCTGTCTTCCTAATCTTTGAGTATTCCTGGCAAAAGGACCTTAAGAAGAAAGAGGAAGAAGAAACTTTCAATTAAAAAAAAAGGAAGAGAGGAAAATACGTGACCCTGCATCCGTTTCACATTGAGTGCTCAGATGCAGAAGGCTCCACACATCTGCCACCAGAGCTTCCTTTCTTGTATAAGAGAGAAAAGTACTGAAAATAGTGCCTGCCGGACTCTTGCTGTGCACTGAGGAACATAGAATCATAGAATAGTAAGGGTTGGAAAGGACATTTAGATCATCTAGTTCCAACCCCCTGCCATGGATGTGGTATCTCTCAAAGAGATAGTGATTCTGGGATTTCCTGAAGCCTCCTCACCCGTCTCCTCTGACGTTTGTGTCTGCAGGCAGCAGCACAGAGGGATTGCCCCTGCCATCCCTGAGGGGGTTCGAAATGCCCCATAATGGGAGCTGTCATGAATACTGTAGCAGGGACGCAGTGGAAATATCCCTGGACGTGGTGCCTCGTGAGCTGGCTCCTTGGAGGCGATAATCACAATGTGTAGCGCAGGCAGCATTCCTCTGCCTTAAGGTCAGCATCCCAAACCAGTCAGAATGATGCCAGCACTTTGCCACACCTGCCGGTAATGTCATTAAAAGCCTCATCTCCAAGATGTCAGCACCAAAGCCTAGTCCTTTACTGCCTTTTTGTCAGCCCCAGCCGTCAGGCATACTACCCATGGGGAGGGGTACGGGCAAGGCCAGGCTGGGACACCAGCATGTGGACCTCCGCACGTGGGTAGGGGTCACGATCAGGCATGGTGAGGGGTCTCCTGACGTGTGGCAGCTCCACTCCACTGTCACCCTGCTATTTCTAGAACAGAGTGAGTGGACTCTGGACAGAAAACAGTATCAGCAAGGCTATAGTGGAAAAGATATCACTAGACATAGTGTAGTACAATGCAGTATTGTACTGCATAAGATTTTACTGCTGTGGTTATGAGAGCTGTAGGTGGAACAAGCAACAAGGGAGGGCAAGGTGATTCTTCTGAGTTGTTTTCAATTTGTGTGGGTTTTGGTGGTGTTTGGTGAGTTGGGGTTTTTTTGAGATTCCACTACTAAATGTAGAGAAACCTCCCTTCTGTTTGGTGACATTGCTATTCCAGCCTGCATGATACATCTGCACCTAAATTCAGGCATTTCAGAGGGCATCTCATTTTTTAAGGAGGATCACAGTAAAGCTCTGTGCTGCAACTTGAAAAGGCAGCCAGCACCCAGCCTGCAGCAGGGAGAGGGATGGAGCTCACAAGCCTTCAAGTGTCCTTTTCTCCTCCTGCGGGGCAAAGCCTATAGAGAAAAAAAATCAGAGCAGGCCCCTCTGGGATGCTGCTGCCCGGGACCTCCATGCTTGGGTGTGATGCCACACCGCTGCCAGCCCTTTTTGCCAGCATTAAGAAAACCTGCTCAGAGGACAGTTAGACACTGTTTTCCCCTTCTTGCATCACAGAATTTGTCTGTACATAATGGTACTTAGGATTATTAAAATATCTTTAAATCTCTCCAATTTATATGTTATATAAAAAGGGGTGAAGGAATGAGGCATACCCTATAGATTAACAACATACTAGTAAGTAGTGCTGCAGGTACCATTCCTTCCATTTTTGCTTGAAAATATCTCAGGAGCAGTAGAATAACACACTGAAAATGTAACTCTGGCTGCCTTTTGATGCAGTTGAGTAGCTAGAAATAAGGAACAGAGACAGATTTACATACTGGAGTATTATAGACACAAGTAGGATGAATACTCCATGTAGCTTGTAATAAAATTTTTGACACAGGTAGTAATAGGACATAATTACATTTGAGGTTTTTAAGAGGAGGCTCCTCATACACATTAACCATAGGAACAATTAGAGGTTCAAAAGTCCATTTTCCTCATGCGCTCTTAGACACAGAGTATATTAAACTATGAACAAACCCAGAGGTTGAGAGGTTTTGTTCTGCAAATTAACTAACCTCACAATTACAGGTTTTTAGTATAACTAAAAGAGGTTTCTTTGATCTGCACTTTGTTTAGATCATGGTGTTTTACATCAAAATAATCACTGACCTGGTTTGCACAGGGCACTCTCCAAGCAGTATTAGTGAGATTTTCTTGCAACAGAGGTCGTTACACCTTAAGGCTTGTGGATCTTTAATTTTCAGAAAGCAAAATAGCTCAGAAGTCTCTGTCTTGATTGAAATGGCTCGTAACTACAAACCCCATGTATTCCTTCTGGCAGTATTAGCCTAACTCAAGCAAACCTCATGAAAACTCATCATTTGTTTTCAGCAGTTGCAACTAATTCCTCACTCATGAAAAGAGTGCGAGGCAGGAAAGATTTATGGCCATAAACATGATTTACTTTGCTATCTATCTCATTATAGCAAGCAATTAGCCAAAGCTTTCAGTGTTACAGTTTTCTGTGGGATACACTGATGATAAAAGCAGATATTTCTCTGGGTGGGAGTTCCTGTTCATTTACAAAAGCAGCAAGAAAACTTACACCCCCAAATTCAACAAGAAACATGATGAGGGGCTATGGCTTTTCTCACTGCTCAAATTCCCTTTCAGGAGAGCACATAGCCAGCAACCTTTGCCTCCTAACCTTCGCCTCCTAACCTTCCACGTGGACACTTGCTCAGGGTTGCCCCGGCTGTGCTGAAAGCTGTGGGTGAATCAGAGCATCTGTGCCAGCCAGAGTGCTCAGTGCTGACTCTGCCGTTGCTGCCCTGCTTTACTGTGGCCTTCAGCTTCACTGTGGCCTTCAGCTTCACTGCTCCTGCTTCTCAGCAGCACACAAACACTACCCTCAGCAGGGTAGCTCATTTCCCCCATGTGCTCTTTATTTTATGCAATAAATAAATGTAGAATATATACCCTATATATAGAATATAAACATATTCTAGTAGCAAAAGCTTGTCACTGAAGTTGAGACAGTTTTGCATTTGATGTGTATGATAAATCCTGGCTGTAACACAAGCACCCGTGTCAGTAAGTTTAGCAGCTGTACTGCCCTGAAGACTGGTCCATATTTGGAAGGGTAAATAAGATTCCTTCTTTCCTCCGTGGTTGCTGACAGAGCTCATAACAGGTCTAATAATGCTTGTGTCCTGTGGGAAATATGTATGCTAATTTGCCAGCGTAAACACTCATTTCTCCTAAGGAAACGCTCTGTGTGTTCCTGCACATGCTTTATAAAACCAGCTAAATAAACATCTTGCTCCCGGTGCCTCTTCTTACTGACTCAGTGACACAAGTCAAACTCCAGCACCCCCAAAACACATCTGATCTTTATGATTTCTCTGCTGACTCTCCTCATTCTTCCACTCCAGCTTCACATGCTTTTTGGTGTGTGCCATGAAGATCAAATGGATTGAGGCTACTTCAGACTTTTTGGGGCATGGTAGTCTGGGAAAGGCATGCCTTCCGTCAGTTTTAGTTACTGACATCTCTATCCCTGGTCTTTGCAACTTAGGTGTTGAAAATATGACCTGTGAATGCTAGGAAGGGAGCACGTAGTTCCTTCCACATTGCACAACTTTTTTAATATCTTTCAGTGTGCAGACTGATTTTCTTGGGTTTTTTAAAACAATTTTTAAACGCTGATTGATATTATCCTATCACTGATTGCTGCTCAGCATGAAGCAGCGCTTAGGAATGGGAGGCACGAAAATGGTTTCCATTGCTGCCATCTTCTGGTGCAGTTAATGAACTCCACACCGCAATAACAAAGACACATCAAACAGTGAAGAGAAATTAAACAAACCCAAAGAGCATATAAATCTTCCTGAAGGCAGCTGTTAGATGCCAGAAAAGCATCTTAAAAGGTAATGCACACCAGAAGGACCATTGCCAGCTGAAAATTGCAATGCTCCCTGGAACTGACTTGCCTGTTGTAGTATCGATGTAACACCCAAGATGATATTAGAAAACATAAGGAAAAAATTGTATTTCTTGGTGTTTTGGAAAGCGTTTGATATTGCAGCTCTGCAATCAATTTTATGGCTTTGCTGAAGACATTTCCCCTCTGTCAGTATGGCTCTTTCAGAGTGGGGAAAAAGAGAAGAACATTTTGGGGTTTATGTGAAACAGGTAAATGTGAAATAATGGAAATTCCCCAGGAAAGTTCAAGGAGAGGTGCAGGGTTAGAAATGACTTTAATTTATTTTTTGGGACTGATGAGCTGACAATGTCCCTACAGTTACTGTGATTTGGTAGTGGTGGTAAAAGAAAGAAAAATGAATACATTTCTTAGAGTTCAGTAAAGGCAAAATAAAAAACGGCAGTAACCTGAGCAGCAATAAATAAATATATTTAGGAGCTATTTTTGCTGCCCACCACCACAACACATTTCAGAGCAAAAATGGTCTTTGTTGTGCTCTGCACAGAGAGCAGCTTCTTGAGGTGCCCAGCTGAATCCAGTGGGAATCCATCAAACCAATACAAAATACGACGAATTTCTGCCCTCGTTTTGTGAACAGAAGCGCAGTATTCTGTCTGTATTCCATTCATTCGTGCTGAGTTTCAGATTCTTTGGAGTTTTGTTCCTGTGCTTGCTTGCTCATGCGCTCAAATTAATTTTTAATGATTTAAGAATCTGAAAAGCGCTCGATATTCCTCAAAATCACACCGATGCGCTTCAACTGCAAGCTTCACTACCCTCAGAAATTCATACTGCTGCCGTTATGGGGGGTGATGGAGCACTCCTGCGCTTTCTGATCTCTTCCACAATCGTAACTCCATTCATCAGCCCTCCAGCTGGCTGCATTGGCTCCCTTTGGAGTCCCTTTCCCTGACTAAGCAGTGCTGCCATAAAACTGCATTGTACCCACGCGCTCTGCCCTTCCTCCACAGATGTTACCATTTCAATGGGCATACACAGTCCCTCAGCAGAGCTAAAATACTGCTCTGCCAAGTTCCTCTTGGCCAAGATACTTCCTGATGCTGATTTTCTTTCTAAGTGCTCATGCCAACTGTGTACCTTTCCCACCCCAAGGACAAAATGTCTTTGGTTTACCCTGGCTGGCAGCCTGCCCACATGGCATCCAGGTTTCTGGAGTTCAGCATGGTTTCCATATGATCAGATTAAATTATTTGGGGATAATAAATGATTTGTCAGGGCACAGCATTCTCTGGAGCATAGTCATTTACTCTCTACAAATACTTTGCATACAAAAATGAATGCAACCCCCAGAAATGTAAATCCCAACCTTAGGCACAGCTATTTTTCTTGCGTAGTGGAGTAAAGTAATAGGCTTGAATAAAATTTTCTGTATGAACCTCTACCCCATGCAATGAACTGAGTAATTTTTACCTGTCATTCTCTATTTTTTAATCCCACTAGCAATTACTTGTGTGAAATACAGCTGGCTCTCATGAAATTCCTCAGGAAAAACTGTGCTAAGTATTTGGACTCATTTTGTATATTGCATCAATTCTGTCCAGAGTAAGATAACCAAGTGTACTCTTTGCTGCTCTTACGACTCTCCTAGTCTACACATTAAGAACGTGTGTAAAAGCACAATTAGAACCATTAGAGATAAGTGTGGCCTAATGAGGAATTCACAGGATGAGGAATGAGGAATGGCAGGATGAGCAGGGACTGCATGGTGACAGCCATGGTAGCGGGCAGGGTTCCGGTATGGTTTGAGGCTGCTTACAGCAATGAATATCAGGCAGTGCTTTCTCATACAATGGGTGAGAACAAAGGTGCACAGAAGACAATATAAAATATTTATGATTTATTTGTGTTTTCATAACTGCTTCATGTACCTGTGGGAAAACTCCCCTTATCTGGCAGAAGCAGATGCCTGGGAGCATTTGCAGGCAGACGGCAGCCTGAAAGCAGCATTTCAGTGAGCTGTGTGTGTGCACATGAGCAGGAGGAAAGCTGGAAGAACACATATTCAGGTGCAGCAGCTCTGCAGGTGGGGCTTGGAGCACTTTCCAAAATGCTTCCACTGCACTTAGCTGCTCAGATTTATCATTGACCCCAGGAGGGAAACAGGAGATTGAGTGCCTCGGAAATGACAGGCTCACCTTGCCTTGGAAGTGTTTCTTACCGATGGGTCAGATGTTGATTTGCTGCTGACTCCATTGTGCCTCTCCTGCGCCTAAATCAGGGACTGGGGTTGCCATGTTTTGCAGCCCAGCAGCTTTCCCAGGCGTGCAGTTATGCTACACGCACAAGAGTTGCAGTACTTGTCCTGTAGACAAAATCTGGTTCCTCACAGATCATTTCATGTGTCTTCCCACATCCTCCTACACGTGATGCTCCCAGTCACCTCCCTGTCACCTCGGCACCCACTCTCATTAGACTTTCCCTCTTTTCCTTCAGCTGTGCATCATGTTTTCACTACTCCTCACTGCAGTGCTCCATCTTCCTCTCAGGCCTCCGTATTTTTGGCAGCTCAAGAGGCAATATATGCTCTGGTGAGTTCAGAGCTACATGTATGCTGCCCGGCTCACCAGTGTGCACATGCTGTTCGCATCGTGGAGCGATGCCTCTTGCAGTGAAGGAGGGCTGAGTTATCCTTTCCTCTTCTCCTTTGGGACACTCCTCTCCCTTTGGGACACTCCTCCAGTACTCTCTACTAGATCTACTCAGACACCAGCAATCCCTGCAGGAGTTAAATGTCTTTGAGACTTGTACGTCTTTGGCAGATTTAGTAAAAACAGCCTGACAGCTTCAGGAGGCTGTGGGGAGGGGAGGCAGACAGGAGGACAGGCAGCCGCTGCAATTGCACAGCTCCAGTTCCTTAGTGAACCAAGCTAAAAATTAATTACATTGGAAAATGTAAAGCGGGACATAAAGAAGCGGGACTCAGTACCGTCCTCTTTTTTCTGTCTACCAGGCTTCCTCTCATCTTTCAGCGTGAATTTAGATCACAAGGTCTATGGAGCAAGAAATGTATCTTTGCTTTCTGTATTCTCCGTTACAGTAATAAGAAAGTAATAACAGATAGAAGTACACAAGATTTGACTAAATTTATTCTCTATGGCAATCACTTCTCACAAAATTGTTTTAAAAGCCCCAGTTCACGTGGAGCCAGTTGTGAGAAATGTGCTCACTTCTAAAAAAAATTTATTAAGGACAAAGTCAATGGATCAAAGAAAACAGCGCTGGGCGCATGACCATAGCCAGAGGTGCACCATTATTCCTGTACACAAGCTTTTTATCTGTTCTCTATTGCATCAGCCGAACACATATTCATAGTTATCCTGAGAACGGAAGGAATTATTACAATTGCTTGTCCGAAAGGCTTTCCATAAGTCCGGCCTGGTCTCCTCGTTTTGGAGCATGCTCTCTGCCTCCTGGTGGTCATCTCAGGGGTCTTTGGGGATGAAGTAAGACGTCTTCCTCTAAGGCAAACTTTTCCCCCGGGTCTTGAGCCAGTTCTGACCAGCCCTGTGGGTGTTAGTTCTTTCAGCTTCTCTCACTGGTGTTACATTACAGGATGGTCATGTTTGATAAGCTTTTATCTTGTACAGGCCACATATGCTTGGCGAAAGCAAAATTTCATTAACCCTATATTACCTCTCACACAGTGAACTCCGATTTCAGTATGATTGAAGGTGCTTCAAGCTGCCCCCTGACCTCTTCCCCAAATGCTCTTACTCCCCCCAGTATTGTTTTTCCTGCTATAACCTTCTGGCACTCAGTGTGCCAGGTCTTCATCGCAGATCTGTCATCACGGAGGGGGAGAGTGTGCCTCCCTCAGCCATCCGAGTGACAAGTCCTGAGCAGAACTGCACCCCAAGGAGCGCTGTCCCCAGCAAGGACTGCCTGTCACACAGCTCGCCAGGGGCATCGCGAGGGGAATGCAATGCACGGAAACACGCTCTGAATTCTTAAAAACACCTGGGTCTGTCCAGTGTTCCCTGCAAATGCACAACCTCATCACAGGAGGTCACCCGCTGGCTGATGGCACTGGCACGGCATTAAGAACTGTAATGAAACAATAAAGCAAGAGAGGTTGTGTTCATAATGAGCTAATAACACCTCCAGGGTGGTCTGAAGCAAGATGGAGTGATCGAAACTTTGCCTTGATACTCAGTGCTGATGGCTGGGGGTGAGGAACATCACAAGATAATGAATCAGCTTAATAGAGTTAAATCTGTTTTCCTGTTAGTTTGAACAGTAGGGTAAGTGATTTGATATTCATGCATGTCACAAAGGGACCAGAAAGACAGAGGTTAGCTCGCACAGGAAGAAAAGGCAGTATCAAATATCTAACCAGGATGAATAAATGAAAAACACTGAAAACAGGCACAAGTAAGCCTGTTCTTAGAGGTTTGAAAAGTGGCTATATTTGTGACCCCTCTCCTGTACGACACACACCACATTTGCCTGTCTCAGGTGGCTAGTCAAATGAAAATTAAATTTTCTCTTTTTCAAAAGGAGCAGGCAAGAGCTATGATGCTGGATCACCATTTACACTATTGCGTTCCTGTGTTAAAGGTCATGCCTGCTCTTTGCACATTAAACCGGTACTCAGATCAACACAACTGTTGTTTGGCTCTGCCAGAAATCCATCCCCCAGGCAACAGAGAATATTGCTGAGGTTTAGCACCTGCCAAAGCAGCAGCAAACTGGACCTGGGGAGCTTTCCAGAAGCTCTGTTTCTGTTTTTACTCACTTTGGATACCTGCTGTTACCCTTAGTTTGAACCCAATAAATGCAATGTTTAGCAACCACAGAAATAGGTAACACAAAAGAAAGGGGCCAAGGGCTCAGTCGTTTAACTGTATGGCCTTAATCAACATTGGCCCTTGTAAAGTTATCCCTCAAAACAGAGGGACAGCTGCCCCAGGGTTAGCTGGAACCCCAGAGGGAAGTCCTGTTTCCTACATGTGACCCCAGCAGGGTGGCAATGCTCTGCCTTAAGCTAGTGTGCAGTGCTGGAAGATGCATCTGGCTCTTAACTACAGAGGGTGGGGAGAGCTGTCTTGCTCTTTGCTGACTGTGGGCAAGAGGGACTTCTCAAACACTTTCGGGGTGCACTTACCTTTCCTGGCACAGGCTGCACACAGGCAGGCTGCTGGCTGCAGTGGGCAGGCTCACATGCAGCAGAGGTGCAAAGGTGAGGGGAAGCACGCTTGCAAATGGCGGTGCTTGCTCTGGAAGCGATGGTGGCTTTTGCTTTCTGCACCCAACTGTGCGGCCAGCCGGTGCCTGCAGGGTGCAGGCAGGAGGAGGAGGCTCCTGGCATGGCTGCCTTAGGAGGAAGACTCTGTTTCTGTCACTCTGCAAGTCTGGTGATCCAATAGACCATGCCTTTGGGGAGAGGAATAGGTCTGTAGCAGGCTGGTGTAAGAGCTCAGCAGTCCATAGGGCTGCCCAGAGGCACCGGTGTGGTGTGCTCTTTTCACATGCCTGTCTGCCCATCAGTCTCTGTTCACAGCACACAGCCTGTCTGGTACCCAGCAGCTTGCAGCCAGCGCTGTTTTGGCAGGTGGGCTGATGAGCTGCTTTATTTCTGGGGCTTCAGCTTGACCTGTGCCTTCCCGCTTCCCTGCATGGCTGCGGTGCCCTCCTGGCTGGTAGCACAAGCTAACCTTGCCGTGGGTTGCTCTACCTTGCACTGATTTCTTTCCCCCCACCCAATATAGATGGGTTGATATTGAAGGCTGCACTGACATCTGTGGCCTTATTGTTATGCTGGCTTTCTTTGTGTACTGCTTGCAATGCTCCCAAGTGAGTCGCTGTCACTGGAGCCAGGGCTGTGGTGGGTGTTTGGCTCTCAGCTCCTCGCCTCTTGTCTGTGCCAGCAGCAGCTCTTTCAGTGACAAATGGCTGCTGGGATGAAGCTGTCTCCTGCCGGGGACTACACACAAGCGCCAGAGGAAATGAGAGCAAGAAAATGCTGAGGTTTCTCATAGAAATTAGTAATTAAACATACAGTGTTTGAGGTATGGCCTCTGTCTGTATGCATGTGCTGAGCTGTGCCAGCGTTCCGAGAGCAGCATCTCGCAGCCACTGACACAAAACACTCTTCCTGGCTGGTTGAAACTCTAAAAGTGCTCAGTCTGAGGGGTGCTTTGCATTCAAATGTGCAGAGAGAAGCAGATGGGTGCATTACAGAAGAGTTGTACCAGTCGGAGGCCTACCTGAAACGCAGCACCCAAGGAGAACCTGAGCCCCAGCAGGGTGTCGCTAGGCACCGATGACAGATGTAGGTCCCGCATGCAGTGGCGGGGGAAGGAAGGGGAGACCACAGCTAGAGGAACAGTGTGATGGTGAGAGAAAGTGAAGCTGTTGCTGTGTACACGAGTTAAAAAGGGGTTTGGAGCTGTAAGCAAAGCAAATCTCGGGAAAAGAAGTGTGCTAGTAATACTGAAACTAAAAAGAGCTCCTGATTCCATCAGTTAACAACCTCTGTGACCCCCAAATATACAACCTAAATTGTTTAAAAAGTTAGCTGTGGGAAAAGCTGCCGTGTGACACCTGAAATCCCTGCTTATACATCAATGGCAGTGCCTTTTAAGTGGTGAATATTCCCTTATCCCATTCCACCCCAGCCCTCCTTTTTTCTTATAGCTCTTCATCTTTGATTAAGTCTCCTGCATGAACTAAGTCACAGCAGATCATCACAAATCATGCACTTATGTGAGAAGAGGGCACTTGGATGCTCAGGCATGTACAGCTTGCATTGCATCCTACTTCAAATTACAAGTAAGTAATGACACAAAGAGTCACTGAAGCCTGTGTCTTCAGGAGGGAAAACCCAACAATCCTATTTCCAGGCCATTTCTGATATTGTTACAATCCAGCAGATTTAAGAATACAACTGTCCACAACTGTGGTTTCACCACACAAACATCCTAAAAGCCATTCTCTTAAGGGACTAGTCCAGAAATGACTGTAGCCAGCTGCTTGTCCCTGGCATTTATTTCTAGCCTATTTAGCCTTGGGGTGTGTAAGTTATTCAGGCCAAAACTGATTAAAGCAGAGGCCAGGCAGGACAAGGAGCTCTGATAGTTCTCTGTAGGTGGGGATGGTGGGCAGCAGTGTGGGAGCAAGCAAGGATGTAACAACCATGGGGTGATCTCTGCAATGACTGTGAAATCCCCACCAAGCAGGCGGTGGCACAACACAGATGACAGCCAGTGGGACTGGATTGGGAAAGAGCTATTAAGACTAATGATGTGCGTGAAGTTACAGTCTTGTGTGATCAGTGAATGAGCAGCTCAAAAGGAGGAGTTTATTTTTATAGGTTGCTTGTGCAAAGACTATCTTAATGAGTATGCACTGTGTTGTGTCAGTGGTATAGGAGCAGTGGGGTGCACTGGCAAGGCTCCTCTGCAGAGAAGTGCCCTACCTGAGGATCTGCCTCTGAACCTCCCTGACTGACTTGTGTGAGATATGAGACCTCTCTGATCTTGCTGCCCACTTCACAACAGCACTCTGACCTTGTATACATGCCTCCTTCTACAGCCTGCCAGCCCCTCGGCGCTTCTGTCCTTCGCCTTGACCCCCTTCTGGGAAGCCTGTTCTTCCCCCTTTGCTGGGAGGCTGCTCTGATGTTGTCTGTCTGAGGTAAAATCAGTGGCCATGTACTCAGGCACCTTCTTCATCATCTTTTCTAGAATCTGAGTGTTGGCACCAAGTTCCCAAAATGTTGTCCAGGTTCTCCTGGAATCAATCTTTTACAGACATCCGGTCCATGGGAGTTGCACTTTTAAGTCACTCTTTTCTAATGCATTAAAGCATTCCTCTTACTTCCATACAAGTGGCATGAAAACCTTCTTCCCTTTTCCTTGCTTGCATGTTATTTTTTCTGTTGCTTCTACCCACTAACTAGTGAGAAAGAACACTTCAGTCTCTTCTGCTTTTCTAATCCAACTTTTTCTTCTTATCTTTGAGGTCACAATCTCTCTTCCAGGACATGAATTTCTCTTCCTTTCTTACCTCCATGTTGCATTTAGAGACAGCTGGGCTGAAACAAAGGTTTAACATAAAAGAAATTGCCTTGCATTGTGCTGAGGATGCACTTGGGGTTCAATAACGCTGCAGACCAATAGGGTGCAGTACCACACTGCATGCTGCTCCTCACAGCACAGCGCACACATTGTCTCTTTATACAGGCAAAAAGTAATTTTCCAGTTCTAAAAGATGAAATTCAGTCGGCTCTCCAGAGCTTAACATCTATTCCTCAATCACATGTTAGCATTCGTACCTAAAATAATTTGGTTTGTGCATAAAGAGAGAGCGGATGGGAAAATGGCTGGTTTTGTAAAGCCACTTAAAACACTTTTTACCTGTTCATCAAAACCCCCACAGTGGCAATCACCCAGTGTGTTTTCGTGGCTATAGAACCTCAACGAATAGCCATGAGTCTTCGATGAGATGTACACATGCTGACTGCAAAGGGGATTTAAAGTGATCTCTTATAAATAGTTAATATAGCATAAATGGAGTATAAAGAAAAAGAATTGCTAAGCAGGAGAGGTAGAATGGTGTCTTACTTATCCACGGCACTTGCAGACAGCCTGAATGCTTTTGCTCTAAACCAGTACACTAATTTCCTTCATGGCTTGCCATTTTAATCTTCCAGCTGGGCTAATATGGCTGCCTGAAAATTAGAGGAGCTGCAAGCCCATGTTTGTTACTTGCATTGCAGGGCGCTACGGAGAAGGGTCTTTGCCTGCTGTAAAATGGCTCGGGCCAACTGGAAAGCAAAGAAAACCTGCCCTGCAAACCAAGGTACTGCTCTGTGTTTATTGCCACACTATAACCTGCTCAGCATGGACAGATTTTTTAGCTTTCAATCTGAAGGTATTTCAGTTTCCCTTGACAATGAGAGCAAACAGTCTAGTGATCCTGTGTGTTATCTAATTCCCAGCAAGTATTTTGTTGTAATGCATCTTCCAAACTCTGAAAGCTAAAGCTATTTTCTTGCTAGGCAGAGGTGATGCACAAGGAGCCATAGGCAGAATTACAGAATCACAGAATAGTCTGGGTTAGAAGGGACCTTCAAAGGTCGTCTTGTCCAAACACCCTGAAATGCGCAGGGACATCTTTAACTAGATTAGGTTGCCCAGAACCACATCCAGCCTGGCCTTGAATGTCTCCAGGGATGGCTCATCTACCACCTCTCTGGACAACGTACCAGTGTTTTACCACCCTCATTCTAAAGCTCTTTAACTCATGTTCAGCCTGAATCTCCCCTCTTTTATTTTAAAACCATCACCCCTTGTCCTGTCACGACAGGCCCTGATGAAAAATCTTTCCCTGTCTTTCTCATAGGGCCCTTCTAAGAACTGAAAGGCTGCAATAAGGTCTCCCTGGAATCTTCTTTTCTCCAGGCTGAACACCCCCAAAACTCTCAGCCTTTCCTCATAGGAGAAGTGCTCCTGTCTACCTGGCACTTGTCTTGCAGCTGTGAGATGGTGTTTTGCTACCAAGGTTTCTACGTTTGGAGAGGAGATCTTCCTCCACTGTTTTGATAGCAGCTGGTGTGTCTGGGTTGTGCTTAGATGCTGAAGTTCAGCCCTCCCTTGCACAGCCCACTTCTGTCTCTGCTCACACCTGCAGAGGGGCTTGCACCAGCAGCAGTGTTCAGCCATGCAGGTACCACCATCGCCAAAGCAAGCAGCAGGAAGCAAGTCCTCTTAGCACAGTTTGAAGCCTGTGGCTTTAGGGCTGGATTTGACGGAAGCTGAAATACTTCTCTTTTGTGTGAAGCCAGTCCTAGTTAAATGTCTGCTCTAAGTCTGTATTGCTACTTTTAAACAACCACAAGGAACCCAACCTTCCCCAGACATTTCCTTCATTTTTAGGTTACACTAAGAAGATACTGTTAAAATCCTCTTAACAGAGAAGGAGACTGGTGATTCCTAATAGTACTCTCAGATATTTGCAAATAACGTTATCTCCCTAAAACTGTTTTGTTCTGTTTCCTTCCTGACTCCTGTGTGATAGCATTGGTAACAACAAGCAGAAGACAAAGGACAAGGAAGTCAGAGTTCAGTTCTTGAAATACAAGATCGTCCTGAAGGAAAAACTGCTTTTATTTTTGTCATCTGGCTTCCTTTTCTCCTCTGACTTATCTTCAGCTGCCCATTTGCCCAGTCACTGTGCACTGCTTGAAGCAGAAAGAAGGCACATAGAAGAGGTACTGTGGTCTCCTGGGTCACAGACCTTTCCCACCATTTTTTGCCCTACCATGCAACAAAGACAAAACTTGCCACGGGACTAAAAGAGGGAAACAAAAGCATTTTAGAAAAAAAAAAAAAAAGTTGGGCACTTCTGTGTTGGCAGTGTTAGAAAGTTTGTTTATCAAACCGATTGTGGATAGTGCAGGGCAGGTAGCAGTGATGGTGAGAAACCCATGAGCACTGGCCAAACAGATACCAAAAGCGAGGAGTGGGGAGGCCAAAATCTATAGGAAAAATTACCCATGGGTTATCCTGATGCCTGAAAAAGCTGAACCAAATGAAAACCGAGCCTGTTGCCTACATCTCTCTCCCCTGCTGAGCAAACCCACAGGATTCATCAGAGAAAGCTTCCCAAAAGATGTGGGCAAGACTACAGCAGAGAGCTCCTGCACCAAGGGCATCTTTGATGCTGAGGAAGTATTTAACTTGAGGAAGATGACTGTCAGAACACGAAAGTAGGATTAAAAGGCTCTGAAAGCCTTTTAAAAGCCTTTGCAGTGTTTCTAAGAAGTGTCGTGCCTTTTATCTTCAGAGTTGTCAGACCAGCCCTTCTAAAGATGTACTCATGGAGCAGAAGCGGATTAAAATGCTACTTAAAATCTGCTGTTTTCTGTTAATTTATGCTTAGTTTCTGTCTTAATCAGGTGCATCCACATTATGTTTCCATGCTTTTGTTGCCCAACACTGACTGTGAAGTTACCCTTACAAAAAAGGGAGGCTGGTGGTGGTTCCTTTATTTTCACCACAAAGAGCTACAACTTTTGGAATTACGAATAATATTATGAAATGTGTTAAAGCTGTGGAAGCTCATGTTGCCTTGTCCTTTACTGTAACGCTGAGGCTTTTGTGCCTATGCTGGTGTCGAGTTCCGTTTTCCAGTGAGAAGGAGGAAAGGCAGCAGCCAGGAACTGGCACCGAGGCTTGCTTGCTTCACCCATGTAAATAAGTGCTTCTATCCCCTCAGCTTTCAGTCCAGCACACATAACTCTACCCTCCAGAAAGACTATGTATGCCTGCAGCTTAGTCATTTCTTGCTAATAGTGTGTTGAATTTCAAGATGAGGCACAGATGCTGGCAAATACCAGTTTTAAAGCACAGTTAAATTTTCATCATTATCTGTGTTGCTTTTCAGTGCCTTCTAACCAGATACCAGCTTTTTAAAGTAGGATACAGCCAAACACAGGCTCAGAGAGCAGCAAAGGAAACCTGCCCTTGGTGACCTTCAGGAGTGGAAGTTGTTTCTCTCCGTACACAAAAAGAAGTGAAAGAAAAAGGGATGAGGTGACTTTGGTCCCTCCCTCTCCAAGCAGGGCTATGTACCCTTGCCCTGCTGCATGCACAGGGTGTCTGGATGCTCTGTGGTCCTTCCTGAGTGTACTCAGAAGACACTGCCATAGTGAGACCACTGAGAGGCCAGAAAGATGCCTGTGGTCTGAAAAGGATGGGCTATGTTTCATGTTATTTGGCTTTCTGTTATTGCAAGGAGGAAGAACTCACGGTTTTGCCTGCATCCTGGCACACCCAAGGCTGCCCTGACTTGCGCTGTACCCCAGGAAGCCCGGGCAGGCGCTCCCCAGCACTGCAGACTGCCCTGCACTGAATGATTGCTTTTGGCAGTCCACGCTCATCTCCCTCCCTGCTTCCAGGATTTCGCTCAAAACCTGTAAAAACACAAAGGGATTTTCAGGCCAGTAGCAGCAGAGTGACTGCAGGAACAATACAAATGATTAGGGTAAGCTGAAAACCAGTGAGGTACCAAGCTCAAATATTCTACCTCTTTCTTTTTCTCTTTTTTTTTTTTTTTAATATATTTTTCTCTATGATTGCTTAAAAGAAATTCTTCTTTTTGCACTGCTTACCCTTTGACTCCAGCCTGGTAGTCCTTCAGGGAGATGCTACATGACTTAAACTTGACTCCTGTGTAAACAGTGTCTGCAGCGCTGCCATCTCCAGTGTGAAGGTTTGCAATGCAGAATCCTTGAATTCATAAAAGACCGTACTGTATTGCCTAATTCTTGTCTGTGTCAAGGCATGTCACTCGCACCACATCCTGAGCAACCTGGATAAAACACAGAAGCAGTGTGTTCTCTTGAAAGCTATTTGCAT
The DNA here is from genome assembly GCF_037157495.1 of Lathamus discolor. NCBI lineage: Eukaryota > Metazoa > Chordata > Aves > Psittaciformes > Psittacidae > Lathamus > Lathamus discolor. The sequence goes on along the minus strand of NC_088884.1, from coordinate 15,225,417 downwards.
TAGAAATAAAATGCATGAAACTAAAATGAGCTTGTCACAGCAGAGATGAATTCTGCAGTATTCTGGATTTCCTGCATGAATCATTTTGTGTGCCTGTGTGTTCCTCTTGTGATGACTTGGCAGAGCAGAAGGAATAAATAGCACATATTTAAAGCCGGTCTGAATTCTGCTCTGGGTTTCCATCAGTGCAGAATCCGTCAGATTTGTGCAGCAAAGTCATTCAAGTGACAGTGGGTTACTTTTCTTTCAAGCTTTCTCAAATGGTCTGTCCAGCATAGGGCAATATTTGTGTTAGCAGAGAAATGGAGAGATTATGATATCTTGGCCTATTGGCATTGCCCGTGGCAATGAAATGATGCTGCTGACATGAAAGCTGATCAGTTGTCTGTGTGACCCTGTCTAAGATGAGGGATAAAATACCTCATTTTACAAAGAATCTGGACCACCTGGAAGGGCAGAACAGACAGGGACCAGATCATTAAGTATACTAGAATAGATTATCACATTATTTTCGTATGTGTTCACAAGAAGGGAAGATTATTTGGAAAGACCCCTGCAGACATACAGCCACGTTTTAAACCAGCTATCACTGTCCTGCCTTCAGAAATCTGTACCAACCAACTCACATGAGAATCAGCATGTCCCTCACTGTAGAAATGAGAATGAGAAAAAGACCATTGGTTTAATACACCTAAAGCAGAGCTCCTGTCTCTGAGCCTCTGTAGTCACGGTGTGTTTAGTTTAGAATCTGAGCAATTTGGTTGTCCAGGTACTTTGCCCCCAAATTTCCAAAGAGATTTCTGTTGTCCAGAGAAGTTAGCAGCGACCTCAGTTGTGGCGCCTTGCGCAGGTTGCTATGTGCACTGCCTTGTGTGTGCAGCCTTCAGTCTTGAGACTCAGCTTTTAATTGCCTTGGCTGCTGGGGCCATGAAGGAGGAAGTTCTCCTCCTCATCTCCATAAGGCTCTACTGTCCCCCGGGAGATCCCAGCATTCTGGACTGTGTGTAAATCAGCCAGTCAATGTTGTGTGCCTCTTACAGTATTAATCGGAAAACCCATGATAGACATGTGCTCCGTTAGACTCATCCCCTTCACTATTTCAAAAGAGCTGTTCACAGACTTTCTAGAACTATATTCCTCTGCTGGAAAAGCAGACTAGCTGCAATGCAAATTGGCCCATTAATGGCCCACTGCTATTTCTAAAATGAGCAGCAAGCAAAGTTTTCAATAACCGATTGTTAGTTTCTGTCTTTATTGTCATTTATTCAATTCCAGCTTTAAGATAAAAAGATGAAAATAAAAAGTACCTGACTGACCAGACCAATTTCAACAAAAGTAAATTTCATTTTCTGCCATGCAAGCAAAATAATTTTCATAATGCTATTGTTGCCACAGACTGAAATCATCAGCTTACGTGTAGTCCTTGTGTTGTGTTGGTGAGAAGATACATGGAGGGAATATAACACAAGTTTCCCACAAACTGTTACATAAAACATAATATGATAAAAAGAAAATACCTTTATTTGCCTGCTGAATCCTCTAACAAAAACGTGTTCTAAGTTACTACGTTGCTGCAGTGGCATAGCTATGTCTGGGTTTAAATGACTCCTGAAAGGTGAGCTTGAGGAGTTAAGTGATGAGTTTCAATAGCCTAAAAGACAGATGCACGCTCAGCCACCCCTTGTGATTCTTTTCTTGAGTTCTCTATGCTTTGATCCCTCTCTGAAAGTGAAAAACGCAGCAATTCAAGGGAGTTTATGCTGTACTTGGGAATTTCAGAGAAGTAGCACAGACTTACTGTACTCTTCTTGGCAGCAGACATTCGTGCCATCAGTATACAGCCATAGCACACTGGGAAACTCTTCTGAGACCGCTGACTCTGTTGGGAGACCTTGGTTTTGCACCCACCACTCATGGCAGTTGCAGTGTTGTCCACCTCCCATGTGGTTTTCAACTTCTGAACATGTGCTACAAAACACATACTCATTCAAAGAAGTACACTTTTCGGGGTGTAGAATCCTATTTAAACATCAAGTGCTCAGCCTTTGGTGTTGCAAGGGGCAAGAGCTGGCATGGAAAGTCCCTGGTGAGAGGCAGCAGTGCAGGCAGACCTGGCTGGGCTGGGCAGCAGCACAGTGAGGGGACAGCCGGCATGATGGTCTGATGCACTTCAGAGGGGATTTGGCTTAAGAAAGGTTTTGATTCCCTTTTGCTAGCCCAAGACATGACACAACCCTTCAAATGTGGGTTGCAGAAAACAGATTAACTATGTTCAAGGAAAAAATATTCCTCCCTCTAACACTGATGCAGGCTCTTGACTGGTCTGGTCCGTTACCTGGAGCATGCATGGGCAAGGTTAGACTGTGAGACACAGCTATACATCACCACGTTTTTTCAACAGCCATGCTACTTGCCTGATCAATATTCTAGATTAAAGTTTCTGTAACCACTTGCACAGAATCTAATTTAGGCTTATGTATTTCAACCAGCTCAGCACACGTTTCAGATGTTTCCTAGGCATAATCAAGCTAAAAAAAAAAAAGCCCTCTCAATCTTTTTAAGGAAACTAGGTTCCAATTGCTACGTAGGTTTCCAAGTATTCTCCTTCTCTTGCAGAAGTAGGTGATGCCCTAATAATACCTCTAATACTCAAAGAAACTGGGAACTGGCAAACCCACTGCTGCCAGCAGTGACTGGGGCTGTAAGGGGTTTGAATATGTGTGAGGAGCCCAAAGCAAATGAAATGAGAGGACAGAAATCTGCATACTGGAGCTACAAATGCTTTTCTTGCTGGTGCTCCCATGGCTCTGCTTTCCTGCGAAACAAGAATGCAATGGCCAAAGGGAAAAAGATTCTTCAAAAGAGGCAGAGGTAGGCACTGGACCCAAACCTGAAAGGAACATGTCATAGAAAAGGAAAAGCTGGCGCAGAGCCTTTTCCAGCAGAAGGGTTTCACAAGCAGTCATCCCAGCTGCCCCTTGCCTCGCTTGTTTTCCCAACTTGCTTCTAGCCCTGTAGAGCCTGATTTGCAAAACAGCAGTCTGCAAAAGGCTGCGCAGAGCACCTAACTTGCATGTCTGATCGCTGGAAATGCCAGATTTTCAGGGTATTCACAGTAACTGAGCATTTAACTGACCCCTGCTGTTGTACATGGACCTTTGAGTGCAGCTCTGGGACAATGTAAGGGTTTTTTCTCACGTCTGTGTATCATTTCATGTCTCCAATCATAGCAGGCTGCTCAACGGGATTAGTATATGATTGGTTCTTAAAAAGGACTTCACAAGCTAAGGTTTAACCTCTGCTTCCCTGTCCATAGGCAGTGAGAGCAGACGGGTTATTTCTGGAATGGCCCTAGCACACCCTCTTACTGTGAATGAAGATTTAAAGCAGGGACGTGCAGTTGGCACGAACTTCTAGCAGACCTTTCTTTGTCCTCTCACTAATGTGGAAATCTTTTTAATGGCCAGCCCAGTTATAATATGCACAATCTCTGTAACATGCAGGCACCACGCAAAGAATCGCACAGCTTGAGGAATGTCTATAAGGCATAATACCATATCCTGTAGCTCTTATTTGGAAGTGGCTTGGTGTTTCTCGACAGAATTGCCTCGTGCCAGAGACACATACTCTCATGAGGTTTGGGTTGGAAAGGTTTACAACTTAAAGCAGACTTCGTTCAAGTCAGAAAAAATGTTTGTCTGAAAAGCCTACAGATGCAGCCATGATCTCACAGCTCTCCTAGCAGAACAGCGCAGTTACTGGAAAGTAGCAAAGACTTTTCCTGCACAGATAATGGAAGTTACACGTAAGATCCCATGCATTTCACCAAAATCAAAACTGGGGAGAGGTGATAAGAAATAATTTCTCGTCACACTGGATAATTCTGTGTTTGTAGTCAAATTCCTTTCCTCTTGTTAAGCAATACTTCTATTTGGAAAAGGAAGACACTATTCAGCATCCAGTTAGTAACAACAGCAGAGTGTGGTCCCACATGAATGAATGTGTATTGGAAATAGGAAAAGGTTTTCAGTATAATATCCTAAAACAACTGCTGCAAACAGACACATAGTGAGCAAAAATGGAATGCAGGTGATGCCTGATCCTGAAGATACTCCTGGGATTCTTGCATGACAGTGCACAGTATCTTTTCCTCTTGCCCAAAGCTGGTTAACATATACCTATGGTTTATATCACATTACTAACACTATATTTGAGTTGTTTAGCATATTTAATTCAAAGATTTTAAAAAATGCATTATATGCATTTATATATTTAAAAAAATGCATAATAAATTTAAAAGATTTTAAAAAGTGTGGTAGATGTCCTGGGTTCAGCAGGAGCAGTCATTTTTTTCTCCTTAGTAGCTGGTGCAGTGCTGTGTTTTTGACTTTCAGCCTGGGAACAGTGCTGATAACACCGATGTTTTTAGTTGCTGCTCAGTAATGTTTACTCTGACCAAGGACTTTGTGAGTCTCATGCTCTGCCAGGGAGGAGGGGAAGCCGGGAGGAAGCAGAGACAGGGCACCTGACCCAAACTAGCCAAAGAGGTATTCCATACCACAGCACGGCATGCCCACTATATAAACTGGGGGCAGTTACCCAGAAGGGCTAGATCACTGCTTGGGTCGGGCTGGGTATCGGTCGGTGGGTGGTGAGCAGTTGTATTCTCTTCCCTTGTTATTTCCCTTATCATTATTATCATTGGTGGTAGCAGCAGTGGTTTGTGTTATACCTTAGTTACTGGACCATTCTTAACCCATGGGAGTTACATTCTTCCCATTCTCCTCCCCATCCCTCTGGGAGCAGGGTGGAGGAAGTGGGGGATTGAGAGAGAGACTGCATGGTTCTGAATTACCAGCTGGGCTTAAACCATGACAGGTGCTTAAAAATGTCATTCATCGTCAGAGCTACCACAGCTGGCTCACCACACTGGTTCACCCAAGCATCAGTGCTGGCAATTGTAAGGAGAATAAAGCTAACCTCCCTGCTAGATGAACAGGTTTAATGACAAGGTCTTTAGTGTTTTTCAGGTAATTCTGGAGAACAACTTCCCTTACAAAGGCATAGGGTTGCATTCCAATTTTTTAGCAATTGTAAGACTTCAGCATGAAAGGTAATGGTTAGACCTTCACACTGCAATTATTCTATTCTTTGAGTCCCTCCTTAGGTGAATCCAACAATTTATGTAAACATAGAAATGTAGAATTGGGCTATCCAAGAAAACATGAGAATAATATACTTATGAAATGTTTCATAAGGGAGGGAAAGATGTGGTTTCTGAGAATATAAGAAAATATCATTTATATGCTAGCTGGAAAACTGTATAGACTCCTACTGTGAAGTAGCTGAGCCTAATTATAAATTGATGATAACTGCCCATGAAGGATGAGGGAATGCACTCACCCAGTGCTGGAAAAAAGGAGCTGGGAGCTAATATTATCATTAATTTTTTATATTATGCCAGAACCTCAGTCAAAGCAGAAAAGGTACTCATGATATTTTGGCTCTCTGCAAATACATGTAGATATATTCCTGATACTCAGAGCCCAGGACATAATAGAATTAAGATGCAACAGGGGAGGAGATGGAAGCAGTAGCAAGAACGTAATAATGTTGTTTGCATTGGCATCAAGACTTCCAAATATTTTTTAGTGAGAGCTAATCATCAGTAAACAGTTATTCTACCTAGCCCCTGAAATAACCTATACAACAAAGATTTAGGAATCAAACGCAGACAAGAGTTTCTATCCAGTATTTAACACCTCCATCTGACTTACATCTTTATCTGAAACAGGGAATCTGGGCAATCACTGCTCATATACATAGGACACTTTTAGGCTCTGGGCTCCAGGGATCCTGACTCATCTTCAGCATGTGGGGGTGCTTATCATTGAAGGATAAAGAAGACTGGCACAGAGTCACAGGACACTTGCAGAAGAAAAAAAGATACCGTGAAGTTAAAATGCAGAAAGAAATAGAAAAATTTAGTTTCTTTATTGTAGTCTTTCCCCCATAAACATTTTCTTCATAAGCAAACAGTCTTGTAGATAAATTCAGCTTTTTCTCCTTCATATGTAGGGAAAAAAGAGGCTATCATTAATCTTCTTTTCCAACACTTGAAGTACATTCAGTGGGCTCTCTAGATAAGAGAATTTATTACTTTCTCGTTATGTTTATTGGTTAATTTATCCCATAATACAAAATACTTGCTAAGTTGTACATGTGGAAAACCTGATTAGGATAGGATAAGCCTCTTTGAATTAAAAGAAATGGCTAACACTGTTTATACAGAAAGGCTCTTTAGAAAACTATCAGCAGATTAGACTGATAAATGGACTTAGAATTTCTGAAACTCACAAAATCTGCTCTGCAAGAAAACATGTTTGCCAAACTGCCTCAAAGCAGGAAGGAAAGTCATATTGATAAATGAAGACACTATGCTGGACCAGGAATTCCGTTTCAGCATTTTTTTGTAAATGGACCAGAAAAGACCACAGTGTTACTCTATAACAATGTGTTAGGCTCCTTTTGCCCTTCTACTGGCAGTTTTATCTATACAGCTGCATTTATGTCTTCTTTCCCCCCCCTGCTCCTTTGACAAAACCCCAAGTACTGACACAGAAGCTGTGGGTGGTAAGCTTCTGAGGCTGGAATACACTGCCTTTCTAATGAAAAGGCACAAATATCACGAGAAATTTCCAATTCCCTTATCTTAAGAGGTCTTGTCAGTGTTAGGCAGAACAGCCAATGCAGCTGCTTGGCCTTGTATGCTCTTCTTAGATTGCATGACCTGCAGTAAATTGCATTATGCTTAAGCAAGTTGGAGAGAGACTGTGTGACATGTGTCCTCACAAAATGAGTGGTCCATGAGGCTGTTGAAGGAAAAAGAACTACCAGCAGATAATAACCCATGTGCTTTACTGATCTAAGTAAAACCAGTAATATTTGCTAAAAGCATTTTCAACCCCCCAGATAAACTGATTTCTTTTCAGAAAATATTTTGGATTAGGTCAGAAAGGCAAGAATTTATTTCCAGAAAATTAGTTGTAAAATACAAAAATACTTGCCACTATAAGGAGCTTGCCTGATGGTACAAATTTTATATGCCTCCCCTCAGTAAGCCTGTACTTGTGATGAACACCTCCATGCTTTCTTTCTCTGCACTCAATGCCTGAAGAAGCCACTGGGGTAAGGGTAGTTCAAATTCCATGTCTTATCTTTCAGATGTTGGCCGATCACTGAAAACCAGTGAATGTGCACAGTGATTCAGGTTCTGAAGTTAACCTCCTGCAGGCTCGGTAATGCCTCCAGACCAACTGTCAGATGGTGCAAACTTTCAGCTTCTGAATGCAACTGAATTCCCTTCGAGCAAACAAGCAAAAGATACCATCAATAATGCAAAGTAATTAATGAATAAAAGATCATCAGGTGTATCAGTGATTCAAAATTACTTGAGATCTTCTTTAATTTATTGGACTGACCTGCCTGAGGAATCATATGTGTTCAGTGACCCGGACTGGTGTCTCTACAAGAAGATGAAGCACTGCACAGCTAGGTACAGTCCTATAGCCCTTTCTGTCCTTTCAGGTCAGCCATCTACGTATTGTAGTCTATACATAACTTTTATAGAACAGAACATATCTTTTCATAAAGCCTGCTAACTCCTACTAACAGGAAAGTGGGACATTTAGTTCCTTCCTTTCTTCTGGAAGTCCTGAATCTGTGGTTTCCAGCAAGGCGCTCCAGGTTGGCTTCCAAAGTGACCAAGAAAAGCAAATTTGCATCCTGTGTGACTCTGCAGGTACCACAGGCTTCTGAGGGGTCCATGCCTCATGAAAAACTAGGGTTGAATATTTCTGCCCTGTGCAGTTCCAGGAACCTGCCAAACTTCAGTCTTTCTACTTCAGTGATGGTGGTTTTGCCTATTTCAGGTAGAACACTTTTTTTGCTTCCCCAAAGGACACAAACTAATTTTATTCTCTCTGAAGATCAGTGAAAGGGAATTTGTGAGCTTAAATTATTCAACATTTTGAGAAAGCAGGCAGCTATTTGTAGTTTGGCCACTGACTCCAGCATATTAAGTGGCTAATTTCAGAAGCCTTCCACATCTGTTTTTTTCCATAGGAGGTTTGTAGGATGCTGTGTGGAAGCAGCAGTTACATTTCTTACAGTGTGTTAAATGACAGTAATGGATGCAGAGCCTAATGCAGTCAGCTTTCTAAAGGTAAGGTAGTTTGCAACCTGTCACCAGTGACAAAGCCAATTTGAAATAGGAACAGAAACTCTATTGTAGAAAAGGACAGGAGAGACCTCTGCAGTTTGTTAATCAAATACTGGCAAACTTGTGGCCCTTGCAAGATTTGAGGAAGTTAAACAGTGCTGACACAAAAGATCTACCTTGAGACCCAGATTCTGGCTTCTTATTATACTGTAGTAATGTAGTGCTGTAACTGAGCTGATGCTAAAGCAAGTCAGCTCTGGTCACTGCTCAGTGCTGCAGCTTCTCCATGCAAATATACCCTTCTTCCACTCAGGACCAATGTGTAGTGGCTGTTGGTGTCTTTAGGAGTCACTCAGACACCGTCAGCCACTCTTAGGTTTCTGCCCTTGCCATGTAATACACAGCCCTGAGTTGCTACCTGTGTTCCCTGTCTAGTCCATAGAGACAAGCATCCTAAAATAAAGCCCAAACCAGTCAGCACAGAAATCAGAGAGCCACAGAAAAGGATGAAGAAGCTTGCATTCAAAAGCCCTTTGCTCTCTAGCACGTAGTTGCCTGAATGAAGGCTTCAGAAGTTTCATGTAGGTAATGTATGGATCCAGCAGTCTCCCCTGGAGGTTGTTTTCATCTGGTTTAAATTATTGAAAAGGGAGTGGGGAGCAGGGAGTGGGGATCTGGTCCACCTAAAACAGTTTCAAGCATCTTCTACATGGGCAGCCTCATCTTAAACATTTTTAAGCCCCATGGATGTCTTGCCACAGAAGAGAAAGGGCAGTGCAAGAATGCAGCACCAAAATGGGCACAGGTCTACAGCCCCATGCTGAGGGCAGTCAGCGCGGAGGTGCAATCCCTGCTTCAGGGAATAGCAAAAATCCCCAGCCAAGCAGTCACTGAGGGGAAAAACATTCCTGTCAACTGGGACCATTCTGCTTAACTCAGTTTTAAAGCACCCAAATCCTTACTTGGATTTAGCCACGAAATTCAGAAATTTCACTGACATTTAAACTGTGCACAAGTATGAAATTCCGTACCGACAGGCTATGGGCAAAGGAAATTCTTGTGGTTTTAGCTGGTGTATTAGCTACTGCCCTCAAGGGGAAAGAGGGATTAAAGAAATCAGGGCTTGACAGAGAACCATCTGCCTTCAACCCCTTATGTGACCTGCCACAAATTGAAGAAGGGTGAATATAAGGGATGTACTCATAGAAGAAGAAATCTGGAGGGTTTCTCACTCTTCTGTCTCTCTTTGAACAATGGGGAGGCCTAAACTTCCACTGCTACAGGGACAGGATAACTTTGGACAGGGCAAGTTGCCATGAGATGAAAGGGCAGTTGGCTGCAGACCAGCTGGAGACAGGAGAAGTGGTGTCACCCAGTGCTGGAGAAGGGAGGGGAGAAAATGAAGAGGTGTCTTTCCCTTCCTTCTGTCTTTGCAAGCACTCATATGGCTCTTGGTCACGAAAACAAGTGCTGCTCACTATAAAATTACATTGTTGCTTGACTTGACTTACTGCAGTTCCTGGTTGCAGCAGTCAGCAACAGGAGTGAGTACATTTGGTGACTGAATCCGTAAGCTACTCCTGGCAACTCCCATTGAAATCAGGGGAAAACAAGGTCCCTCAAAACCATACAGGAGGTTTGAGATGTCAGGACTCATGGGAGGATGGGAAGAGAAGGAAAATCCCTAGGAGGGATTTATCAGGGCGGTGTAGTTTACCTCTGCTCTTTTCCCTTCCCCAGTATTCAAGTGCAAACAAGTTACCCCTAATTTATGACTATGCCGTCGAATAAGTTCTGTGTGCTAACTACTCTTAATGTTTCCCATTGCTGGAAAATGACGCTTAATTTCAGAAAATAAATTAAAAATTGGGTGTTTTTTTCCAGACTTTTGCAAGATTTCTGATTATTCTGGGGAAAAAAGTATGCATTTTTTGGCATGCCTTTGACATTTTTGGAAATCCTGCGTCTTGAGCTGTACCATCACATGGCTTCTGCCTTTTTTAAATTTCAGCTTACAGACTCGAAGCCTCCTATTTTCCACAAAAGACAAAAATAAACAATAATTAAATAAGTAATAGAACGAAAGGAGCTAAAGCTAAAGGGTATTTTAATTCAGTCACTGAAAATGAGATTTATTGGCCCCCTTTTTAAGCAGATGGCTGCCTTATCACCATGTGTCTCAGCTAAGACCATTTCAATTGCTATCTAAATTCAGAGGTGCAAGGAGTTAAACATGTTACGAAACAGAACAGCAAGCAGTGAACGCTCTAAACACACGGACAGAAAGATCAAATCTTCTGGATACACCCTTCTCACAGACAGACATAAAACCTCTCTAAATAAAAGGATGAAATACTAACTGGTTCTTTGAAATAAGAAAAAATCCAGATTTCCTTTACTATCTTGCAGCCACCGGATCATTAATTCACAGCCTGCAAAACAGATGACACCAGTCATCTGTTCATAGTTTGCTCAAGTATTGTTGTGTCCAATAGATTAGTAGATACTTTATCACTGATTTATCAAATCCGCCTTGCAAGATCCCATAAGTACTGATTTTCATGTGAATCATCTCATGTACATACAGAAAACATGTTCTTGCCTTTTACTTCATGACTAGAGCACACCAAGAGCATTTACACAGGTTTTGCTGGCTTCCCCTGCCTCTGCAAAGCCCTTAGTCTGCATAGGACGCATCCTGAACATGTATTAAGTTCTCATAAATCATTAGCTCCTTGGAGTAATATTTAGTCTAGCTTCCAGATGATATATTGATACCTCATTCAGTTATGTGGCTTCATCTGCAACTGCCACTTCCACTTAGATGACAGTTTGATGCTCTGGTTTTCTCAGCTCTATTTTTGTCTGTTGTGGTTTAACCCCAGCCAGAAACTAAGAAGTACCACGCAGCTGCTCACTCACTCCCCCTGCCTCAGTGGGATGGGGAGGAGAACTGGGAAAAGATAAAACTCATGGGTTGAGATAAGAACAGTTCAATAATTGACATAAGGTAAAATATAATAATAATAATAATAATGCTAATAAAGGAGAAAGAGAGGAATAAGCCCCAAGAAAGACAAGGGATGCACCTATGGTATAGAATGCCCCTCTGGTTAGTTCAGGTCATCTGTCCCGGCTATGTTCCCTTCCCAGCTTCTTGTGCCCCTCCTCACTGACAGAGCATCTTTGATTAGGGTAAGCACTAGTTAGCAACAACTAAAACATCTGTGTGTTATTAACATTTTTCTCATACCAAATCCAAAACACAGCTCTGCACCAGCTACTAGGAAGAAAAGTAATTATATCCCAGCCGAAGCCAGGACACTGGCCCATGTTGCCCCGATGTTTTGAGCTTAACATTTTTATTCTAACAGAAAATGTCATCTTTCTCAATTTTTTTTCTTCCAGCCATTGCTGTCACTCTGGAAGTCAGTGCAAGTTCCTACTTCATGTTCCAGGAAAGTCTCCCATCCCTCCTGTGATTTCTCCACAGCTTATTGTCCAGTTTTCTCTTCCATTTTAGTCTTATTTTTAAGGTAGTACTTGAGGCATAATTTTTAAAGATTCTTTTCTTTCAGCCCCAAAGCCCTTTATTTCTTTTCAGGTCAGGTTTCAGCTGCTGCTACAGTCTTATTGGACTTTGTCATCCTATGGGAAAACCAGAGTCTGAGCTTACTCTGAGGATGACTCCTCTGAGCCTGCAAGGTGGCCAGGGGTAACAGGAGGGATGGTGGCAGAGGAAATGAGGAATAAAGAAGTAGGAACAAGAGAGGGCAGAGTCTACAACTGTCCTATTTTTAATCAGCACAAAGCCCGAAAGAATCTAGTGGAGAAACACTGTTGTACATAGAATCATAGAATAGTTAGGGTTGGAAAGGACCTTAAGATCATCTAGTTCCAACCCCCCTGCCATAGGCAGGGATGCCTCATATGTTAAGGAATTCTTTTTTTCAGATGGAAACAAAACTAAATAGCAGAAAATCCTTGCTTGGCAGGATGCTGACATTCATTTTATATTGGAGGGTGGTGTCCCTGCCCATAGCAGGGGGGTTGGAAGCAGATCTTTAATGTCCCTTCCAACACAAACCATTCTATGATTCTACGACTGGAATCCTAACTGATTTCAAACCAGTCATAAGGGGCAATTTCACAACTTTCCCAGTGGCAGCAATGTGTGCCAGGAAGCAGCAGAAACTCCATCTCCTTGATCTTAAAAAGTCACTGGGGACAGTCCAGCATCAATGGCAAAATAGTCCATGCCATTACATTGCAGCATAGATCCCAGCATCCTGCTGCAGGCTGGAGGTGCTGCTCCCACGTCCCTCTCTGTGACACTCAGAGTGTGAATGGTCATTGAGAGCACTCTGGGACTGCTGCGGATGTAAGCAGGAACTGGGTGAAAATCTCAGAAAGATTATTTTTCCATCCCAAATATGACAGGAGTCATACAGAGAATGTCCAGGGTTCTTTAATGAAAGATTCTCTCATGGATCCCCACTGTTTTCTGTGGAAAAAAAAAAAAAAAAAAAGAGAAAGAAATTAAAGATAAGACACTAAGATTTTTCTTTTTCATCCTTTATGCCTACAGAAACAGTATCTGCATTACTGAGAGATCAGCTCTTTGACAGACTGCTTCCTGAATGTAGCCTGCTCGCCTGAGTGGCTCGATGCAAGTTAGAAAACTCAGACCTCTGCTTAAGATGAGAACATGAACAAAGGTAGTATTGCAGTAACTTTTGAGAAGAGAATCTCATCCAAGTGTCAGCTGTAATAGACAAAGTCCTGTACTACTCAGAAACTTTCCTATGCTGAAGTAAAGGCAAAGTGCATGCAGCAGCACAAGCTTGAAGAACATACTGAGAAATCTCATCCACCTCACATATATATACTTTCTGAGGAAAATATTAAACCTGCACTTGAAAAGTTCATAGAGAGTTAGGATTTTAAATAGAGATCGTTTACAAAGCAAAGAACAGTTAAATGAATTAAAGGATACATAATATTTTGCCTTTTTTGTAATTTAATTTTTTTTAATCTCAGCAAACTCATGGGTTTAAAGCTGTTAAAACTAGAGGAGACCAGCATGAACATCTTCTCCAGTCTGTGTGGACCATGGCTACTCAACATTATGCAGCAATTTTTTGTCTTACAGAAAACTGGTCTTCCTTAGTATGCAACTGAACACTTGGAAGTTGTATAATGTGACAGAAAGCAGAGAATCTTTTACATAATATTCATTCTCTACTTAAAAACCCTCAAGTGATGGCAAATCAGATCTCTTCTGAAAATTTTAACCCTTATTTTTAGAAGATGTCATTTTCAAAATATTCTTCGTTTCTTATAGGAAATTTCTTTTCTTCGTCTTTTCTTTCAAACTTTTGGTTTCTTGTGGGAATGTGCCTCCAAAATTAAGTTTCTTCTTCTTGAACGAGGAACTATTTTAACCATGATCTAGTCACCTTTTAGACTAAGTATTTCAAATATGAGAACCTGACTAATGCAGATAAGCTGCACGCATACATTGGAACCCTATATGCGCCTTTTTTTTCCCCTGCCCCTGGTAGTTATGATCACATAATCACAGTCTTGCTGTTTAGGAAACTGAGGCACTGGGAAGTAACAGTATCTGTCAAAGGATGCATGGTAAGTCACTATCTGCAAAAATACAGTCAGCCAGCATTGTTGCACATTCGTGATTGTACTTCCCAAATGCTAAGCTCCATCCTTGCTTATTTGCTCTTCATTTCAGCTAGATTCAAACAAAGAATATCAGGCAGCTTATTAAAATAGGTCAAATATTTGTGAAGATTCACAGCAGCATTTCTGTAAATGGTGTGAAGACAGATATGCATCAGAAAGTAAAAAATCGACCACAGTACAATTGGAAGTTTAAAGATAAGACCACCTGAAGGTTAAAGCAGTGCTCAGCTCTGCAAAGCTGTGGCAGGCAGTTTACAAAGGCAGACTCCCTAATGAGCAATCAGCAATTCCTGCATTATTTATTTCTGTATTGTTCTGGTATTTCCAGTCTCCTAACACTGAGTGAAGCTGTGGCTGGAGGTAATGCAAACAGTCTGCTTGTAATTATTCTGAGGGATTTCACTACATTCACGTGTGATGTGAAGTGGTAAAAAAATTCGTTGCGTGCCCCCCTCAGAGTCTGAAATTCTGAAGCATTTGTTTATACTGAAGAATCGCATTTGCTTATACTGAAGGTTCACATTTGCATCTTACCAATGTTCAGGTGCTTAGCAGTAATACTGGAGAGGTGCCACTGGCACTTCCCAGACGGACTCTTCCTGGTGCTTAAAAGGAAGAGCAGGGGTTTCTGGAAAGTATCAGATTTATCTGAGTAATGATATCAGTGGGGATACCCACAAAAGCAGCACTGCAGAAGTGGTAAGAGTCTGACTGCACGTGGGCATGCTGGAACACTAACTGCGGATAAAGAACAGTATGTTTTCCTTCCTGTGATGCAACAAGGCTCCTCATACTCCTTGTACTTTCTTTGCAATGTAGTCAGATATGCAATATAAATACCAACCACTAGCCTGTAGATTTGAAAATAATAATTAGCAATGGCTAGTATCTGGCTTAGGCTTCACACCTAGCAGCAGCCCTTCTAGTCTGAATTCACACCTAAGTCCCTGTGGTGTTCTGGTTTACTGGTTTATGCCAGTACTGAAAGGTACGAGCTGTCAGAGGAAGGGACACATATCGTTGGGGTCTTCTCAGTCCTAGTTTCAAGAACAGCCACAAACTCTTTCCTTTGCAAAGGCACGCCAAGGGGATATGTGGTATTTGAAGTGATATCTAATGTTTTCTTCTGTGGTGAGTTTGTACAAGACTAATAATTCATGTCAAGAGCAAGGTTAAATTAATCACCACAGCTCTTCATTTTTTTGATGTCATTGGCATTGTAATAGTAGTGCCTGCTGGTCTCAACCTGGTTAAGCCATACATGCTAAATGCTGGAAATAAAACTTTTGAAATGATAGTTCTTGATGCAAAGTGCTTGTAAGCAAAAAAATATTTGCATTAAAGATACACATGAAAAACCTGAGATGTGGTTAAAAGGCAGGAGTGGGACAGCCAAGGTTTAGGCACATTTCTCAGTGAGGTCTACGGACTTCTATTACCATCTTTTTCATACATATTCAGTTTCAGGAGGGACTTCCAAGACAAAAATAGGTACACAACAACAGCTGACAGGCAGGAAGAACAAAAGCAACACAACCTATCTGCAGAACTTGTCCAGATTCTTGACTACTGTTTAATGTGTATCTACTCAATAGCAGATCATAACTGAGATTCCTTGAGTCATGGAAGCACATATATAAATAATGTTTTGTGGATACTTTTGCTATGTTTTAATGGTTTCTATGCTTAGATCCAGGATTGTAAATAAACCTGTGACCCTATGTGCAAAAAGGTAACCAATTATCGTCCTTCCCCAAAGCTGTTAAGAGAACAGAGCTGCAGAGACTAAATGACTAGTTTTAGACATTTCCAACATAGCTAACGAAGCTAGTTCTCCTTTCCAGAAAGCAAATAATTTCATACTTGTTGATATCTACCTTCGGATTAAATGAATTCCATAATAGTAGGGTAGAATTCAGTTCTAAATTAATACAACTAAATTTAGGAGTCCAGATGTAGGGGAACACACATGACATAGGTACCTAAGTTTCCATTATAGTTAATGCAGCCTAAAAGAAGTATTAATCTACCAGCCAGTGGTGCTAGATTTAGCTGCTTTGACTTAAATATGCCTCATTGCCATCTGAGGTGCTCAGCATTATCTGAAATGCTCATATGCAGTTGACAGAACTGACAAAAGACCTCTGACAGATCAGCATCCTTCAGAAGTAGCTAGAGACCATGGTCTTTTCAAGCATCACAGATAACACTAGTTGTCTACGGGCAAGAAACTGAATAAAGT